>NW_022436986.1:17814264-17836103 GCF_009761245.1 Sapajus apella | reverse complement strand
AAAAAAAAAAAAAAAAAAAAAAAAAAAAAAAAAAAAAAAAAAAAAAACACATGCAAAATTGGCAAACAAATTAAGGAGTTTCCTAAATTCCCAAAATCTAGCCATGAACCACAGAATTCCTGTCCTAATAAATTAGTCATCATTACCACCATCATAAAATTATGTCTTTTAACCCTTTTCCCATTTGCCTTGAGAATCCTCACCAGCCAGGCTTGTTGCTATAGTGTTTACCCAGAGATAACTTTGCCATGAAATATCTCATTTTTATTATTATTTTTGCATTGCTCTAGTATATCGACTTTGGAAACAAAAGACATCTTTGTATTTATAGCATTCTATTTTTAGTAGTGGCACTTCCATTACAAAATATAGTAATTCTCAATCCCTGAAAATGTCACATCTTAGAAAACAAAGCATTGCTACTCATAATGTTAACATCATTCTCAAACAGTTGTTGGCTGAAGATACAACTGATGAATCTGATTTTTCTGAAATAGAAAATTCTGATGATTCAGACAATTCTGATATTAGTTCTATTCAGAAATAACTCCAAGCACAGTTTTTATATTTTATTTTCACATCGAAAATCAGTCAGATTTGCTTCAGCCTCAAAGAGTGTGTTTATGTAAAATTAAATGAATGCTGAACTTTTTTCTAAAGGGGAAAAGGGTTCAAATAAAGTTTATATTTAAATGAAAGTGTCATATCTTCTCAAAACATCCAAAACTAGCAATAAAGTACATTTGGAATTGAACAATGTATTTTGTGTACTCTCCCTATATAAAGTAATTTAAAGAAAATCCTTTAAAATGCATAGATTCCCCAGGTGTGTACTAACAGTTTTGTATTTGTTATTCTTATAAATGAAAAAATGCCGTAATTATCTTATGAGATTTCTAGTTTACTAGATTTCCACTATAGTATAGGGTATTTGTATTTCTAAGATATGATTATTTGGGGCAGTATTTCTTTGTTCACATTAAACTGCTAACACATGAGCTATCTTTTCTTCAACCAAATCTAAAAGATGAAGAAGAAAAGAAAGAAATGAAAGCAGATGAAGAAGGCTGACATTTCAGAAGAGAGAAGGGCATGAAGGAAAACAGTATCAGACAGGAAACAGAGGATATTAAAAAATTATTTTTTCTTTACTTTTTTTTCTTACCACAGTACTAATGGGAAAAAACTTTTTTAGAATTAAGTTTAATATATACAAACACCACATTTTTGGCAGGGGTACCTTAGAATCAGTAAGCCAATATTAGATGAGCAATTACCAAATGCTGGGAATGACTACTCTAAATCAAAACCTTATTTTTTCTGTTTTGAATACGACATCAAATTCATTTATAAATATCCTTATTTTTTTAACTTTGTCTCTGAAAAATTTTGTACTATATTTTTTTAAATTCTCATTTTTAATTGACAACTATTAGGTTCAGCCTTTGGAAACAGCAAAATAGTAATATTACCTAGTGATATTCAACTTGCTGATTTTTCTAATATAGTTGAAATATAACGCTATATTTTAATGACTCTACTGACAAATGCCAAATGAAAATGAAAATGATTTAGTTCCAAAAATTAAAAACACAAGGATGTCATATTTAAAGAAGGAAAGAAAATTGGTTATCCTCATAAATAAAATGTCCTGGGCATAAATAAACCAATAGTTTCTAATATAGTGTTAAAGATCAGAATCTGCTGCTGTTTAATTTTATCTTCTAATTACAAAGTATTATTTTTTAAATCTTACATTTTGCTTCCTAATATTTCCTATAAACTAACATAAAAAATATTTTTTAGCTTATAATTGCCCCAGGAGTAGAAGCAACTGCCTTGATAATTCGACAGATTGCTGACCACAATTTAATGACCTCAAAGAGAGATCCTCATGAATGGTTGGATAAATCCTGGCTTGAAGTTTCACCGTCTGAGGTATATTTTCTAAATGTATAAATTAGATATTAGCAAATCAAGTATAAAACCCTGTATTTGAATTTACTTTCTGGTAACATTTTTTCCCCCAAATGTCTCAAATTGAGTGGTAGGTGCAATGACAACATTTTTAATCTGCTGCAATGAGTAGAATAAAATGGATCACTTTCAAAAGACTACTGACTGATTACTTCTTAAATTCTTTACTAGGAAGAAATGCACTTACTTGATTTTCCATGTATTAACCCATTGGTGGCTCAGCTCATGCTAAATAAAGGACCTTCACTGCATTGGATATTATTAGCAACTCTGTGTCAACTTCAGGAACTCCTACCTGAAGTTCCAGAAAAAGTGTTAAAGGTTAGTTATTTGAGATCTGTATTCTGATATGAATACATATTATTATTTCCTTTTAATTTGAGTTTCTATTTTTACAATAGGATTTTTAAAATGAAGCTATCCAAGTTTAATTGTTTTGGACTCCAAATAGCAAAGAAATAATTTACTTGAACGAAATTTCATATAGACTTTTCATTAGCTATCAATTATATTATACATTTTATTTTATTTTATTTATTTTTATTATGATGATTTGTTTTTTGAGACAGAGTTTCACTCTTGTTGCTCAGGCTATGGTGCAATGGTACAATCCCAGCCAACTGCAACCTCCACCTCCCAGGTTCAAGCAATTTTCCTGCCTCAGCCTTCCAAGTAGCTGGGATTACAAGCATGCACCACCACACCTGGCTAATTTTGTATTTTTTTTTTTAAGTAGAGACAAGGTTTTACCACGTTGGTTAGTTTGGTCTCAAACTCCTGATCTCAGGTGATTCACCCACCTTGGCCTTCCAAAGTGCTGGGCTTACAATATTTTTTTCTTTTCTTGAGATGGAGTCTCTCTCTGCCACCCAGGCTTGAGTGTAGTGGTGTGATCTCAGCCCACTGCAATCTCCAGCTCCTGGGTTCAAGATATTCTCGTGCCTCAGCCTTGTGAGCAGCTGGGACTACAGGTGTGCACTACCATACCTGGCTAAATTGTGTATTTTTAGTAGAGCTGGTCTCAAACTCCTGACCTCAAGTGATCTAACCGCCTCAGCTTCCCAAAGTGCTGGAATTACAGGCATGAGCCATAAACCCCCGCCTATGTTATACATTCTAAAGCTATTTTATACAGATAAATTCAATATAGTCAGCTTTATCACACTTCAAATCATTTTGGAATATTATTATCCTCACAGAAAATTCAATTATGCACCCTGTTCACATGTATTTACATTACCTCTTCCAAACAGTCCTAACACACCCTTCGTTTTAGCTGTAAAGAGAACTTTAACCTTATTGGCAATATTTTAAAATTCTTATCGAGGAAATAGTATTCATGTATGAATTGTATAACTAAAAATTCTATTATATTTGCTGTGAGCCTAAAATTGTTCTGAAAAAAATAGACTATTAAAAATTCCAGGCGGGGCGCGGTGGCTCAAGCCTGTAATCCCAGCACTTTGGGAGGCCGAGGCGGGTGGATCACAAGGTCAAGAGATCGAGACCATCCTGGTCAACACGGCGAAACCCCGTCTCTACTAAAACTACAAAAAATTAGCTGGGCATGGTGGCGCATGCCTGTAATCCCAGCTACTCAGGAGGCTGAGGCAGGAGAATTGCCTGAACCCAGGAGGCGGAGGTTGCGGTGAGCCGAGATCGCGCAATTGCACTCCAGCCTGGGTAACAAGAGCGAAACTCCGTCTCAAAACAAAAAAAAAACAAAAAACAAAACAAAACAAAAACCAAAAATTCCACTACAAGTGATTTAAAAATATGTATGACTTACAATGACTTTTTCTTTTAATAGAGCCTAATGATTTCATGTTCTTAATACCTGGCTCAATGTATATCTATGAATAGACTACTTATTTATATTTTGCATTCTTTCTGTATAGATAAGCATCATTATTTCTATTTACTAAACTGTTTGTATTATATTAATTTTTTAGCATTTTTGTAGTATCACTTCCCTATTCAAGATTAGTTCTTCTTCCATAACAAAATCACCGCAAATTTCATCACCTCAGGAAAATAGGAATCAGATTAGTGACTTGTCTTCTCAGAGTTCAACTTCTGATTTAGACTCCGTCATTCAAGAACATAATGAATGTTATCAGTATTTAGGATTAGGAGAGACATTGCAGGAAGACACAACCACCACTTCGAATTACAACTCTTCCATTATGGAACTAAAAGAAACGGCAGGTTTTTTACCACCCATGACTTCATACAATCAGACCAGCTACTGGAAAGACTCCAGTTGTAACCCTGATAATGTGCAGAATACTCCTTTTCTAATTAATATAGAATCAAGGAGACCGGCTTATAACTCCTTTCTAAACCACAGTGAGTCAGAGTCAGATGTCTTTTCTTTGGGTCTAACACAAATGAACTGTGAAACTATAAAATCACCAATTGACACTCAGAAGAGAGTGTCAGTTGTTCCCAGTTTTATAAACTCTCAGAAAAGAAGAACACATGAAGCAAACGATTTTGTAAATAAAGAAGTAGCTGACCCTATCTTTTTACTAGAGGGCTCTCAATCTCCTCTTCATTGGAACTTTAAGAAAAATATATGGGAACAAGAGAATCAAGCGTTCAACTTACAATATGGTACAGAGCAGACTACATGTAATAAATTGTACTCTCAGAAAGGTAATTTATTCACTGATCAGCAAAAATGTCAATCAAATGAGTTTGAAGCCCTCACATGTGAAAGTTCAAATGCTGAGACTTTCTGGAGAGAATTACCATCTGTCCCCAGTTTGGATTTATTTTGTGCTTCTGATTCTAATGCAAATCAAAAAGAATTCGACAGCCTTTATTTCTACCAAAGATCTGGAAAAAGTTTGGGAGAGAAAAGGCACCCTGAATCTTCATTTAACTCAGGAGACAAGGAATCGTTAACAGGTAATACTATCCAATAGACGACAAAACTATTCTCAAATTTAATTTAAAAAGATAAAACCATCTCCAAATTTATATTTTTTTTGTTTTAATGACAACACTTAAAAACCTTCTCTAATAACTGTTAGGTAAAAGAGAAAATCTAAACTCTAAAATAAATGCAAAGAAAATATATTATGTTAAATTCTTATAGCCTTAAGTGAACTAAGCAGTCAACTTAAGAAGTTAAAAATAAAAGCAGTACAACTCTAAGTAAAGCAGAAAACTAAAATCAACAAAGATTAAACAGAGGAATCAGTGAATTAGAAAATTCACTGATATAGGTATATTTAATTGACTAACATTTATTAAAAGAGCCTAATTAGGTGCTAGTCTCTATTCTAAGTCCTTTTTTGGATTATTTAATTCTAACAATTCCATTAAATAGGTACTATCATTAGCTCCATTCTGGTGGATGCTTTTGAGTTGTCTGAACATTTAAACATATCAAATTTTTAAAAGAACAATTTAATTTTCTTATTTCTAGTGATTATAGCTTTCACTGTCATTTCTTATTGCATTGGCCCAAGCATCTAAAACAAAATATTAAATCTAACGGCCATGAAAAGGTGGCCTTCCCCAGGATAGGAGAAAAAGGGAAGGGCAGGGGGAAGCTTAAGTTTCAAACTTCTGTTTTTCATAGGTCCTTTTTGTTAGGCCTGAGAGGGACCAAGAAAATCTTGTATTCTTTGTTTTGTTTTTAAAAGGCCTCCCAAATTGTACAAACTCTGGGACTTATAATACTTGAATTTGCTCGCATTTAATAGTCACAACTTGTTTTGTTCCTCACTTTACTGGGAAGTATTCTGTGTCTAGTTTTGTGTGAACTTCTGTGAAAAATAGATGCTGAATTCTATCCGAACTCTTTTTAGTACTTATTGGGAAAAATCAAATGTGTCTTCTCTATTGACCTCTTCATGTCAAAGATTATACTTACAGGTTTACTAATATTAAATTATCTTTACCATTTCTGTGATTAACATAACTGATTTTTGAGGGATGATTTTTTTCATTTTTATATTTTTATTTTATTTAATATTTCATGCTACCTTGTCTAAGAGATTTTTTTTTTCTTTTTTAAAGTCAGTATCTCCCTCTGTGGCTCAGGCTGGAGTACAGTGGTATGACTGGCTCACTGCCACTTCCACCTTTCCAGCTCAAGCGATCCTCCCATCTTAGGCTCCCAAATAGCTAAGATTACAGGCTCGCCGGGCGCGGTGGCTCAAGCCTGTAATCCCAGCACTTTGGGAGGCCGAGGCGGGTGGATCACGAGGTCAAGAGATCGAGACCATCCTGGTCAACACGGTGAGACCCCGTCTCTACTAAAACTACAAAAAAAATTAGCTGGGCATGGTGGCGTGTGCCTGTAATCCCAGCTACTCAGGAGGCTGAGGCAGGAGAATTGCCTGAACCCAGGAGGCGGAGGTTGCGGTGAGCCGAGATCGCGCCATTGCACTCCGGCCTGGGTAACAAGAGCGAAACTCCGCCTAAAAAAAATAAAAAAAAAAAAAAAGATTACAGGCTCATACCACCACACCTGGCTAATTTGTTTCTATTTTTAGTAGATACAGGATTTTCTTATGTTGTCCAGGCTGATCTTGAACTCTTGGGCTCTATCGATCCACCTGCCTTGGCCTCCCAAAGTGCTGGGATTACAGGCTTGAACCACTGGGCCCAGCCTAAGAGATTCTTTTACTATGCTGTTAAATATGGTAGCTAATATTTATTTATGATTTTCATGTCTACATTCATGAAATAAGATTGCGTTCTTTATTTGTGCCTCATCACATTTTGACATAAAGGTTATGCTAACCTCATAAATTAGATGAAAATTTCATCTTTTTCTACTCTGTAACAAAATACACACGTGAATTACTATATGTTCTTGAGCACAGGGAACTCCAACATATAACCTCCCATTTTTTAATGAGAAGATCTAGAAGTCGTTTTTAAATAAATTCTAACATTTAAGCTTTAGGTATATGAGTAGAATAGTCAAACATCTACCTACATTTTAATTCACTAATTTAGATATATATTTTTAAATCACATACTCTATAAAATAATGTCAGTTTAGAAATATTAATTTCTTCCACTTTTCCAGTTATTTCCATGAAATAATTTTATTCAAACAGTTCACATGAATCTTTGATACTAGTATCTTCATTCACTATGGCAAATTTTATTTAACTGATTTTTCATAGTACATCATTACCTCCAAATACATTGTTTAAGGTACAACACTTTTTGAATTAATACTGGCACAGCCTTGGAAATTTTATCCAACACCATTAGTGTAACCCATAACCTCAAGATAATTTTCCATTTGTCCCGAAGTGTACATATGTGCTCTCTATGATATAATTACTTACTACATTGCTTTATTTTTATTTGTTGGCATGTCTGTTTAACAAAATACATTGCTTTTTAAACTTATTGTTATTACTGACAGACTCTTTCTCTGTCACCCAGGCTGAATCATCTCTCTTCAACCTCTTGAGTGTCTGGAACGTAAGGCATGCACCACCACACCCAGCTAATTTTTATATTTTTTGTAGAGAAAGGTCTTGCCATGTTGCCCAGTCTGGTCTCAAACTCTTGGGCTCAAGCAGTCAGCTTGGCTTAGCCTTCCAAAGTGGTGGGATTACAGGTGGAAACTACTGCATCTGGCCCTGTCTTTTAAACTTTTAAATAATAGTATCACAACTCTTACAATTATGAGATTATATCCCCAGGGATAATTACTACAACTGATTTAAATTTTTTAGTTTTCCATTTTACTGATTTAATAATTGGCCTCTATAAGTATCAAAATCTAGGATATTTCATGTTAATGTATCATATATTAAAAAGCCATATAAGGTGAGTTCTTACATGATCACCACCTATCATTCATCAGGGCTTAGGATAAATTTCACATTATAGCTATGGGTCAAGGAGCAAGCTAATGAGGGAAAACTTAAAAGCAAGAGTATTAAAAATGGCATATTAAAGACAGGAATGGAAGCTGAATATGAGCTACTAATACCATTTTTAAATATGGTATTCTAATTTTTATTTTTTTCTTATTGATCTATTATGATTTTGAGCCGAGTGGGATTTTTTTCATGTTGGTTTTTGTTTTTTTTTTTAACTTTTTTTATTTCTGATAACTGCATTGCTGTCAGTTTATTATTTACTCCTTCCATTTATTAATGATAATTCTTTATCCAACTTGGTAAGGATGTAGTAAATTTTGCTCATAATATCCAAAATGCTGGTAATCTCTTCAAAACTGTTTTCATCTGTGAATTTACTTGGGACACTTTGTATTGGTTAGCTGGAAATTTGTGTGTGCCTTATAATTGAACATGTGGATACTAATATAGGGATAACTATATGTAGATATCCATACATAAATAATATACAGAAAATAAATTGGAGTTATTAAATAGGTGCAAAATATACATTCATTTCATAGGAAAGCTTCCTGGAAGCTCCAGAAAAATAAATTTTAGTATTTTTAGAAATTTTAGAATTGGCTGTGAGAGATTGATATGCAGGAAAAAAACATTGTTTCTATCACATTGGCAGCTTAAAATCAGCCATGGTGGTGGGCATCTTCATACCACAAAAATTGGCAAATGCTGTAAATCAGGCCTTTCCCTGTTTTCCCCACACCACCCCAAGAGCTGGTTGATAAACATTTACCAGCCTGCTACTGGTAGTCCAGGCTCTCCCACAGCTTTACAGTGAAGGACCAAGGTCCTGTCATCATTAATATTCCCTGTGTTTCATCTAATTGTGCATTTAAGGATTCTTTAACTTCTTAATTGGAGTTAAAGATTTGTTTTCCAGATATGCCTTTAAAGACATGAATTTACAGATAGATTTCCTAAATACATAACATCTCCCTGAAAAGAAATTGTCCTTAGTGAAAATGATGCCTCATAGAGGGTGTATGTTCCTGAGAAGAAAATTAGCCCAAGTGAAAAAAAGCTGCAGTCAGGAATAGGAAGGGCAAACCAAAAAAAAAAGAAGAAGGAAAAAAAACCCTGAAAAAATTGTATACACTCTCACCACAAAGATGGATACCAGGTACACAGAGACCAGGCATATGTCTTTGTTTTAGGTTCAAAGTCTGTCACAATGAGCCTCTAACTTACATCCTAATTAATGAGGACTTATTAGAAACTTTCAGGAATTAGGAAGCCCTGGCTGAGTTGCTTCCCAAACCATTTGGATTGTTTTTACTTAAAAATGTTAGAACTAGGACAGACCTTAGAGATTATGTATTATAACTTTTCATTTCACAGAAGAGAAAACTGAAATCCAGGGTGATTTAACTACTTCTACAAGGCATAAGCATAAAAATATATGCATTTATTACTAATTTTTAATACTAGGCCATGAGGTACAGAGGCATTTATGTTTAAAACATACTTTTTAATAATTATTATTTTATCCTTGTTTAGAAATTTTGGCACTTCGTAGATAGATGATGAAGACACAGAATCCATTTGAATAGTAAGGAAAAAATATCTATACTTACTTAACTATTGTAAGCAATAAAATGGTTATCCTTTTTCTTTTTTAAACAGGTTTTATGTACTCACAACGACCACAATTCAAAAAACGACGTCTAGCATATGAAAAAGTCCCTGGTAGAGTTGATGGGCAGACTCGGCTGAGGTTTTTTTGAAGGAGAAGAGCAGTGCTACATGCTATATCCCACTGCTTTGGATGATAATCCACTAGCAAAATTATTTAGATTTGCTCATACATTAAAGAAAATGCAATTCTTCACACATGTCTCAGTGTTTCTGTATTAAATATTCATAATATGTATTCTGCCCTATGGTTTGCATATTTGTAAGTTAAATATTCTAATATATCAATTAACAATTATCATAAGACCCAAATTGTCTTCCAGATACCCCTACACACAAACGATTTAAATGAGTCTCCATTACAGTCTGACCCTTTGAGTCAGGAAGTGAAGATCAGCAGTTAACCCTCCCACATCCAAGAAAGTTAAAACCTAGGACAAAATTGAAGTTAGAAAACTTCCGTTTTAAAGTATTGTTTTCTGTAAACACAATTTAAGAACAAATGACTAAGAGGAAATATTTGCAATCCAGATCACAGGAAAAAAGGTTTACATTCCTCATACACAAAAAATTCCTACAAATTGATAGGAAGAAGACAACCTGATAGAAGAATGGGCAAAATATATGAATAGATATTTCCTCAGGAAAAAAACAAAAATAGTCAATAAACATTTGATACAATATGAAGCTTCATCACTTATTAAGCAAATGCAAATGAAAACAATGTTACCATTTTTTCATCTATCAGCTGCCAAAATTTTTGAAAATTAATGCTATCCAATGTCTACATATTGAAGAAAAGACCACTTTCCTATATTGTCTGTACAGCTTCAGTAGAGCACAGTTTGTGTAAACCTACTAAGATGAAAAGTGCTCCTTTCTTTTGACTCAACAATCACATTTTCAGGAATCTGTCTTAAATAAATATTCAATTACACAATGAAATATATAATTTATAATAGGCAAAAGTTGTAGGCAATAAAAATGCTATCAATAGGGGAATAGGTAAACAACTTAGACTATAGAATATCATGAAACTATTAGAAGAAAGTAAGTCTGGGTGCTCTGACAAGGCAGGATGTCCATAATATAAAGAGTAAAAAAAAAAAAGGTGGGGGGTGGGAAATAATACATAAAATACTATGTGTTGCACAACTCCATTTTTGTTTTTGAAAAATAGACCTTTGAAAATTCTAAATTTTTCCAAAATGATCACTATATCAGGGAATAATGTGGGCATAAGATGAATTTTACATTCTGATATGCAATTTTGTTTACCAGAAACTCTAGGTGAACTAAAAAATGACACCCAACTGAAATAAACTGGATAGGAATACACATAACACACACACACATTTCAGAAGGTCATTGATCCATACAATGTCGCCAGTGCCACATCTGGTGTCTCAACTTTCTGGCTAGATAACCCACCTGTTACTACCTCACAGTAACTTGCCAGTTGCAGCTTGGCTAAGCAGCTTCCTACCTTCCCTTTTCTTTAATTGTTCCCCACTTTCCTCTCAGGTCTCTGCCATATTTCTCTGTTTATTCTCTCACTCTTCTTTAATCTCTCTTTTGTTCTTTTCCTTGAGCAGAAAGGGTACCGGCCATGGTCATTAGGCAGGGCTGGCCAGTGGGACAGTGGGGCCTACAGGTTCACGAGCAAACTGGGTATTTTTCAAGGTAAGGAGCCATATATATTATAATATTTGTGTATCCCTTAACCATTTAGCATGTTTAAAACTGTGCTATCATTTTCATTAGATTTCTGTCTTTTTTATTGTCACTGGCAAAATTTTTTAGTATTAAGCCCCAGCTCCATTTTCCCATAAGCCCTGTGGTGGTTATTGTGTGATTTTACATAGCTTGGTGCTTTTTAGGAATGCCTGTGTCATGTTATAGCAGCACTGCCTGGATATATATTCTTCTTAGCAGCTGCTTAATATAATCTGCCACGATATATTTAATTACTCTCTCACTAATGAACATTTAGGTTGACTTCAGCTTTGGCATGAAAAATATATAGACAGACACATTCTCAAACTTTTAACAGTGGGAGATAGAGTAATAAATACAAAGGTTGGCATTCTTTATAAATTTGGATATATTTTAAAGATACGGCTGAAGAATCAGGGATAGTACCAAGGTTTGTGGCCTAAGAAGAATGATGTTGCCATTTATTGCTATGGGGAAGATAACGAGAGAGGTATAATTTACAGAGCTTGGGAGCTCAATTTTTGGGCAAGTTAAATTTGAAATACCTACTTGACTTCCAAGTGGAGATTTTAAGTAGGTATTTGTACTATGTAAGTCTCAAGTTCAATAGAATATATAAATCTGGGAAGTATAAATTTGGGAGTCATCAAAGTATAAATGATATTTAAAGCTATAAAAATGGATAAGATTGCCAACATGGTGAATATAGATAGAAAATAGATTTCAAACACCAAGCCATGGAACAACATTAGAGAGAAATAGAGGAAAACGGAAAGGAGACTGAGAAGAAGCAATCAGTGATAGAGGAAAAAAACCAGATTTCCTGGAAGCCAAATAAAGAAGATCTTTCCAGAAGGAGAGCATAATCGGTTGTGTTAACTACTATTGACAAATGAAGTGAGAGGAAGAAAGAGAACCATTGGATTTACCAATGTGGAGCTCTTTGGTGATCTTGATAGGAGCAGTGGTAGGGCCAAAAGCCTGATTATAATAGATTCCAGAAAGTACAGGAAAGGAAAACAGAAGATGGGGAGTTTAGACAACTCTTTCTGAAACTTTTGCTGTATAGATGAGAGATGGGGTATTGGCTAGAGGAAGAAGCCAAGAGAGGGTAGTCTTCACATAGAAAAATCTCATAGTGTTTGTAAATGGATGGGAAAAATCCAGTACAGGAGCAAATGTTGATGGAGACAGAGACAGAGAGAGATTTGCTAAACAGAAGTCCCTGGGAAGGTGAAAAGAGATGGGATATAGTGCAGACAAGAAGGGAGTTGGTCTTGGCTAGGACCATAGAGAGATCATCCACAGACATAAGAAGAACCATTGAGATTATGGGCATAGATACAGGCAGATGTTGTGGAAGATTATGGCCATTCTCTTCTGATTGTTTCTATTTTTTTTCTCTTAACTTTTCTGTTTTCTTTGACAGAAAAGCAGAAGCACTGAGTGTTATAGAATAAAGGATTTATGGTAAGGATTAGGCCTTGTTCAAATGCAGAAACTGGTTTAAAAGTTATGTAAGACAGTTGCTTTTGCATCTGGTGTTCGGCCTGAAGTCACTTCAGGTCAGCCAAGCTCATTGTCAGGAGAGTTGGAAGCAAAATGGGGAAGATAAACTGGAACTTGCCAGGATGAACTAGAGCCACTTTCAACCTCAGTGATATGAAAGCAAGGAAGCTGAGAATGAAGGAGAAGATATTGGAGATTTGAGGAGAAAGAAATTATGACACAGTCATCTAGGATAGTGAGAGAGTGAAGGAAATGGGGAACCATAGTGTATGTTTGCCAGACAATATTAAAGATCATCTTAAATGAGTAGTCATGACTCTAAAGTGAGAGCATTAAGTAGGTCACAAATGGAGGAGGGGTGCCCAGTAGAAAGGAGGAAAACAAAGACAGAGAATTGCATTTAAAGGGCTGCTGCTTAGCCAAGATTGTGCAAAGAAGCAAAAGTGAGAGTGGGACAAGGGAGCTGATAGAGTATCAAAGGCAGTGACCATAATCATGATAATGTTATAAGTTATCCTTATAAATGGGACATAAAGTACATTTTATTATAAATTGAGCTGTGCATACAACCCCTATATAGAGCTTTCTCTAAACCATGTTCAAAATTCTGAGGCTAAACCTGAAGTCCACATGGGGTCTCCCTTCCATCCTACCCTCAACAATGATCTTCCCCTTGACATTTAAATGTACTTAAGCTTCTGAAGGAACCTTTTCTAGACTTCATATCCCCTCCAACTACTCCTGCTCTGTTCTCTTTCATAGCACTTTCACAGCTGAACTACTCAAGATGTGTATATATCAAAAGTCTTTAGACTGAGGTACACCTACCACTAGGGCATATTACAAAGCCATTTCAAGGAGCAAGTACATGGGCACCAACAGTTTTAAAACAGTAAATTTCCAGTGCTTCAATTTCCACAGGCACTCTTTCCCAAGCCAGAGAACACACCTGAGACCTACATATCACAATGGTTCTCCTTTCCATCCTTACAAGTGTCCTTCCACTTTGTAAAATAAATGTGTATCTCTCACCCATCCTGAATCTTACTAAGGTCCAAGATCTAAGTTGTAAACACCACCGAAGCACTAAGTAAACAATTTGAAATATTGGTATCAGCAAAATTCCTTTAATTAAAGCATGATAACATCCCATTCAAATCACTAAGACCATTACATTTACTTTTTAAAATCTAAATAAAAGCTTTCAATTTTAGAATAGATTAACAGAAAAGTTACAAAAATAGTAGAGTTCCCAAATATAAAACACCAAATTTCTCCTATTACTAATCTCTTACATTACTATTACTGTGGTACAGCAGTCACAACTAATGAACCAATGTTGATACGTTATTAACTAAACTCTACATTTTATTCAGAACACATTAGTTTTTCTTTAATGTCCTATTTACTTTCTCCACTTGCTTCCTGAAATGTAAGTTTAAGGGCCTAAAGTTAAGTTTATTTGACTTAAAATAAACTTAACTTAAATGTAAGTTACAGGGCCATTTTCTCAAATCCCCTCAAAAACATGATGGGTTCTGATCTATTTGTTTCCAGTTAGTTCCATGTGCCAGTAACTACATCCAATGTTCTTGTTTAGACATAATCCTCATGCTTAATTTATGTATTTATTTTTGCTTCCTTGTACCATGCCTCTTTAAACCTTAATGACAGTTTTTTGTTTTGTTTTAGTTTGTTTTGTTTTGTTTTGAGATGGAGTCTTGCTCTGTTGCCCAGGCTGGAGTGCAGCGGCGGGACCTCGGCTCACTGCAACCTCCGCTCCCAGGTTCAAGCAATTCTCCTGCCTCAGCCTCCTGAGTAGCTGGGATTACAGGCACCAGCCACCATGCCCAGCTGATTTTTGTATTTTTAGTAGAGACGGGGGTTTCACCATGTTGGCTAGGATGGTCTTGACTTCCTGACCCCATGATCCACCTGCTTCAGACTCCCGAAGTGCTGGGATTACAGGTGTGAGCCACCGCACCTGACCTGCGACAGTTAAGTTGAAGCCATGATGATTAATCTGACCTCAACCTCCTCAATCTTGTTTCCTTCTGATTAGGATTTACAGAGATTTTGCCAAATGCCTCTCCCAAAGCGTTGTAGCATATCACACCCTAACAAGGTATATGATTGAATTATGATTGAATAGAAGGGATTCCGATCACTAGATCTAGAAGTTTAGTAGCTAAAAGTTCAGGGAGTTCCCATCTAATGACTTCTATTTTCTCTATTGTAATACTACTTATACTCACCAATATTTTTGTTTATTTATGAGTTTATATAAAGTTATTTTCAGAGAACAAATGTTGACATTAATAGAGACATTTCTTCATGTTATACAGTTATCTATTTTTCAGGACATTTACAAAATTCTACAATGACTTAAAAACAAAAATTTTACTCTCTCATTTCCAGCACTCAGCCTCACAGGCAAACAGAAATCCATGAATCCTTAATACAAAAATCAGACACAAAATATTGCTGTCATAGAAAAATGATTAATTAAGCAGAAATTTTATTTCCAAGCTCTTCAAAGACTGTTACAAACACAAATAACACATCCTTCTAAAAAAAAAAAAAAAGTGTCCCAAATTAAAGGCACATCATCAAAGTAAAACACTTGTGACATTAAGAATTCTTTTAGGTTGTAATATTTTCATGTTAGTTTTTAACCATTTACAATGTTCTGTGGGTCACACTTTAACCATTTTTAAATATATGAAATCCTGTATTTCTTTAAGTACAGCTACAACTACAAAGCAAAGGAACTTGAGAATACAAAGATCAAATCTGCTTCATTTATATACACCATGGGGCAGCCTAATGCACATCACAACGTTAACTTTTCCAAACAAATCTGCTAAGAAACTGCTGCCATATTTAGTGTTAAAAATAAAACAATCTTCCCATTTAGAAAAATCAAGACATTAGTCGATTAGTAAAACCCATTCTTCCCCCTTCAGCAATTTATACTTTGTCTTCATTTAGGAATTGTAAATTCATGAGAACAATTTTTTTATGGTATAAAAATCTACCAGGAACAAATTACAAGTATTCAACTTTTTAAATAATATTTTCCTTCCTAAAATGTAAACATCCAGTAAATAAAACATACATGATATTCCAGGTATGGAAACATTAGCAACTCACTTATGAAAGAGGTGCGTTTTGGTATATTTGGTGGTAAGGTTTTTGTCTTATGCATAAAAGTATTTCGACAGAAAACCAGGTTATCACTATTTAAAACTCTATTCTTTCACCCAGTTTCCTTACTTGAGTAGAAACTCATGAATTTCTGTGATTTCGGCTATAGGACCGGACCCCAGGAAAGGGCTGAAATATCTCTTAAAGTCACTTGGCTAGGGAAAAGTGTTTTCTTGAGACTTGAAGGCAGTCATTCATCACTTTGTGCTTGAAGGCACTCCTCAGTGAACTTCTCTCCTACTGGAAAAAGAGTTTGGTTTTTACTTTAGTAAGATTTATTTAGAAAATTAACTCGTCATCATTTTATAGGGCACTTTAGCATTTACAAAATAGAAAGTAACAGGTGAGCCAGGTGCAGTGGTTCACACCTGTAATCCCAGCACTTTGGGGGGCCAAGGCTGGTGGCTCACCTGAGGTTGAGAGTTCAAACCAGTCTGACCAACATAGAGAAGCCCCGTCTCTACTAAAAATACAAAAAAATTAGCCAGGCATGATGGCGGGCACCTATAATCCCAGCTACTCGGGAGGCTGAGGCAGGAGAATCGCTTGAACCCAGGAGGTGGAGGTGGTGGTGAGCTGAGATTGCACCATTGCACTATAACCTGGGCAACAAGTGCAAACCTCTGTCTCAAAAAAAAAAAAAAAAAAAGTAACAGTTGAATACAAAATACATCTAAATCACACCACTGAATGAGCAGCACCCATGAAAGTGCTTTGTATGTAAGGCCAGTCACAGTGGCTCATGCCTATAATCCCAGCACTTTGGGAGGCCAAGGCAGGCAGATCACCTGAGGTCAGGGGTTTAAGACCGGCCTGAGCAACATGGTGAAACCTTATCTCTGCTAAAAATACAAATTAGCCAGTCATGGTGGCACGCACCTGCAGTCCCAGCTACTCAGGAGGCTGAGGCAGGAGAATTGCTTGAACTCGGGAGACGGAGGTTGCAGTGAGCCAAGATCGTGCCACTGCACTCTAGCTTGGGTGACAGAGGGAGACTCTGTCGAAAGAAAGAAAGAAAAAGAAGAAAGAAAAGAAGAAAGGGAAGGAGGGAGGGAGGGAAGGAGGGAAGAAACGAGGGAGTTTTGTAAAATGAAAAATACTATGCCAACATAAAACTATTAACACCATAAATATGAACATTTTCCATTAAAAAGTACAATAGGATTTGATAGATTACTTCCTTCTTTTAAATGTGAACAATCTCCTTTTGCTACTTGTGAAGAAGGACCTCAGATACTTACTTACTGTATAAACACCCCTTAGAACACATCATTTGAAATATGTTGGTCCCAAAAGACTCTAATAATTCATGCCCTTGTCCTCTTAAAAAAAATATTGTGTCACATCTGTAATCCCAGCACTTTGGGAGACTGAGGCAGGCAGATCAGGCGGTCAGGAGTTTGAGACCAGCTAGTTTGAGACCAGCCTGGCCAATATGGTGAAACCCCATCTCTAATAAAAATACAAAACAATTAGATGGGTATGGAGGTGCGCACCCTAGCTACTAGGGAGGCTGAGGCAGGAGAATTGCTTGAACCTGGGAAGCAGAGGTTGCAGTGAGCCGAGATCATGCCACTGCACTCCAGCCTGGGTGATAGGGCAAGGCTCCGTCTTGGGGGCAGGGGAAGAAATTGTGAAACTGACTTCAATACAAAGCATTCGAACCCATGAAATTTCTAAAATGCCACCAGAGAGGTGTTTTCCTTTATCAATTTTTAAAGCTCTTTTAACCCCTCTCACACTTTTTCCCAATAGCTACATTTCTTCTTCCATTAAAACACAGAGATATATTCTGAAAACCATTAGGAAAGAAATCACAGTGGGTGGTAGGCACACATCTCCCACTCTGGGGAGTCCTTAGTCCCAAGGTCAGTTGATAGGACCAAGCAGCAAATCACAACCCTGGGATGCTGGAAGGGCAGAGGGTGGGCTTAAGGTCAAGAAATTACTGGCCGGGTGCAGTGGCTCATGCTAGTAATCCCAGCACTTTGGAGGACAAGGCAGGTAGATAATCTGAGGTCAGGAGTTCGAGACCAGTCTGACTAATGTGGTGAAACCCCATCTCTACTAAAAATACAAAAATCAGCCAGGTGTGGTGGCATGCACCTGTAGTCCCAGCTACCGGGGAGGCTGAGACAGGAGAATTGCTTGAACCTGGGAGGTGGAGGTTGCAGTGAGCCAAGATCACGCCACTGCACTCCAGTCTGGGTGACAGAGCAAGACACTCCGTCTCCAAAAAAAAAAAAAGGAATTTACTACCAGCCAACTCAATTAAAGAGCTCAAGTACAGAAGGATATTGGCATCTCATGAGTTAGTGCCAAAGAAACTTCAGACTCTCCTAAATGGATGTATTCTACAGGCAACGTAACTATTCACAAGAATCACCCTTCAGGGAAAGTTGTGCATTTTGCTGGCTTTTATTTTAATTCCCCTAAGAATAGTAGACATTCAAAACTCAGTTGCTCAAATCTTTTGGGAAGCCCTGTGATCATGCTATGGCCCCAAGACATCATGGTGTATCATTACTCACAAGTCTTCAGAGTAAAGCACAGGATCTGGGCTCACGGAAGGGGTTACTTCCAGCTGGAACACCCACCAGCAGGGCATCCTTGCAGGCGTTCTGCATACAGTACTGCTGAAGCTCTGCAGCTGCCTGAGAGACCTGAAACAAAGGGACAGCATCATGGCATGGACAGCATCATGGCATGCTGCTCATAGCTGAGCCATCTGGCAGCCAAGGATGTTCTGAAAATGATCATCCAACCTGGTAAATATCAACTTTTTGTGACCTCCAAAAGTCTCTTTCTGCTGAAAGTTCTAATACTTGAACTACACAAAGGAAAGGTTACAATTTCTATGAACTTAAATTTAGATATTTTTGGGTTTAGTTGCTTATTCAACAAAGCCAAGAAAAAGCTGTATCTTTGATTCATTTAGAAATGTAGTTTTGAGACTGAATGGGTAAAGAAATAGCTCATTCTAGCATTCCCTTGACAAATTTTCACTTATATAAAGCATGCATTGATATATCCAAGTTTGCCAAATGAGCGAATTGTCGTAATGTTTACATGTCTGAAGCCTCATTCAGTCTGCTCCAAACAAGTGATAAAGTTCTTCCGCCCTGCTTTTGAGGCAGTGTAGCTTACTGTTTAGGAATATAGCCTCTGGAACTGGAATGCCTGGACTCAAATTCAGCTGTCACTACCTATATAACCTTCGGCAAGTTACTCAACATCTCAGTAGCTGTTTTGTCATCTATGAAATATTTAGAAATAGAAACCCACCACACTGGGTTGCTGTAACAATTGAGTTCACATATGTAAAGCCCTTAAAATAGCCCAGACATATGTCAATACATTTGTGGTAGACTGCAAATACGATCACAATAGTTTCCAGCTCCTCCCACCAAGAGGTAGAGTCTACTGACCCACCCCTTGTATCTGGGCTGACTTTGACCAGGAGAATATTGCAGAAATAAAGGGCAAATTCTAAGCTAGTCCTCAAGAATCTCTGCACCTACCTCTCTTGGTGCAGGTGGACCTGTAAGACAACCATCTGAATGAGCCTCAGCTAGCCTCCTGGAGGTCTTGTGGTGGAGAACTGGTAAGCCAGAACCAGCCACCTGTCTATCAACCTGCAGACATATGAGTGAGGCCATTCTTAAACACCCAGATACCAGCCAACACCCTATCTGATTGCAGATGCATGGGAGAGCCCAGAAGATCAGCAGAACTGTACAGTTCAACCTAGTTCAAACTGTCCATCTAAGAACTGAGTATAAATGGTTTTTTATTTTTTATTTTTTATCTTTTGGGGTTTCACCATGTTGGTCAGGCTGGTCTTGAACTCCTGACCTGAGGTGATTCACCCACCTTGGCCTCCAAAGTGCTTGGATTACAGGTGTGGGCCACCACGCCCAGCCTATATAAATGTTTTAAGCCATTACATTTTGGGGTGATTTGTTAGGCAGCAAAAACTAACTGATACAATATTATTACGCCTATTCTTATCTTGCATTTGATGCCTATTTCTACTTGGAGGCTTTTCTCATTGTACTTTGTGTGTGTGTGCATTAAAAGGTGTTTTTAGCCGGGTGTGGTGGTACATGCCTGTAATCCCAGCTTCTCAGGAGGCTGAGGCAGGAGAATCACTTGAACCCAGGAGGCAGAGGGTGTAGTGAGCTGACATCGTGCCACTGCACTCCAGCATGGGTGACAGAGCAAGACTCAGTCTCAAAAAAAAAAAAAAAAAAAGGTGTTTTGAATAAAATTCACTCATATTGTATAAAAATGGTTCCAATTGGTGTTCAGGTATTACTACTAGTTTGTGTTAATTTTTCAAGCCTCCAAATAACTAGAAAATGAACTGTTTATGTTACAATTGCTACCAAGTTTCTGGACAGCTCTAGGAATTTTGGTTGCATTAATGTAATGACAGTTTACTCTGTACTATATAAACACAAAATGTAATATTGCCAGACTAATGCTGAAGTTTACTTTTCTCTCAATAGAAGCTCTCACATTTTCATGTTAATAATAATTGGAATTAGGGAAGGTGTAGGAAAAAATAATAATAATTGGAATTGTTATATATAACAGTTACTAATTCAAAAGAAATTGAGAATCAATTATGTTCAGGCTTGCTGTCTTTGCATTGGGGCAACAGGTAAACTCACACATGGTAGGTAGAAGGACACTATCTTCCAGGACCCTTGGAGAAACGAGACTAACTGAACTCTAGTCTAAAGAACATGGTTGGCCAGGCACAGTGGCTCATGCCTGTAATCCCAGCACTTTGGGAGGCCAAGGCAGATGGATTAGCTGAGGTCAGGAGTTAGAGACCATCCTGGCAAACATAGAAAAACCTGTTTCTACTAAAAATACAAAAATTAGCTGGGCATGGTGGCATGCACCTGTAGTCCCAGCTACTCAGGAGGCTGAGGCAGGAGAATTGCTTGAACCTGGGAGGCAGAGGTTGTAGTGAGCCAAGATTATGCCACTGCACTCCAGCCTGGGTGACAGAGTCAGACTCCATCTCAGAAAAACAAACAACAACAACAACAAAAAAACGGGAAAAAGTTAAGGTAAGGGGATATGCAGAGAAAATAAAAGTAAACATGGTCAGCATCTCTCTAACACTAGCAAGGGAGAGAGGCTCTGGGCTAGGAGAATAGCAGCCCAAACACTTGCAAGCTATCCCCTGCCTGTGGAGGTGGGAGAACCTCCACCCAGGTTACCTGACTTTCCTTGGTTTGAGTCCATGTTTACCCAGCAACTTCTGGGAGGCTTCTCTAAAGGAGGAGTCCTTGGAAGGATACCAAGCATTCCAATAGCTGGGAAGGGATGTCCTCTATTATATGCTAGAAAATTGGTGTCCTGGTTTATTTTTCAGATAGCAAGTCTGTCAAAGAGAAGATACCTCTGGGTATGCTAAGCACATCCAACACTGAGTCCTGAAACAAGATAGATCAGACCCTCTAATGCTGTGACTCTATAAGGTATTGCCTGAGAGAACCCCTGCCAAGTATCCCAGATCACACTTCCATGACTGCACCTCTTAAATAAGCTTATTATCCTATTAGTTAATAAGCTTACTGTAAGCTTGGGCAATTCACCTGAATTATATGGCTGTCAGTTTTATCATCATTTTTCAAATGTAGATAAGAATATCTTTCCGGCTGGGTGCCATGGCTCACACCTATAATCCCAGCACTTTGGGAGGCCAAGGCAGGAGGATCACCTGAAGTCAGGAGTTCGAGACCAGCCTGGCCAACACGACGAAACCCCGTCTCTACTAAAAATACAAAAAAAGAGTTAGCCAGGCATGGTGGCAATATATATATATATATATATATATATATAATATTATATATTATAATATATATTATACAT
>NW_022436986.1:17608188-17813864 GCF_009761245.1 Sapajus apella | reverse complement strand
AATATATATTATACATAATATTATATATATTATGTATAATATATATAATATATAATATTATATATAATATATATTGCATTATATATATTATATATATATATTTTAAATATATATATATATATACATATATTTTTTTTTCCTAGCTACTTGGCAGGTAGGCAGACATTTGACTGGCTCAGAGTTTTACTTTCCACCTCAGGTCCCCACATTGTCTTTGTGAATTTCCAACAACCCTGGTTTCAGTTCCCTGACTTCCTCTCCCCAAACAGCCTTCTCCTCAATGCCAACAGATACAGTTACAACACCTGTAACTGCTCCACTTCTGAAATTTTACACCCCAGTCTCCTACTCTCTGATCACAATCTCTCCTTCCCATCCAGGGTGCTGCCTCCTTTATTCTTCCTTTATTCTCCTCTGACCTCACCAGGATCTCCAGGTGTCACCCCCTCCCCTTCTGTTTCACTCATCACCAGGAGGCTGGCTCCGTTCCTTCTCTACCCACCTAGGCTCAGCCCCTTTCTGGCCAGACTTTGACACGCCTTGCCCTCCCGCCCCATCTCCACCTTTCTGATATACCTCTCCTGCTAACTCACTCCTCCATCAACTACCATTCACCTTCGGCACTCACATTCCAGGATGGCCAAAGGTTGCTGGAGTCTCTTTTGAGAAATGTGACCAGCAAATATGACCAGCAGTCTCCCTTCTCACAGCAGCTTGGTCTTCAGAGTCACCGCGCATCTACCTGCCTGCTTAGGGCCACTCCCTTAGTCCCATTTCCTCTGCCTTAGAAGAAAATGTGGCCTCCTATTTCACAAAGAAAATTGTCACAAGTCTTTAAGCCCATATCCAGAAACATACTGTATCTTTACGCGCATCTTTACCTTCTTTATTCCTGTCTCAGAAGCTGCACCACCAGTCCCCCGCCTCCCGTAGCCCTGTCTCCTCTACCAGCAATTGGCTTCCATTTGTTTCTTCATTGGAACCTAAAAATATAATTTGTTCCTTCCTCTCAACCCCAAAACATGGCTTTTCATTTCTTAAGTTAAAAAAACACGTTATTTCTTCTTTAAAACTAGATCTCTTTAAAAAGAAGAAGAAAAAAGTCCGCCTGCCCTGTGACAGTCCAGATTCTGCTTTTACTAACACATAAGCAACCAAACCTCTACGTTCTACGCCCTCTCTCCCTTACCCTGTTTATAATCTTCACTCCACTTAGTATGTGAAGCAATGCTATGTATCTGTTAATTTGCTGTTTACCTTCCCATCCAGAACCACCCTATTCCCTGTAGCAGTGCCAGGCACACAGCAAAGGCGCCGCTGAGGCACAGGGACTACCCCGGGTATATTCCTTCCTACAGACCTTCTGCAAATTATGCTGCACTGGTTGCTAACCACAGCTCTGCAACAGACGCCTTTTGGCCCACTAACTAACGCTGGACATGTTGACTGAGCCCCAGTTTTTGGAAATTCCCCCTTCCTTGCTCAGCAACCTTGCTGTCTCTTACTTCCTCTTCTCTCCGCCATCGGTGTGGCTGGTCCCTGGGTCCCAGGCTCTGGGCTCTGCTCTTCATAAAAGAGGCTTTTTCGCCTCCCTGCACTTGAATGATCTCTTTCAGCCCTGCGCGCTGTTTCAGGCCATGAGGACAAATCCCTCCCGGTGGTTCCCTGGAGTCCCCAGGTCCGCAGCCGAACTCATCCTGTCCCCTCTCCTCTCTACCTTGGCGGGTGGCAGGGCCGTCCACCCCGTCACGACGACAGAAACCTTAGCATCCTGGCTCTCCTCCCTCTCGCTCTCATCCTGCCAATCCATCACCAAGTCGTGGCCCTGCGGTGGCCTTCCCAGCCCTGGGTCCCTCCTCCCGGCCCGCGAGTCGCCGGCCGCCCGGGCGCCCTCCGAGGATCTGACCGCGGCCGCCTTCTGGAGTGGGCGTGGGCGCGCCCCAGGGGACCCGGCCCAGACCACGACCGCGCGGCCTCCCCAGGCGCGGACTCCTCCCGTAGGGCCCGGCCCCGGCTCGCCCTGCGCACCCCCTCCCCGCCACCCCCGCCGCCCCCAGACCCCGCCGAGGCCTCGCCGCTGCCCCCGCGTCCCCCAGCTGGCGCCCGGCCCGGGCCCCCGGCCTCCTCCTCTCACCACCCCGCGGGCGGAGGCACCGGAGTGTGGGTCCCCGGATCCCGCACCTTGATCCTCTCCACCGCGGCCTCCAGCTTGAGCTGCTCCACAAGGCGCTGCAGGGCGTTCGCGCTGGCACCGGAGGACATGGCGGCGGCGCTGAGCTCCGAGGGCTGTTGGGCCCGGCCGGGAGGGGAGGAGCCACCAGCCTCGAGCGAGGGCACCGCCCCGGGGCGGGGAAGCCTCTGTGCCCGCCCAGTCGCCCCGGCACACCCGGCGCGGAGCCGCAGGCTAGAGACAGCGGGGCCCGAGCAGAGGCCTTGCTCTCTGCTCCTCAGCGCTCGAAACCTGGGTGGCATCTGCAACCGGACCTGGAACCGAGTCGGGGACCAGCAAAGCGGGGCGTCTTCCAGCGAAGCTGGCGCCCCTAGCATGAGCAGGAATAGCGAAGGCGTGGGACGCGAGGATGGCGTGGGCGGCAGGAAACACGCACCCCTTAGAAGTCAGAACTGGAGCCAAGGTATGACAGGAGTTGGAGAAATAAGGGGCCTTGCCAGACAGTATCCTCGGGGAACCAAGGACGGTTCATAGGATTTTCATGGGGCAGCAATCGATGTCTAAGTGAGCCTGTTACTGTTTCACGGAGATCCTACCAGTTGATTGGGTGGAGTGAGTATGGTAAATTGGGTAAAATCCCAGACCCTGACATCTGGGATACATACAGTACAAAATTACATTCAGCGTCTCTCACTCTCATCTCACCATTTAACTATCACCATTGTTTCTATTCTGCTGCTTTTTTCTTCTTTTTTTTTGAGGGTCTTTCTCAGTCACCCGGGATGGAGTGCAGTGGCATGATCACGGCTCCCTGCAGCTTCCACTTTCTGGGCCCAGGTGATCCTCCTGCCTCAGCATCCTGAGTAGCTGGGACTACAGATATGCAGCACCATGCCCTGCTAATTTTTGTATTTTTAGTAGAGACGGGGTTTCACCATGTTGGCCAGGCTGGTGTTGAACTCCTAGGCTCAGGTGATACTCCTGCCTCAGCCTCCTAAAGTGCTGACATTATAGGCCTGCTGCATTTTTTAAATAAATGTTTTACAAAACTGGGATCATTACAATATGTAAATTTTTTGTGTTGCTTTTTTCCTTGTGCCATGAATATGTCATTAAGAATTCTTGCACACCATTGTATTTGTCAGAACTCATTTAAACTGAACAATGCAAAAGGTAATATATTGGCTTGTGTGACTGAAAAGTCCAAGGACTTTAAACTAGTGAATTCAAATACCCAAGTAATAATTTTAGGGCTCGCATCCTCCATCTTTTGACTCTGCTTTTTCTGAGATTGGCCTCATTTTCCTTGGTGGTAAATGACTCTCTAGTGGTATGAAGGAAGGCGCCACACTTTCACTGTCCCCATCTAGCAAATCCAGGAACAAAAGTATCTCTTTTCTTTCTAATTGTTCCAGCAGAAATCCCCATAATGAACCTCGCTGGCTGGTATTGAGTCATGAGCCCGCCCCTGGCCTAATTACTATTTGAAGGCAAGGATGTGTGGCATTGAAATGCTCAGATTAGCTGTGCCTGGGCCAACAGCAGAGGGTGGGGCTAGATCAGCTCCACATATAGTGGGTGCTGAGAGGCACCACCCAAATCCCCCTTTCAAGACTGAGACACTCATACCCTCAACTCCTGGGAGTGGTGGCACTGATGCCTCTCAGCTGAGTCCTCTCTGTGAACTAACCTTATCCAGAGAGCCACCCATACCAAGGTCATACCCCTCCCAGTGTCAGCCCTCATCCAGTGACTGATGTGGAGTGTTTATATAAGGGCTGAACCCCAACCTTTTGCCTTAAGTTGGGACAACATTGAAGGATTATTCTAGCTCCAGAGCTCTTGCTAGAATAATCAGGCCTTTATGGCGGTTCATCACAGGTCAACTCCTCCCTCTGCCCAATCCCCACTTCCTGGACTCCCCGACAAGTATTGGTTTCAAGGATATTCCCCATAAACTTTCTGCATGAAAATTTCCATCTCAGGATCTGTTTCTCTAGGGAACCCAAACTAAAACACCCATTCAAACAACATGGACTGGTTGGGGCATAGGGGAAGAATGGATCCCCAGAGGAGAATTAGGATGCCGATACAAGAAAGGGGCATGGGCCAATTTAAAAAAACAAGGCATACAACTATTAATTTTAATGACCACATGGTATTGCATTGTACAAGTGGATCACAAGTTATTTACCTACTGTATTAGCTTTCACACTGCTATAAAGAAATACCCAAGACTGGGTAATTTATAAAGAAAAGACTTTTAATTGACTCACAGTTCCACATGGCTGGGGAGGCCTCAGGAAACTTACAATCATGACAGAAGGGGAAGCAAGCCCTCTTATATGGTGGCAGGTTAGAGAAAGAGAGAGTGAGAGAGAGAGAGAGAGAGAAGGGGAAACCACCACTTATAAAACCATCAGATCTTGTGAGAACTCCCTCACTGTCATGAGAACCATGAGAAGCATGGGGGAAACCACCCTTATGATCCAATCACCTCCCTTGACACTTGGGAATTACAGTTTGAGATGAGATTTGGGTGGGGACACAGAGCCAAACCATATCACCTACTATCCTATTCTTTAACACCTTGATGAACACCTTCAACACTGTTTATATGTGTGTTGTATTTCCTTAGGATGCATCTCTGGAAGTGGAATTCATGGGTCAAAGCATATTAACTTTTTAAAGCTTTTTCCTACTATATCCTCCAGAAGGTGGTAGCAACTGATTTTCCTTCTGGAGGGCTGAGACTGCCTATTTCTGTGTACCCTCACAGCTCCTATTGTGGTTCTTTAATAGATGAAGAATGGTATCTTAAGTCTTCTAATGTCTTAACTATTGAGGCTGAACATTTCCTCTATTCATTCTGTGAGCTATGTGCCCATGGCTTGGGGGGATATTAAAGAGTTTTTCTTAGCTCATGACAAGAGATTTGCACATTTGAAAGCCCTTTCTAGTGGCCAGTTTCCTCACCACAAAGAACTTAATATATATTTTAGCAAAGAGATGAAAGTACATGTTGGGAACATTCAACTATCAATTCTTAGATTGATGAATAAGACAAAATAGAATGATTTCATATTTATTTAGATATTTTAAAGATACAGCAAAGAACTCTGTACAAAGATATACATACTGGATTAGGAAAGGCTCATCACAGATTGTGAGAGCTGGACCTTGGAGATGTGTCTTGCAGATGGCTCAGAAGAAAAGGAAGAACATTGCAGTATGGAGGAGAGCTGGAGGCAATGCTCACATGTAGAGTGAATAAATTTTAAAATAGAGGAGGCGCTAGTGAATAATAGTAGATACAAACTTGCTAGGGTCAGAAGTCATAGAAAACCTCACACACACACACACAAGTTTGTGATAAACAGTGGGATAGCCACGGGGTAAGACATTTGGGGAGTCTTAATCTGAGATGAATGTGCAAAATGAACTGAAGCTGAGAAGACAAGATAGCTGTTGGTGGAGGAGTAGCTGGAATGCGGCCCTGGGTAGGACTGTTAGAGTAGGAATGAGGGGGAACAAATTTAGAAGACTAAATCAGTGGTACTTCGTGGCAGTTACAAAATGCAAAGAAAAGAGGACAAAGGGTTCTGAAGCAGAGAGTAGACCAGAACTAACTCCACAACAGAAATAAGGAAACAAGACTTGGCTTGAGATGAGTAGAAAATAATGTGGGGTTTGGTTTGGGAGTAACTAAGTGTCTTCCATGGCACTGCGACATGCCTCTAGGCTGCTGAAAACGTTTAGTAGCCGAGATGTTATTGTGAGAGATGTTTCCACAGCAACGACAGCTGAGTAATGAGATTACCTCAAAATCATTAGAAATGAAGGCTTTGGCCGGCGCAGTGGCTCATGCCTGTAATCCTAACACTTTGGGAGGCCAAGGCAGGCAGATCACCTGAGGTCGGAAGTTCGAGACCAGCCTGGCCAACATGGCGAAACCCCGTCTCTACTAAAAATACGAAACTTAACTGGGAGTGATGACACACATCTGTAATCCCAGCTACTCAGGAGGCTGAGGCAGGAGAATCACTTGAACCCAGGGGGCGGAGGTTGTAGTGAGCTGAGATTGCGCAACTGCACTCCAGCCTGTGCGACAGAGCGAGACTCCATCTCAAAAAAAGAGAGAGAGAGAAAAGAAACGAAGGTTCTGGAGTTCCCCTCAATGCAGGGACACACGTACGTCAGCCACTAGGTAGCAGGAAAAGTCTAGGGGGTGCCACTTGTACTTGAGGAAGGCTGACCTCTGTGTGATGCTCTAGACTTCCCCCAGAAGACTTCTCATCCATTATTTTTGCATCATGGAATTTCAGAGTTGAAGGGAACCCTCAGATTGTGTGCCCCATCTACAATTTTAGAGATGAAGAAACAGACCCGCTAAGGAAAGTGAAGTGACTTGCCTAGTATCACAGGAAGTGGGAGCAGGGAAAAGAACTTTCATTTTAGCTTTCAGGAGAACTCAAGCCAGACGTGGTGGCTCACACCTATAATCCCAGCACTTTTGGAGGCCGAGGAGGGTGGATTACTTGAGTTGAGGAGTTAAAGACCAGTCTGGCCAACATAGTGAAAACCCGTCTGTACTCAAAATACGAAAATTAGCCAGGCATAGTGGCAGTTGTCTGTAGTCCCAGCTACTTGGGAGGCTGAGGCACAAGAATCACTTGAACCCGGGTGGTGGAGATTGCAGTGAGCTGAGACTGTGCCACTGCACTCCAGTCTGGGCGACAGAGCAAGACTCCATCTCAAAAAAAAAAAAAAAAAAATTCGTGGCTCACCTAGAGGACCAGAGGCCTTTCTTTCTCACATGTGCCGTGATTTCCAGGGCTCTGAAAGGTGAGGGACAGAGACGGTACCCTTCTTTCCTTCTCGCCACAGCTGACATGCATAGGTCACCAGTATAATATTTTTAAAATTATGTTACACATTTTTTTCCTTGGTTAAGCACGGACTTGTAAATCTCATCTCCAAGAAACTTTCTAGAAATGTCACTATCCTTGTAATGACAAATGTTTCATTTGTTTCCCTGTTAGGATTTACAGTTCTTCACTCCTCTGACTTGCATTTTATCACCTTCCTACTAACAGTGGGTTATTCTTCTAGGAAAAAGGCTATGAGTCACTCTTTTCCATAAAAATGACATAATGGGAAGATATTTCTGTCAACATTACATCAAAATGACAATAATATATACCATCTATAGTTTGCAAAATGATTTAGAGTAGGAAAACACATTAACAACTATATTTAATGTGACACAGTATCATGTACCATAAAAATTATTTTACTTCCTTTTGTCTATTATTTTAAGAACCTAGAAATAATCAATCAGGATCTGAAAGAATCACCAGCAGGTTTGTAGATTCAGAATGGCTTTTCTGGAGAGATTTTCACAGGCACTTTTGAGACTTTGGGAGGTGGCAGAATGTAGGGCTATTAGATGTCTTTTTGAGCAGCGATTCTAAGCATTATCTGTTTGCTACATTGAAAATGTCCCTTCACTAAATATAGGCTGAGACTAGCAAGTTGATGATCATTCTGTCATCTCTGAAAGTTTATCTTTCTTTCCTGAATCATCATCTCGGCTGCTCTACCTTGCACGCTTGGTGGCACAGGGCAGGCAGCTGCTTTTTAAAATACACAATTCCAACCCTAAGGAGCATCACTGTTTCACTATAGTGCTGTACCTTGCACAAGGGAAGAAATTCAAATATGTATTAAAAGAATAAACAATGGGTTTGTAATCGTCACATCGATTACCATGGATTTTTTTTTTTTTTTTTTTTAACAAAGGGACTCTTTGCTGTTCCCTCTGAAGGCAAAAGAACTCACATTTCCTGACCACTCAATATATACCAGGCACTTTACCCTTGTTATCTTCTAAGAAGACAGTGTGGTGATTCCTCAAGGACCTAGAAATAGAAATTCCATTTGACCCAGCAATCCTGTTACTGGGTGTATATCCAAAGGATTGTAAATCGTTCTACTATAAGGACACATGCACACGAATGTTCATTGCAGCACTGTTTACAATAGCAAAGACCTGGAACCAACCCAAATGTCCATCGATGATAGACTGGACAGGGAAAATGTGGCACATATACACCATGGAATATTATGCAGCCATCAAAAACGATGAGTTCGTGTCCTTTGTAGGGACATGGATGAACCTGGAAACCATCATTCTCAGCAAACTGACACAAGAGCAGAAGATCAAACGCCGCATGTTCTCACTCATAGGCAGGTGTTGAACAATGAGAACACATGGACACAGGAAGGGGAGCACTATACACTGGGGTCTGTTGGGGGGAAATACGGGAGGGACGGCGGGCGGTGGGGAGTTGGGGAGAGAGAGCATGGGGAGAAATGGCAGATATAGGTGAAGGAGAGGAAGGCAACAAATCACACTGCCATATGTGTACCTATGCAACAATCTTGCATGTTTTTCACATGTACCCCAAAACCTAAAATGCAATTTAAAAAAAAATGTAACAACAACAACAACAAAAAGAACTCTCTGAAATAGTATCCTTTTTTTTTCTTTTTAATTTTTAGCAGCCCTTCCCAGCCCCGAGGGTAACGGTGCTGGGAAAGACCTGAAATAGTATCTTTACACAAAAGAAAACAAGGCTCAGATGTTAAAGTAACCTGCCCAGTCAACTTTGGTCTATTTGGTTATAAAGCCAGTCATTCCACTATGTCCTGCTTCTTGAGGTTATTAAGGAGAAACTGTCAAATGACAGTAAGTTTCTCCATCCCCAAATAAAACCAGGAAGGAGAAATCTGTGACACTAATCTGAGACCACATGATCCATTCCATACACAATTGTCAAAGATTTCCTAAATCCTTTAAGAATTAAGAAGCTACGGCCAGGCCCTGTGGCTCACACCTGTAATCCTAGCTCTTTGGAAGGCTGAGGCATGCGGATCCATTGAGCTAAGGAGTTCGAGATCACCTTAGACAACATAGTAAGACCCCCTTCTATAAAAAATTAAAAAAGAAAAAAAAATCAAAAAATTAGCCATAGTGGCATAAGCCTGTAGACAGCTACTCAGGAGGCTGAGGTGGGAGGATCATGTGAGCCCAGGAGGTCATGGCTGCAGTGAGCCATGATCCAGCCCCACTGCACTGGGCAACAGAGATGCTGTCTCCAAAAAAAAAAAGCTGAAATATGTACAACTATCATATATCAATAAAAAAAGAATTAAGAGACTAAAACTTACAATTATGTAGGTTTTTACTGAAATAATTTATGAAGTAAATTTAATTTAGTTATTAGGTTCTAGATTTGGCCTTCGCCCATATTTAAATGTGAACCACATCACATTTTATAAGTAATATTTAATTATAATTCACCCATACACAACTGGCTTGTATCAATACCAACATTTATCTATTTGCTTCAAATGTATAATTCTAAGTCAAAAGAGACCAGGTTTGATTTAATGCCTTAAAGTAGGTAGATCCTATTTATAATAAACTACTAAAAGCCATTTCTAATTTTCACATACTTTGTTTGTGGCCAGCAGTCCGGTTCACAATACTGATAGCCTAGCAGTTGACCTCCTTTGAAGCAAAGTATCTCCAAGGTTTGGGTATTAAGTTTACTGCTGGGCCGAGCAAGGTGGCTCACAACTGTAATCCCAGCAATTTGAGAGGCTGAGGCAGGCAGATCACCTAATGTCAGGAGTTTGAGACCAGCCTGGCTAACATGGTGAAACCCTGTCTCTACTAAAAATACAAAAAATTAGCCGGGCATGGTGGCAGGTGCCTGTAATGCCAGCTACTTGGGAGGCTGAGGCAGGGAGCTGCTTGAACCCAGGAGGCAGAGGTTGCAGTGAGCTGAGATCACGCCACTGCACTCCATCCTGGACGATAGAGCAAGACTCCGTCTCAAAAAAAGGAAAACCCCTGAAAGAAATAAATTATGATTTTCTAAACATAAATAATACAAATAGTTGTTAATTCTCTAAACAGCACCATTCTTTCATGTAACATTTGAAAAATCCTGTATCTCAATAGTTCTATTTAAGATCCTAGGTGTGGCACCTTATATATGTTATGAAAGTGTAACCTATGATTTGTAGAACTTAGAATTCATAAATAATGCAATGAAGAGTTAGTCATGGAATCTGTTATGCAGATAACCTGAGGGGTAATTATAGCAGACCTCGACTATATGACATGATGAAATTATAAACCCTTTTATAATTTTATAAGGTCTGCTATGCTTTATAAACCCTTGAATATCAACCGAAAAGGAAATGGGATAGCCCTAAAATGAAGCTCAAGAAAAATTTTCTAACTAGTGGAGTTGTGAAGTTCTCTACCCAGGATTCTTCTCCAGATGTTTCTAAAATGGAGAGGCTTTTGGATTTTTGGTCAGGGATGGACAGGGTACAGATAGTAAGGACACCCAGAGGATGTGAATGACACTCGTGACAACTAATGGCTCTTCCTTCACCCTAGGATTTTGAAGCATAAGGTCCGTCTGTTGAGGGAAGGGGAGAGAAAAATCAGTTCTTCTGTTAAGGAGGGACAACTCATCTAGACTCATGCAATGAACGTGATTCCAAAAGACTGACTGAACATTACCAAGTGGGCAGGCTACTGGGGACAATTCCAGAAACATTTCTAGAAAGACAGGAATACAGTAATCTAGCAGATACGCAAAAGAATAACAGAAGATGGTCGGGCATGGTGGCTCACGCCTGTAATCCAAGCACTTTGGAGGCCAAGGCAGGCCGATCACCTGAGGTCGGGAGTTCAAGACCAGCCTGACCAATATGGTGAAACCCCGTCTTAATTTCTTAAAAAAAAAAAAAAAAAAAAAAAAAATACCAGAAGATAAACTGTTTTCATCAGCTAACCTTTACGAATGCTAACATGTCCAGTACTCTTACACTTTATTGCTAGATTAAAAATAGAGGCATTCAAAAATTTCTTCAAAAATTTTGAGTCAAGTACTGACATTTCTTTTTGGTCTTCATAATATATGCCAGGTACTTATGTTTTTAGGTGGTAAACACCATTGTGTGTTAAATATATAACACATTCACCAAGACAGGGATTGCTGACTATACCGGCAACCACAGCATCTTTGAAAGGCATTTTGTCTATAGCTTAAGAGGTGTGGGCGTGCATTTGAAGTCTAAAACATGGCTACCTATAATTCAGCTCTGTATCACCACACTCCTCCAAAGAATGGAGGCATAAAACACTTTCATCTAAAGTTTACAAAAATATAATTTCATAATTTTAGAGCTGCAAAAGGGCCCCAGTGATAATCTGGTCAGACTCAGGTTTATAATTGAGCCAACTGACTTCCTTGCACATTAACTAACTCTCCTCAGGCCTTTGACGACATTAGCAAGGATGGAACTCAGCCCAACTGCTTTGCCTCACAGCGACTGGGGCTAAGCTCTCAAAAGGACTAGCTTACTTTAGCCAGAAACAGATTCTGCATATCTACTATGCTATCCTAATCTTTAAAAATTATGTTATTTTTTCACTTAAAATGTTATACCAACAAACTTATATTGTAACCATTCCATTAATATAAAGCAATGGGATAAACCCTTTAACAGGGCGGATTTACTACCATGAATGTGTACCGATACTTTGGTGCAGTATCATGCCTGATTCAGTCAAATAATGTTATTTACTTGCACCACCACACATATAAAAACACTTATATTTCATTGATGATAAAAGAGCACACAGCCATGTACCCCGTTTCTGGTTTAAATCCATATAAATGTTCTCATGTACAATGATTTTTCACCAACCAAGGACTTCATAATAGATGAACAACTTTTCAATACACTATTTCTTACTATTTTTTTTTTCAAGTGGACCGGGGGAGAAAACCAATACTGTGGTACAAAAGACCTTTTTACAAGGTCCTTTCTGAAGAAATGTTGAGAATACAGTTATAGTCCTATAATGAGACTATAATCAAGATCATCCTACAAGGATATGAGGGTAGACTCACTCTCCTCGAGTTTCTGACATTACTATGACTATTATATTTGACTGGTTTAAAAAACAAAGAATATTAAAATGAATAGAGGGGCGAGATTCTAACAGAAGACTTTCCTAGCAGGTTATTTTGAATGTATTTCACTCCTATAATGACTATAATGAAAATGACGACAGTTCATTCTGCTGAAGAAGTTTGTGTCTAGAAAAACACTCATGATAATATAATTAAATGCTGTTTTTCGTGTGTTTTGTGAAAATATAGAGGACATGAAAGCAGAAAACTGCAGCACTATGACAAAGAGTAAGGAAACACTCTTGAAGAATAAACACAACACATAAAATTTTTAAATGGTATCTAATAAATTTTCATGTCAAATCTTTTAACTAAACATATAAAAATTTTAAATGGCAAATAATAAATCTTCACGTGAAATCTTTTAACAAAATCCACAAATAGATTATAAAAATTGAACAATCATAAATGTCTTATGTATAAAGTTTTAAGGGAAGGTTTAAATTTCGACATTATTCTGTTTAATCAAATGCTTGAGAAATTTTAGTTACTGCTGAGGAGCAGTCAATTGATACATTTCTAAAATAATTCAGTTATGAAAATAATATAACAATTAAGATTTGGCATAGTAGCATTTCATCAATCTTCAGTCATCCACAAATGTTAATCGTCCAGGCCCTTCATTCTTCATCCATCTCCTGTATCTCTTCCATCTGGGGTCATTTGCCAACTTTTTCTTTAATTCTTCCTCTTGTTCTTGCTTATAAACCTGTAAGTATAAATAACTAGATGACTTCACAATCCAAAGAGAAACACTTGCCATTAGTTTTATGGCATATTTACATTTTTCATTTAGATAAAAAGTTTCCAGTGAATATATTGGTACATCTTCTGAAAACCATTCACTTAAAAATACTAAGCAATTAAGCATTTTATCTAATGTATTTATTTGCAATTAACCATTTTAACTTTCAGTGTTAAACATGAAAAAACAACCTGTATAAAAACTAGTAATTTTGTGGCTAGGCATGGTGGCTCACAGCTGTAATCCCAGCACTTTGGGAGGCCGAGGCGGGTGGATCACCTGAGATCAAGAGTTCAAAACCAGCCTGGCCAACATGGTGAAACCCCATCTCCAATAAAAATACAGGCTGTATGCCTGTAATCCCAGCTACTTGGGAGGCTGACGCAGGAGAACTGCTTGAACCTGGGAGGCAGAGGTTGCAGTGAGCTGAGATCACACCATTTGTACTCTAGCCTGGGCACCAAGAGTAAAACTCTGTCTCAAAAAAAAACCCAGTAATTTTTGTGTGTGTGTGACAGGGTCTCTCTTGGTTGCTCAGGCTGGAGTGCAATGGCATGATCTCAGTTCACTGCAACCTCTGCCTCCTGTGTTGAAGTGATTCTCCTGTCTCAGTCTTCCCAGCTGAGACTACAGGAGCATGTCACCACCATGCCTGGCTAAATTCTTTTTTTTTTTTTCTTTTAAGGAGAGATGGAGTTTTACCATGTTGGCCAGCCTGGTCTCGAACTCCTGGCCTCAAGTGATCCACCCACCTTGGCCTCCCAAAGTGCTGGGATTACAAGCATGAGCCACCATGTCCAGCCTAGAACTAGTAATTTTTTGTCACTGATTTCTGTAACCTAGGAATACATTCTTTCCTCAATGAAAACTGGCTGAATTTAAAGGGCTTAACATTTCCTCTCTACAACTAATGTCTAATATTAAAGAATAAAAACTATTTTTAATAGGGTCTTTTGTAACTGATGACTTTCAGATTTGTTGAACTTAACCAAGGAACAAAATGACCTTACATACATGTTTATCTCCAAACTGAACTTACATCTACTTTCATCTGCAAGCATAATTATGAGTCTTTCATTTTTTTAAAAGTTTCCAAAGACGGTTAAATAAACCACAGAGTTAAAATTTGTGAGAACACAGAACAGCTGCATTTCTGTAGCTTGTATTTTTTTTTTTTTTTTTTTTTGAGATGGGGTCTCGCTTTGTCACTTAGCCTGGTGTACAGTGGCATAATCTTGGCTCACTGCAACCTCTTGAGTAGCTGGGACCACGGGTGCCACCACGCCCAGTTAATTTTTTTGTATTTCTCTCTTTCATTTTTTCTTTTAGTCTCTGTGGCTAGGTTTACAGGATTGGAAGGAAACTTGAGGCGGGCCAAATTTTAGTTAGTACAATTACCCAAAAGTTGTCATAACACCCTTGGCACACATGCATATCATTCCAAGGCCGTTTAACATTCTTAAAACTTTTTCAGAATTAATCAATTAACGTATTTGAAGTTCATCCTCTAAAAAGAGAAATTACAGGTTAAAAACCCACCGTCCCACTACCAAATATAGTCCTACTTTCAATAAAAGTAAGATCTTTACTCATTGTTTAACTCTTGGGTTTCAGAAATTTGAGTATATTTTTGTGATCCCTCATTATAATACACCTGATTTTAACTTGGTCAGATGGATGACACTAAAATCACAGCAGGGTGACTACTCACCTCATAATTCTCCTTTATCCAGAGCTCTCGTTTAAGAAAAGTTTCTTTCTGATGATCTTCTAGACTATCAAATTGAGACTTTGACATCTTCATAGATTTACGTATAATGTACAATCTCTCTTCCTCTCCATATTCTTTGCCTTTGATGTTAAAATTATAGATCCACCGGCAATACCAAACTATATATGAGCACAGGTGAAAAGGAGCTAAGATAATTTGAAACAGGAGAAGATCACAGATCTGGGGTTTCTGATAGCCCCCCTTTATATCTATTTTACTTTTTATAATGTTCTTGATGATGTTCTCCTCCTCATCACGAATTTCCTCTTTGGACTTTTTGTTTTTGCCTTTTTCTTTGGCTTTTTTGAGCAGTCCCTGCTGCTTGGCAATCTCTGTAGCTTGGATACGGTACTTGGGCACCGTGGCTAGGTAGCTGATTGCCTTATTGTAGCTATTCCACCAGCTGAAAAACTAGAATAGTTAACAGATAACAATGAGTCATTTTCATTACCCAAATTCATCTAAATTAAAGCAATGATAGAGTCTTGGTGAACACCATCTCTGAAGAAACCATTACAATTAAAAATAGGGATCTCGAAGATCTTACTTTGTAAGTAAAAGATAAAACTGAACAAGGCCCATGTATACATAGGAGCTCACGGCTGGATAAGTGAGGTAAACTTTGAGCTGAGCCAAAAATCACTGATTCAGTCAGGAGATACCCAAGATCAAAAGATGATCAATGTATCATACAACACCTGTGGTTTCATAGCTTTACCATTTGGCTCTTACCTAGATCACTATCAGGAAACTTTAAAAAAAAAAAAAAAGCAGCAACATACTTACTAGAGAAAGAGTTAAATAGCAAAATCCAGCTGCCAGCTGGTGAGAAATTTGTTTTAAAAATTCATAGGGTATAGACTCGGCAACTCTATTCATTCCCATCTCTTTTCCTAAACCATCTGCATCTATCACAATGGCACTCATCCTATTCTGATGAGAGACTCAAATATGGTTGAGCTCTACCTATTTGGACAAGAAGACACTAACCTACTTCATAAATGTATTCAACCACAAAGGGTTTGTTGGAAAATGCCCTGCTCCTGACATAGTACCTCCAAAAATTTCAGCTCCTGTTTAACTGAATGAATACAGCAGATATACAAATATCCTACAATAGTAGCAATCTATTAGAACATTTTTAAGTCACTACAGTATTACATTGTTTAAAACAAAAAAGTAAAATTATCCCTACTCTCCCCTTTAAAAGAGCAAATATTTCTACAAATGCTGACATATTTTAAATATACCACCTTAGTTTCCAATAAATATTTTTTATCATAAAAATTGAATGTTGGCCAAGTGCAGGGGCTCATGCTTGTAATCTCAGCACTTCGAGAGGCTGAGGTGAGTGGACTGCTTGAGCCCAGGAGTTTGAGATCAGCCTGAGTAACATGGCAAAACTGTGTCTCTACCAAAAAAATACAAAAATTAACCAGGTTAGATGGGAGGGCTACCTAAGCCCAGGAAGTCAAGGCTGCAGTGAGCCATGATCACTCCACTGTACTCCAGTCTGGGCGACAGAGTGAGAACCTGTCTAAAAAAAAAGAAAAGGAAAGAAAAACCAATGAATGTCAAATGTCATTACTGGGAATGAAACTGGAGAAGTAATTTTCAAACAAGCAAATTGCTTCATTCTAGTCATTTCACTCGTTCATTTCCTCTAAAGGAGCATATGATAGATGTGGCTAGTTTAATAACAAGGAAAATTATTTCAGGCAGAGGTTAAATTTTTGTGATACTTTACAACATAAAAAGTTCCTATGCCTCTTTTAATCTATTTCAGTGGTTTTCAACCTGAGCAGAAACACCCTTAAAGAGGCACACAGAAATGCGTGGGACATTTTTGGTTGCTACAACAATGATGGCAAGCACTACTGTCATCGGGTGACCAGAGCCAGGACTTGTTAGTCCAGAGTAAGGAATTCAGATTTCTCCCAAGTTTAATGGGAAATCACTGAAAAGTCCTACAAAGGTAAATGATAGGAATTAGCTGACGTTCACTCTGGCTATTATGTAGAAAATACTCTAGAGGGAGCAATGAAAAAGGGGTTGCTTTGTAGTAATAATGACACTCTTCATCAATTTCTTAGCTTTGCCACTGACAAAGATTCCAATACTGCCCATGAATAAAACAGATGTCAACTAGAAGTCACATTTTACAAAAAAATACTTGCAGTTAGGTTTTAATGACTAGCAGTAGGTAATATGCACTCAATGCACATAAATGTAGATACAAATATCCACTGATACACACCTGAAACACCGAAATAGCACACACACTGACCAGAATCACGACTCTAACATCCACCTTAGGGGCCAAGCGCCTGCTATAGTAGTGGTAGTAATGGCTGTAGTACTCTTCTGGGTGATCCAGCATGTAGTCATAATCTTTTCGTGTTTCTTCATCCTGTAAAATGACAAGATATCCAACTTCATAGGATAGTCCATTAAATGGCCTTGGTTTATCATCTGTTAAATCAAATCTAGAATTTTATGATTATGTAAGGTTAATCTGAGGAAAAATACTGAAATTGTCAAAATCAAAAAATTTCCCATTACTCTTCAAAGCCATGTAAATTTCTAGAACTTCAATATTAGATATAAAAGCATAACAAAAAATATTTCTGTAAGTTCTTGAGTATTGTTAGTCCTCCTGGAAAAATAAAAACGATTTAGTAACAATTAACCATTCAACCTTTTTAGCTAATGCTTAGTGCTAATAAAAACCTGTTCACAATTACTCTTAACAACTGCTGATTTTTTTAAATGCTTATTTCTTGTATATATTCACAATCATGTCCCAGCCTTGTAAAGATAGTTTTCTGCTAAAAGCAATGATTAAGACAGCAAAAAGCAGGTGAAGCCAGCCTGTGCCTACAAAACTGAATTATGTCCATCTCAAAGAAACACAGAGACACCCATGCAGCACAACGGTCAAAGTCCAGCTTTGTGACCTTAGGTAAAATATGTAGCCTCTCTGAGCCTCCTTCTTCTTCATTTACAAAAAGAGCTAACAATCCCTGCCATACTATTTTTACATGGTTGTTGTGAATATCAAAATAACATACATTATACAAAAACATGTTACAAACATGTAGTACTTTATTACTATAATGTGTTGTGACAGCCCAGGTCAAAATGAGGTAACATACAGATCTTTCTTACCTATACAAACTCCTTGAAAGACTTACAGCATTACAAAATGCTGCTCTGTATGTTCAGATAAAACATTAAAAAAAAAATTCTCTGATGCTAATCAATTTCTAACAGGAATAAATGCCAATGCTGTACTGAGCTACACAGGTTGCAGAGGTATTAAACCAGGTTACGATTTGTTCTTTATCCCATAGGAAACCTATTATACTTTTCAATTTGCCCCATTTCAAAAAAACATTAAGGAAAAAAAGGATTATAAAATCAAGACAAATTCTTTAATCTCTATACATGAGTATAATAAAAACCATCACAAAAACAAGTCTGTTTTGCCAGGTGTGGTGACTCATGCCTGTAACCCAGCATTTTGGGAGGCCAAGGCGGGAGGATTGCTTGAGCCCAGGAGTTTGAGATCAGCCTGGGCAGCATAGTGAGACCTCGTTTTTACAAAAAAATTTTTTTAATTAGCAGGGCGTGGTGGCATGTGCCTGTAATCCCAGCTTCCCAGAAGGTTCCCCAGCTGGGAAGTCACTTAAGCCTGGGAGGTCAAGAAGGCTGCAGTGAGCTGTGATCATGCCATCACACTCCAGTCTGGGCAACAGAGCAAGACCCTGCCTCCTCCACCCAAAAAGGGGGGGGGGGGCTTTTTTAAATTAGAGGAATAAATTATTCAACATTTATTAAGTTGTAGATTCCTAAAGGTTATTTTAAAATCTAAACTTAGTGCCTTGCAACTGCAGACAGATTATCTGGGGTCTGTTCAGGACTACTTTCTGGGTCCTCCAATATGTAGTTTCTTAGATTTAATGTAAGAAATTTGCTAATGACAAAATCTTCCTTGTATCCATTAAAATCATTATGTATTTTCTATTAAGAATTTTGGGCCGGGTGCAGGGGCTTACGCCTATAATCCCAGCACTTTGAGAGGTCAAGGCAGGTGGATCACTTGAGGTCAGGAGTTCAAGACCAGCCTAGCCAACATGGCAAAACCCCATTTCTACTGAAAATACAAAAATTGGACAGGCATGGTGGCTTGCACCTGTAATCCCAGCTACTCAGGAGGCTGAGGCAAAAGAATCACTTGAACCTGGGAGGCGGAGGTTGCAGTGAGCTGAAATTGCACCACTGCACTCCAGCCTGGGCAACATAGTGAGACTGTCTCAAAAAAAAAAAACAAAAACAAAAACAAAACAAATTTCAATTTGTGTGAGATCATTCTCATTAAGTTCTCCAATATTCGTTACATTCAAAATATTTCTTACCTCTCACCGTATATGAAACTATGTAAACTGGTATCTAGCTTAATTAGATATGAATGTATTTATATGGAAGGCCAATATGAAAACTGTCAGTTATACAAGGAGGCATGAGCTCAAGCTAGTATTATTTTCAGATTCACTCCTTGTATGTTCTCTTCAGTCAAAAAGGATTATCCTGTGGCAGCTGCCATATGCCTCACCTGTCAATCCATGATTCCTTCTTTAAGTCATCATCCTATTCCAGAACTTCTAACCTAGAAAGGGTAAACCTATATAAGGGTCACACAGACAGCCCTGAAGACTAAACCCAGTGTCTCTTCATGTGTCTCATTTTGAGTACTTCAAGAAATCATCTGAGAATTCTTCCATTCTCCTCTGCTTTTTGGGCTAATTTTATAGAAACGCCCTGTTTTGGAGCCTAAAATCCTTGACTTTAACTTAGTGTCGCAATCATGACAGATGCCTTTTGAAATGTATTTCTTCAGATACAATTTTTCTTGCTACAACTAGATTACACGTAACTTTTAAACTAAATGCCATGCTGAGATCAGATTCCTATGAGACTCCAACATCATTGTCTCTGTGCAGCCCTTTGCCCGGCTGTCTGTACTCCTCCTGGTTGAAGTATATGGATTAAGGTCTTTGAGTGTCAATGAAATCTGGTATATGGACATCATGTGTCCAATGACTACCTTCTCTTCTCTTTTTATTCTCTTATCTCTGTTCCACAGAATGCAGATATCATCCCTCTTCAAGCATTTCACTCAGACCTTTCACCACGGTCACCATTTTCTCACTGGTTTCTAGATTATTTGCTTCACCAAGTCGTGAACTCCTTTAACACAATGGTCAACTAAGGCTTCAACACAGGCAACTCCAAATGTATACCTTGTGTCTGGTCTCTCTACTGCAAGCAGAGCCTGTGGAGTCTGTTCAGGGTCCCCTACTGGAGTCCTCAAACTACCAAATTCCTGCAAGACATCTCAGGGTCAAGTCTGACTCCTCTTTGGATGGTTTTGAGTCACCACAAGTTTATGACCCTGTTTTGGCTATGATTAGACTAAAAAGTTGGCCACTTCCTTGTTAGAGCATTTATTCCATTTATTTTATCTCCATTCTACAGCTTAAAGCTTTCTCTCCAAAGTGAAGAAAATGATCAGTTTTCATGCACACTGATAATGATCAGTGAGGCATGCAGACACTTTAGAAGGTCTTATCAAGGGCAGCACAAATTGGTAAAACTTAGGAGTTCTCAATAGCCTAAGTCAAAATCCTGCTCTTCAGTAAACATTTAGAATCAACCTAGTAAGAACAAGAGGATATCAAGAATATTGGCAAAGAAAAGACAGAATAAGGACCATCTTTTTTTATGGTACTCAAGTAGAGAGCTAAGGTACATTCTAATTTTAATATCATATTTTTTTTTCCTACTCATCTTGAACTAAGGTAGCCACAGAATTTATTTATTTTTAATCTCCAATGCTTTCCCATGGCCAAAGTTAAAATTTCCTTCCTATGCCATCAGGCCTTCACAACTGGTCCAAACTTGCCTAGCTAGCAACATCCCTTATCAGTTCCCCTCTTTTACCCATAGCAAACATTCAGACAGCAATTTCTGGAATTTGGTGTGTTATTCCAACACAACGTTTCTTTTCATACGTATGTCTTTGAACATATATTTCTCTCTAATTTGAACCTCATGAGTCCTATTAATCCTTTAGAATGTGTTACTGTCTCAGACATTAGGTCGTTCTTATTACATTTGGCACCTATTTATTATAGCACTTATCACATTGTAATCATCAGTTTTTTTCTTAGAATGAGAATTTCCAGAAAGTAGGTAGGGTAACTCATTCATATCTGTATATCCAAGGCCTAGCACAGTGCCTGGCATTCAGTAAACGTTATTTCAAAAACAAGTGAACTTTTGTGAAGGTTTTCCCTTGCAATATGCCCTCCACTACATAGATCTCCATCTCACCAGCAAGGCTGGATGGGTGGCGATGTCACAAAAACTTCAGTTTGGCAGAAATGACTACTTAAATCCATAGCTTATGAAAATATGCTACTGTGGCTAATATAGCTTAAACCTTAAAACAGTTTAATATCTTACCTTTCAATAAGGTAGTACTTTTTCTTTCAGCAATTTTGTGGATCTTAAGGTCCCAGGGTCTGGAGATTCCAACTTCTTTCCAAAACCAAAACCTTTATACTTGTTTCTTCCTCCTGTCTGTCCTGAGCCTTGACAAGCAGGGCAATAAGCTCCTTGTTTCTAATCTCTACAGGAATAACTGTAGTGCTTCTGCTGGTGTCCATTCCACTCCCAATCCTCGTGGGCATATGCAGGAGGACTGGAACATAACCACCAATATCTAGATCAAAAGTGAACAAGAGGAAACCCACAAGCAAAGAAAGCACTGAATCCTTCCTTCTCTTATAAAATGGATCATCCCCCCTCCCCAGAGGCAAAAATATATTATGTTCCTGCCCTTGAAGGAAATAAATTGTTTGATCTCAGTACATAAATTGCAATAATTTGATATTGCAGCTAGTTTTCACACTTAAAACTTTCTATTACACAGAGTACAAAAAACATTTTTGGGGTGGTAAAGGTCAGGAATCAATGATATATAAAAATGTATTACTGTATTCACTCAATATATATTAATCTTTTTTAAACACACACACACACACACACACACACACAAATGATCCTTCAAAAAAACAATCTCTGGTCTAAATTTGTTTCCAGGCCATTTTATCGTACAAAAGAGGAAGAAAATTAACTGCTACTATTTCATTTTTTTCTTGTTTCCTGCCCACTAGTCACTAGTGCAGCTTATCTTCTCTATCTTCTCTCATTCTGCACATAGACTCAACAACTTCCAAGATTTGGAATATTACCTACATACTAGTAACGCTTATATCTGTTTTTCTTGTCTCCTCCTATTCTCAACTATGTCCTGAACATTTTCCAAATGCAAAATATCTCAAACTAATGTGCCCCAAAACCAAATCTATTCCTCTGTGTTTCAGTTAATACTATCACCATCTACTTGGTCACCTGAGCTTTTAGAAACCTTAGTTGTTTTCATTTCAAAAATGATGAGGCAGGGCATTAGGCCTTGTATTGAGCACAAAAAGGAAATCAAAAAAACAAGACAAGGTCTTGGCCTCAAGAACGCTTCATCTAGAAAGAATCTAGCAAGTGAGAAAAGCACAATTCAGGCAGGGCACGGTCGGGCACGGCACTTTGGGAGGCCGAGGCAGGAGGATCACCTGAGGTCAGAAGCCTGACAAACACGGTGAAACACCGTCTCTACTACTCAAAATGCAAAGATTAGCTGGGCGTGGTGGATAATGCCTATAATCTCAGTTACTCAGGAGACTGATGCAGGAGAATCACTTGCACCCAGGAGGTGGAGGTTGCGGTGAGCCGAAATCATGACACTGAACTCCAGCCTGGGCGACAAGAGTGAAACTCCGTCTCAAAAAAAAAAAAAAAAAAGCACACAATTCAGTGTCCTAAGGGACAAGGGGCTGACTCTGGAAACAACAGCAATGGGATTCACAGCAGGAGGGAAATGAGAGCTGGATCTGGAAAAGCAAGTAGGGCTTAGTGAAACTTGTTTTAGGCAAAGGAAACAGCAAATGTTATAGGTACAAAAGTATCAAAGAATATCATGGATTCAGGGAAGCTTGAGCATTGGGGAAATTTAGGAAGAAAGGAGTAGTAAATATAGCTGGAAGGTAAGTTTGGATTAAGAACTGTTGAGGATCTTGTACACTGCGCCAAAGAGTCAGGATGTTATCATCTGCGCTATTCAAAAACAAAAATGTTTCCAAGTATAAGAACAATAGCGTTGTGTAGAATTATGTTTCTGAAAGACAATTCTGGTAGTATTGCAAAACGTGGAATGAGGGAGAAACAGACTTTAGCAGCTAAGAAAAAGAATTAATAGGACTTGATAAGTAAAGGGATATATAAGAATCAAAGAATGATACTGAAGTTTTTAATTAGAGTTACTATGTAGACCATGTTATTCATTAAGATAATGAATACAGGAAAAAAAACAAAGTTTGGAGAAGATGTAAGGGAAAACTGTGGAAGATTTTTGAACTAGGAAGAAAAAAATTACTAGATATCCTTTCAATTTCTGGAGCATTAAGGATTATCTATTCCTGCATGAGGAGTGCACCTTTGTTTGTCTTTGACTAACCTATTTAACTCTGTGGAGACAGAAGTAACATGTAGAAAACTGGAAATAATGCAAATGACTTCTATTCACAGAAAGACAAATTATGTCCTATGGAATGCAACAGATTATTGCTTGGTAGGTATTTTTCAGTTTTATAGGCATTTCAGCATTCCCTATCTGATTACAAATGTTGGTACTTTTTCAACTAGTTTTAGTATCTTCCTGATTTCCTCATGGGTTAATAAGTTAAATAATCTCTGACATATGTGCATTCTGTATTTGTGAGAGGCATAATTATATCTTCTTTTAAAGTTGATGCTTTCACAAAGATAACAAGATTGATTTCGGACATGTTTAATTGTGGGCACCTGTGCTACAGAGAGGCAGTTGAAAATATAAGCCTGGAGAACATGCAGATTTCAGAGTTGTCAGGTTAAAAGTAGTGGCTTAGGTCAAGGATACAGTGAGTTTCATCAGGAGAAGGTTAGAAAATGAAAAAGAAAAGAGTACACAAAGGAGAACTCAACAGAAAAGCAATGCCTAAGGGGAAGGTAGTGGAAACGACTGAAAAGAAATGGCAAAGACAGGACAAACAGATGAAGATTACATCAAGGAAGTCAGGGAAGAACACCTTCAAGAACTAAATGGTCAAAGATATCACATGACACCAAGATCCAGGAGGAAAAAGAAATGAAGAGCAGTCAATCTAATCAGATCTCGTGAGTAGAGTGTCACTGTTCACCTTAACAAGAACAGTTCCAACACATGTGCTGGTGCACATGCCAGTCTATGATAGCTTGAATGAAAGGGAGGTGAGAAAGTAAAGACAGTAAACAGCAAAGGAAAAATGTGAGTGTAGCTTTAAAAGAAGCAAAATGATGAGAAAGGAGTGGGAAATGAACCAACTAGGAGATTTTCAAGTTGTGAAAGAGGAATTACGGAATTCCAGAAGAAGACTGTAAGTAAAATGAGTTCAGTCAAGAATATCTTTTTTCGTCCTCCCCAAAGCATTCTCAAAATTGCTCCCAGTTTTCTTCCTAAAACAAACATAAGATTGTGTCATTTGTCCACTTTAAAACTTCTGGTAACTATTCAGTACATAAGTTCAAATTCCTGAACACAACTTTAAGGAGTTATTCATCATTTGATCCCAAACGATGTTCCAGTATCCTGCAACATTCTCCCTCTCATGTTACCTCACCAGCTCCCAACCTAGAAATAGCAGATCCCCTAGACTATGTTAAGGGTCTTTGCACTCTTGTGAATATCGCAAAATGTTCCATTTACCTACGATAAATCTGTACATGCTAAATTAAAATGTCTAGTGCTCAGTTTCTGGCTAGTATTACATCAAGTCAGTAGTTTTCAGGTTGATCAAGAACTCTGATTGGTTGTTGATTACATCATATGTCAGCCAGTCATGGCACCAGAATCAAACACAGCTGGTATGTAATCACCCTTGGCCATAAGTAGGGAATAACAGCTGAAATTAAGGAACCAGTAAAAAATAACATTTGTGGGTTCACAGCAGAAACAGTAAATGTGGTACATATGCTATCACATCCTTTTTCTGGGGCCATGGGAACTATTACTATTAAACATGTTACTCTTTCCCACTAAACCCAGAAAAGGTCTCAAAACTCTTAAAAGGTAAGAGTTTTGTTCCAGGTAATCATGACCAATCAGGGTTGGCATATGAAATGAAAACTATATGCCATCTGTGGTCTATAAATTCACTTAATTTGGCTGTTTATCAGCATCACAACTACAATAGAGATTTATATAATTTTAGAGTTTGGTGCATGTGCCAGTAATCCCAGCTCTTTGAGAGGTAGGAGGACTGCTTGAGCACAGGATTGCAAGACCAGCCTGGGCAACATAATGAGACCTTGTCTCAAAAAAGAAAACAAATTATATAATTTTTAAATATTATTATGATTATTCAATTATTATGAATGACTGATTAAATACAACCTGGAATATGTTGAAAAATAATAGTAATAAATGCAGTTCATTTTTTCCCAAAACAGAGTCCCTGGGAAAAAATATGATAAAACTGATCCTTGGAGAAAATGCTCATTACTATAATACCTCATGAAATGACATCACATTTCTGGAACAGCCTTGCACACTCATGACTCTGTTTCTGTGGATCAAGTTTCCCCTCTACCAGAAATGTCCTTTCACCATCAACCTTGGTGACTTTGTTCCTGATCAGCTCAAAGAGTACATTCTTCTCTATCCAAGACATAATCACTTCCTCTCAGCACAGCACTATAATCTGCACATACTTGTATTACATAACTTAAATAAAAAACTGAATAAACATCTGTCTCCCTTGTTTATTAAAAACTTAAAGTCAGAAACTGCACCTTTTCCTTTGTTACGGTCTCCTCCAAGTCCCTGTGTCAGTCCCAGTTAAAGGAAAAGTTGAGTAAGAGAATATAAGGAATGAACAATAAACAGAAATGTAACAGGGCAGGGAGTTCAGAATCCTTTTTTGCTAAATTCTTCTAAGTGCTAAAGCCCTGCCACATCAGACTGATAAAAGGAAAGTGAAGTGTTCTTATAATGCTTTCCTTCCAAGACAAGTGTGGAGTAGAATGCCCTTTCTACACATCCCTTCAACTTAGCGAATAACCTTTACTTTCATGCCGGCAATATTCCTAGACCTTTTCTAGGCTTTTTTCTTGTGATCTTGCAAAATGCTGTCAAATTCTACACTTTTGCATTTTTTACCCATAGTTTTTCTAAGTGCATCCTTTCCAGTTCTCTCATCTGCTTATTTTTATGCCATTTCTCATATTTCATGTATTATCCAATTTTTATCTACATTCAAAAATTATTGTTCTCACTTAAAAACCCTCAGAACATTAAAAGTGTAATTTTTCTCACATGCAGGATTTTTTCACTCATAACCATCCAATTTACTTATCCATACCACTCTTTAAAATTGCAATTAATTTGAGTGAAATGGCAAAGGGTGTTGCACATGCCAATGTCAAAATGCCAGAAATCCACTTTCAATTTCCATTCTATCTGAATGCCTCCAGAAAAGAGTTTTTATAATATTAATGATCTGATGTGCCAGACACTGTGCTAGATGCTATGGATATACACACAAAAAACAAGGAACATGGTTTAGTGGGAAACAGAGAGCTACTCAGTATTTATAATGCAGTGTGATAAGTGCTATAGCCACTTTCAAAATATGTAAGTGGGACCACATTATTCTAACTCATGAGATCCAATGTTGACACAGAGGGTAAGTGTCCACTTGTTTAACTTCCAAAGTCCATAAGCTCCGTAAATCCCCAAAAGTCAAACACACTAAATACTATTGCCTGGTCTTAGTTTATAAAGCAGTGTGTGAAATCACAATGGTTTGAAGTTTTGCTGAGATCTGGAACTGTAATTTATTTGGGAATTTGAACTAAGCATGACTTGGTGAAAGCGTCGGCCAGTGCCTTTGCCTTCCATTATTACCCATACTTCTTTTTTTTTGGTTTTCCTCATTTTCTTCACGCACAGGTAAAATCTTTTTTGCTAAAACAGTAATAACCAAATGTCGTATCTTCTTGTCTTATCAACTGCATTTAAGTTACATTAGTAACTGTATTTATTTATTTTTTAACAACCACCATCTAAAACAACTCTCTCAAAAGGGCATTTATTTGACCAAAACAACCTCAGAATCATAAATCCACTGATGTTTTACATAATTATAGTTTCCATTTTGGCAATGTATTTATTATCAACATTCACAGACAAGCTTCTGCATCCTGTTTTTATTCCAGACCCACTGGAACTAACTTATCCCACTATTCTATCTGACCTGTTCTTACCAAACACCACCTGGACCTCCTGCCCCTCACAAACCCTTTTTACAGCCCAAGGACACAATCCAAGCAAAACAGCCACTACATCTCCATTGCCTCAATGGGATAATATGGAAGGCAGAAGCCCTCCAAATTGGATGACCTCAGTTCATTAAAACTTTGCATTACCTATAAAAAGATATTCTTTGGCAACTTCCTCACAATTCTCCATTATAACAGAAATTAAAGCAGACCACCCTGTAATAATTGTTCCCACGTATAGCAAGTCAAAGTCCTTTCCTTATTCCAAGAGACAACATCTTCAAGGAGGTAAATGGTTCTTGAAGGTGCTCCACTTGGAAGATGAACACATGTTCATCTCTATAAATTTAAAATGGAAGTTTTCAAAGAGTACTGCTAGGTCTGATTTTCAAGGGTCCAAAATATCTCCAGACATCCCTTTTGTCTCACAGATAATTTCCAGAGTAAGACAGAGGGAGTTCTGGGAGAGCTACAGAACACTCCCCTCATTCCCTCCTCCATCACTACAACTCCATTTCCACTCCCCTGTTCTAAGATATTTGTAGCGACCTGTCAGATTCAAGAGTACAAGTACTACTTACTCCAGACATACTGGTCTTTAACTGCCCTAAAGTTCCTTGTTCTTGAGTGGATCACTTATTTTGTCTAGCTTTTCATTAGCTGACAATCAGTGGTAAACCTTAGGCGTAGAAACCTTTAGAGGCAACCATACAGATCCATCAGATCAGTCCCCCAAATCTGTCTTTCCTGGTGTCCCTCCCAGCAGGAATTTCTCCACCGTCACTATCTCTACCGTCTAACTTTGGCACTTGTTTTCAAAGTTCTTCCAATATGCTCACCATTCTCATGCCAAACCTACTCATCTCCAATCCTACAAAGCCCAGCAGAAGGCAACAGCTGGCAGTGTTTCTGTTGCCCTCCCTTTTGGAAGTTCTCCATCCGTCCAGGGATGCCTTATGCACCAGCAGAGCTTCTGGCTGACTACAAAGAACAGAGGTTGGAGCTTCATATGCTGAAGTGCCCTGGATGGAGAGTTCTTTCCTATTTTTTCTGGAGTCTTTTTTTCCCATCACTCTTTACCCTAAATAATAGGCAACAAAACCTCTGGCCTCAACACTTTCCCAGTTTCGCAGCCATCCCTCAGCTAATTGCCAACGAAAATTACAACCTCACTAATGCTAGTGAGAATTTAATGAACTAGGTAAATTAAATTTTACCTAGTTCAATTTACCTAGTTTACCTAGTTCAGGGCCCCTCCACCACTCATTTTATGACTCCAAATTATCCAAACTGATGTGGAAGGCATGAGTGAAGTTGTTAGTTCCTTGACTATTTTCAGCTCTGGAAAGAAAATCTGGAGAAACAGTCCACAGTTAAATTACATCCACTCAAAGTACAGTTATTAAAAGCAGCCTACATAGCAACATGGAAAATTTTGCCTTGGGAAAAAAAAAAGGCTAGAAAAACACTTTACAACTAAAATAGCTGATGCATCAGTTTAATGGGGTCCTTCTAGCAGTAATACCACCATCGAATACTATTTATACTTCGTGATGTCTTAGTTTTTTGTTTTTTGTTTTTTTTTTTTGCAGTAGTAGGAGAAAACAGCATCGGGCTAAATCTCTCAGGCCCACAAGACTCAATAAAACCTCTGTCAAATGAAATATAAATACATATTCACAAAATATTCCCTACCAGAAATTCTCAGTTTTGTACCCAAGTCATGGGTCCTGTGGGAAGGGGGGTGGTTCGCACACTTATCATTTAATTCCCACTATAACCCTGAGAGGAGGTATCATGGCCTTAATTTTGCATGTGAAGAAACAGCTATTCCAACATATTAAGTCACTATCCAAGGTTATACAGGGGTGTCACAGCAAAGAGTCACATCCGGCCTTTTGACTGGTTCACAGTTCTTCAGTGTTTTCTTAGTTCCTTAAACGCAAGCTAAGTGTCACCATTAACACTATTTCCAGAAACCAAATTTCTGTCATATCAAACTGATGGGATCACAGTCATCACCGGATATTCGAGACCTTCCCTGTTGTGGGCTACCCCAGATCCTAGCATTAATAATCACTCTGCTTTTCGAATGTGAAATGCACGTTATTAAAATATTTTCACGAAATCGTAAGATGCCCAAAGCTTTGCATAACAATGACTATCACAAAAAGGAGGAGGAAGAGGCTAGCTGTGCCCACGAGACCCAGGGAGGCAAACTCTTTCACAGGGCCACGTGGGAAACGTGAGTATCTTAAAGGTCGCAGCGCAGGCTGCGCTCAGTTTCGGGGTCACAGAGGCCCACGCTCCGTGGGCCGTGCGCTTCCCGTGGCCGCTCTTCGAAGCCCCTCCGCGCCCGCAGGCCTCACCTTGAGCGTCTCATAGGCGGTTGCCACTAGCAAGAAAGCCTCCTCCGCGCTCTGCGGCGTCCGCCCGAGGCCCTCGTCGCCGGGCTCGGGCCGGTAGCGGTCGGGGTGGTAGCGCCGGGCCAGCTGGCGGTAGGCCCGCGCGATCTCCGCCTTGCCCGCCGAGCGGCTCACGCCCAGCACCTCGTAGCAGTCCAGAGTGCCGCAGTAGAGCCCCTCCACCAGGGCCCCCGCGGGCCGCACCAGCAGCATCGCCAGCAGCAGGGGCGCCAGCAGCACCCACCAGCGCTGGCCTGCAGCCCCGGCTCCCCGGCCCGGAGAGAGCGGCGGCGCCCCCATCCAGGCCTCGCGGGCAGCTCTGCCGCCCCAGCTACTCCACCACTTTGCCGCGCGCCCAGCTCGGGAGCCCAGCTCCACGTCAGCAGCGGGCGCCTCCGCGCAGGCGCACAGGGCGCGGCTACACCAACCACTTCCTTCGCAACCCGTTGCTAGGAAGAAGGACGCCTCAGTCGCCAGGCCGCTTCCGGTGTGTCACTGAAAGCCTTCCCAGTACCAGCAGCCGGAGGATCTGTTTTTGGTGGGACCTAGGATACTCAGGCGGGGTGTGCGGAGCGCTTGACCTTCCACAGTGTCCGGCACACGCAGGCTTTTCGACATCATCACCTGACCTGCTGCTATAGGTAACTTAACTGGCTCGCTCGCACGCCATTATCGCATCCCGTATCTTCTACAAGATTGCGCGTAGGCCTTTAAAGCCAGTCACCATCCCCGGACGCCTTTCTCTCACCAACCCTATGCTGCCTTTCCAAACGGAAGATGAACTTAGCAATGCTAGGCGCTGCCTGTATACTAGGGACCCTGAAAGTTCATGGCCATCTTAGTTAAGTTTTTCTCAGCCTCCACGCTATTGACATTTTAGACTAGGTAATTCCTTGCCTTGGAGGGGCTGCCCTTTACGTTGCAAGATGTTTAGCAGCATCCCTGGCCTCTCCGCACTAGATGCCAGTAGTGCCACCACCCCCAGTCATGACAATCAAAAATCTCTCCACACGAGTCTGTGCGTCCACCCTTGGTTTTTGCGTTCCCGGGACAACCTGCTGGGCTGTGTCTGTTTCTCACCTCAGCCTACCCCCAGGCAGCCGAGAGCTTGGGAAGCTGAGCTCGCTCTGTTTAGTGCAGTTCCACTGTCCCGGTGGCCTCCCAAGTCCTGAGGGAGGATGCTGCCTGTTGTTTACGCCGAGAGTGGCTTGCCCCACCGGTGGCCTCGCTGCGGAGCCCTCTGTGTCTGATTCTGATGGGGTTTTTTCCTTTTTTTTTTTTTTAAAGAAAAAAAAACTTCTACATTTCATTTTTGCATCTCTTCTCGAATATTAATTTCATTATGAAGACCAAAAAAACCCTCTAGATACTGCCAACTATCTGCCGGGGGTCGAGTTGCCAGAAAAAAAAAAATACAGGATGCTCAGTTAAATTTGTTATTTTTGATTTTGTTTTCTTTTGCGAGACAGTCTCGCTTCGTTGCCTACGCTGGAGTGCAGTGGCGCGATCATGGCTCACTGCAGCCTCTACTTTCCGGGCTCAAGTAATTCTCCCACGTCAGCCTCCCAAGTAGCTGGGACTACAGTCACTCACCACCACACACGGCTAATTTTTATTTTTTTAATAGAGACGAGAGTCTCGTTTTGTTGCCCAGGCTGGTCTCAAAATCCTGAGATCAAGTAATCCTTCCAAAGTGCTACGATTACAGGCGTGAGCCACCGTGCCTGGCCTATATTTGAATTTCAGATAATAATTTTTTAGTATAAGTATGTCCCAAATATTGCATGGGACTATATAGCAACATGAAAAACTTTGCCTCAAAAAATCTGTTTTTATCATTCACTTGGCAAATATTTATTGAATCTCTGCTCTAAGCCAGGCACTGTTACTTAGGCACTGGGGACACAGTGCTGAGCAAAGTAAACAAGTTGCTCAACTTCAGAGGGCATATATTCTGATGGAGGATGACAGTAACAAATAAGTAAACTTTAAGATATCAACTCTTTTAGTAACGTGAAATAGAATACTGATATATACCATTATATACTTATGCATATACATTATAACTTTGTATCTCTCTCACTGCATATGTATAATATATATCTCTTATTACATATATAATGTATATGCGTCTCACATAATATATATGTCTCTCTCATTACATATATATATGTGTCTGTTTTTCACCTCAGCCCACCAAATATTCCATGGGACTTTATAGCAACATGTACAGTTATATATGTAATGAGAGAGATACATATTATATATATGTAATGAGATACCAAAATTATATATATAATAAGAGATAACATAATTTTTGTATCATTATATATGCTTATTTACATTTGTAGCTCTCTGATTATAAATATGCTTATATATACAATGAGAGAGATAAAATTAATGGAAACACATGAAATCTCCTACTCCGAAATTATTAGGGTCGGGGTCAATTATGAGCATCAGTTCCAGTAGGAGGTGACAGCTAAACTGACTTTGGAGGACGAATAGAGAATGGCTTGAAGGAAGTGAGTTAGAGAAGAGTGGGGATAAGGGAGTGTGAAATAAGTACCAAGAAGAAAAACGAGCCATGGGCAAGAAAAAATAAATAAAGCTTTTCAAAAATGAGAGACAGCCTGTATGACTAGGAGAAGAGGTGAGGAGTGCAGGAGATGAAACCGGAGAAAGCCAAGTTACGAAGGGTCATTTTATCCCATGAGGAAGAAGTTGTTCCTTAAGAGCAATGGAAAGCCAATATGAGGTCTTTGAGCAAAAAGTGACACCTTCGGATTCACATTTCAGAACCATTACTCTGCCTGGTAAAATGAGTTGGGATGTATCAGTAAGACCATTAGGAGGCCGGGCGCGGTGGCTCACGCCTATAATCCTAGCACTTTGGGAGGCCGAGGCGGGTGGATCACGAGGTCAAGAGATCGAGACCATCCTGGTCAACAAGGTGAAACCTCGTCTCTACTAAAAATACAAAAATTAGCTGGGCATGATGGTGCGTGCCTGTAGTCCCAGCTACTCAGGAGGCTGAGGCAGGAGAATTGCTTGAACCCAGGAGGCGGAAGTTGCGGTGAGCCGAGATCGTGCCATTGCACTCCAGTCTGGGCAACAACAGCAAAACTCCGTCTCAAAAAAAAAAAGACCATTAGGAGACAGTTATAAGAGTCCAAGTAGCCTGTAATCCTAGCACTTTGGGAGGCCAAGCCGGGTGGATCACCTGAGGTCAGGAGTTCAAGACTAGCCTGGCCAACATGACGAAACCCTGTCTCTACTAAAAATACAAAAATTAGCCAGGCATGGTGGCAGGTGCCTGTAGTCTGAGTTACTTAGGAGGCTGAGGCAGGGAGCATCGCTTGAACCCGGGAGGTGGAGTTGCAGTGAGCCAAGATTGCTCCACTGTACTCCAGCCTGGGTGACAAAAGTGAGACCCCCTCCCCCCCAAAAAAAGGGGGATCAGGCGCGGTGGCTCACACCTGTAATCCCAGCACTTTGAGAGGCAGGCAGATCACTTGAGGTCAGAGCTCAAGACCAGCCTTGCCAACATGGTGAAACCCCATTTCCACTAAAAAATACAAAAATTAGCCAGGTATGGTGCTGGGCTCCTGTAATCCCAGCTACTCGGGAGGCTGAGGTGGGAGAATCGCTTGAATCCGAGAGGCAGAGGTTGCAGTGAGCCAAGTTTGCACCACGGCACTCTAGCCTGGGCAGCAGAGCAAGACTGTCTCAAACAACAACAATGAGTTCTATTGCAGCCATAGGAAAGAAAAACAAAATCTGTTCAGAGGGTAGATCTCATGTTAAGTGTTCTGACCACAATAAAATAAAATTAAGAAGATCGAATGAGGCTAGCTGAAGGCTCACTTCAAAGCAGAGAGAACTTTGGTCCCCAGATATGCCAGTTATTAATTTATTGCCTCTGAACTTTAAACCTTCCTTGCCCCAGGGAATGATGCAAAGTCCATTTCTCCATTGCCAGCTGGCTGGATGTTAAACTCTGCCAGTAGAGGGTACTTGAAGGACACTACAAATCTGGAAAAGGAAAGGCACATTTTCTTCTCAAAGCAAACAGATCAATGTGCAGGTTTCCCTGTTCAGCACCAGTTTCTTTGCTGCCATGCTGGGGATGGCTGTTGTTATGGGTTGAATTATGTCTCCCCAGAAATGTATGTTCAAGTCCTAAATCCTGGTGCCTGCGAATATGACCTTATTTGAAAATAGGGTCTTTCCAAATGTAATGAGTGAAGTCACTCTGGATTAGAGTGGACCCTAATCCAATGACCTAAGTCTCTCTCTTTTTTTTTTTTGAGACCAAGTCTTGCTCTGTCACCCAGGCTGGAGTGCAGTGGCACAATCTCTGCTCACTGCAACCTCCGCCTCCTGGGTTCAAGCAATCCTGCCTCAGCCTCCTGACTAGCTTGGATTACAGGCATGTGCCTCCACCATGCCGGCTATTTTTGTATTTTTAGTGGAGACAGGGTTTTACCACGTTGGCCAGGCTGGTCTCAAGCTCCTGACTTCAGGTGATTCACCTACCTTGGCCTCCCAAAGTACTGGGATTATATGCGTGTAATCCCACTAGCCGCCTCCCCTGGCCTCGTGTCATTATAAGAAGAGACAGCAGAGGCACACAGAGAAGATGACCACAGAAGACAAAGGCAGAGGCTGGGGTTATGTTACCACAAACCAGGGAATGCCAAGGATCGCTGGCAACCACCAGGAGCCTGGGGAGAGCATGGAACCCCTCCTCCCTTAGAGGCCCCAGAAGGATCCAGCCCTGCTAATACTTTGATTTCAGACTTCCCACCCCCAGAACTGTGAGAGAATGAATTTCTAGCTGCTCTGGGCCACCCATTGTGGGGTACTTTGTTACAACAGCCCTAGGACATTAATGCAGCTTGAGCCAGTGTCTTTGTCACCAGATTGGTGGCAGCTGTTAGCTCTCAACAGAGGCCAGTTTCTTCCCCACAAAAGCAGGCAGCATGCTCCTGGGGCAACCACACTCTCCCCTCAGAGCAAAAGGAGTAGTAAATGCATGCTTAATTGGTACTGGATATCCTTTAAAATGTACACGTTAAAATGGTTAAAACAGTATATTCTATGTTATGTGTATTTTATCACAATTTTTAAAAATCTCAAATCAGGGAAGAGCCTTCTCTGAGTTTCTAAGTTCCTTGTTTGTTTACTTTTCCCTCCATCCTCGGAGTAATTAGCTGAGACGGAGTTTTGCTCTTGACGCCCAGGCTGGAATGCAATGGCCCAGTCTCAGCTCACTGCAACCTCTGCCTCCTGGTTCAAGCAATTCTCCTGCCTCAGCCTGCCAGGTAGCTGAGATTACAGGCGCCTGCCACCATGCCTGGCTAATTTTTATGTTTTTAGTAGAGGCAGGGTTTCACCATGTTGGCCAGGCTGATCTCGAGCTCCTGACCTCAGGTGATCCACCCGTCTCAGCCTCCCAAAGTGCTGGGATTACAGGCATGAGCCATTGGCCTGGCCTCATTATTTATTTTTTTAAAATTATTTATTGTGAATTAATATGACATCACATTTACCATTTTAACTATTTTAAGGCATACAAATCAGTAGCATTAAGTACATTCACAGTGTTGTACAACCATCACCACTGTCTAGTTTCAGAAATTTGCCTGACTCCAATTGGAAATCCTGTATCTACTAAGCATGCAGTTACTCCATCTTTTGCTCTGTATTCCTTGAAGTTCTCTTTTCTCCCTTTTAGTAGCTAACCATGACCAGCACCATAAAGGAGCATGCCCAACCTAAAGGAAGATAAGGCAGACTACTGGGAGCCAGGAAGAATCACAAAAGGCCTAGTCTAGGCCAAGATCAGATGTCAGACTAATTATGGAAGGATACATCCTTGGTAGAATTATCCTACTCAGGAAGGTGAACAGTGGGCTTGAAAGGGCTGACGGAACCAGGTCTTACTTCCTGTCTCTCACCATGGAAAACACTGTGAACCAGAATCTGGAATAAAATATTGACATAGTCATCATATAGACAGGAAATTGGAAAATTTGGATGAAATGCAAAAGTCCCTAAAAAATATAAAATATCAAAATTAGTGCTTGTATTAATATTAAGGAAACTTAAAAGTCATTTAGGATTGTCTCTCCTGAAAAAAACAGAACAAGTTGCTACAGAAAATAGGAGACTTTCAGAATCTACCCATTCATTTTATTATTGGTTATTGTCACGTTGATTCCAAAATCAGATAAGTGCAATACAAGAAAATAATAACAGCTGATTGAATCCAACAACAATGTCTTTAAAAAGTCCTACCTCTTGATCCAATAAGAATCTTTGCAGGAGGCCGGGCGCGGTGGCTCAAGCCTGTAATCCCAGCACTTTGGGAGGCCGAGGCGGGTGGATCACAAGGTCAAGAGATCGAGACCATCCTGGTCAACATGGTGAAACCCCGTCTCTACTAAAAATACAAAAAATCAGCTGGGCATGGTGGCACATGCCTGTAGTCCCAGCTACTCAGGAGGCTGAGGCAGGAGAATTGCCTGAACCCAGGAGGCGGAGGTTGCGGTCAGCCGAGATCGCGCCATTGCACTCCAGCCTGGGTAACATGAGTGAAACTCCGTCTCAAAAAAAAAAAAAAAAACCAATAAGAATCTTTGCAGGAATGTTAAGATGTTTTAAAATCAGAAAATATATCAACGGATTAACAATTAATACATTAAAATTAAAAACCACATGTTCCTGTAAGTGATACAGAAAAAAATGTTTCATAAAGTTTAGCAACTATGATTTTAAAATTACAAAGTAGGAATACTGGAAATTTTTCTTACTTTGAAAAGTTGATATATAAAAAATCAACAGCAAAGTTAGACTTGAGATAAACTATCCTTTAAGATCAGGAAAAAGACAAGTCATTGGAATGTCCTTGTTATTGTTTAATATGATACTGGAGGTTTTTGTCTGCATTATGAGGAAAAGAAAAAAGTATGAGGATTATAAAGGCAGAGATAAAACTGTTGATATTTACAAATAATATAAGCATCTAGAAAAAGCAACAGAATCAATAACCAAGCTGTTAGAATTAGAGTTTAGCAAGATTAACACACAACCCAGAAAAATTAACAGCATTTCTCTCTATTGGCAATAACCAAATATAAAATGAAATATATTTTGTCCACTACTATGTAGTCAGCATCCAGTGTATAGTAGATGCTTAATAAACATTTGTTGAATGTCTAAGTGAATGTGGCTTATGATGAACTTGCTGTTTTTGGTGCTTCCTGTTCTAATTACTACATGAATCTCCATCTTTGCAATCTGAGGGAAATCAGGGTTTAGTCTGGATAGACCTCTAACTGCACCTGCAGGGCTGTATCATTTATAATGTTCTCCCCACAATCTCTTCCCACAGAGCAAAGCTATCTTCTTCCTGGCTTTCTTTCCCAAGTCTGAAAAGAAGAATCAGGGGGCTTATCACTCATTAGTTCATTTCATACTATAACCCACGCCAGCACTGAGGTTTGAGGGTTCTTTACTATCTTTGGTCCAGTTGCTTAGCTGGACATGTTCGATCAATCAGAACAATCTTCTGGGTAGGTTGTTTTGACCAGTACAAATTATTTGAGTAACAACATCTTTATCCAAAAAATATCCCTATTACCTGAAATCTAGCTTTTGATTCTATTTCTTTAGCCCGAAGGTCAAGACTGGATTATCGCAGATAGATTTTGAGTTGTAGCCTCTACATTCCATTCTTTAATTATCTATCTGCACCTTGCATTTCGTTTTTTAAAAAAATTTGGACCCAGGCCGGGCGCGGTGGCTCACGCCTGTAATCCCAGCACTTTGGGAGGCCGAGGCGGGTGGATCACGAGGTCAAGAGATTGAGACCATCCTGGCCAACATGGTGAAACCCCGTCTCTACTAAAACTACAAAAAATTAGCTGGGCATGGTGGCACGTGCCTGTAATCCCAGCTACTCAGGAGGCTGAGGCAGGAGAATTGCCTGAACCCAGGAGGCGGAGGTTGCGGTGAGCCGAGATCGCGCCATTGCACTCCAGCCTGGGCAACTAGAGCGAAACTCCGTCTCAAAAAAAAAAAAAAAAAAAAAAAATTTGGACCCATGCTTGTAATCCCAACACTTTGGGAAGCCAATGTGGGAGGATTGCTTGAGTACAGGACTTTGAGACCAGCCTAGGCAACATGGCAAAATTTTGTCTCTACAAAAAATACAAAAATTAGCTGGGTATAATGGAGTGCATCTGTAGGCCTAGCCACTCAAGAGGCTGAGGTGGGAGGATCACTTGAGCCTGGGAGGTGGAGACTGCAGTAAGCCATGATTGCACCATCGCACTCCACCCTAGGCAACAGAGTGAGACCCTCTCTCTCAAAAAAAAAAAAAAATTCTTTTTGTAGAGACAGCATCTTGCTGTATTGCCCAGCTGGTCTCAAACTCCTGGCCTCAAGCAATCCCTCCTCAGCATCCCAAAGTTCTGGGATTACAGTTGTTGAGCCACCACACCCAAAAAGCACAGCAAACAGTAGTATCTTCACAGATAACTTTTAGCTAAGTTACTTTAATGAATCATTGGACTTGCGGGTTAGCAACAATTTATGATTAGCAACTTGATCACAACCACATGTATATATATTTTTGAGATAGAGTTTTGCTTTTATTGCCCAGCCTTGAGTGCAAGGGCACAATCTCAGCTCACCACAACCTCTGCCTCCCAGGTTCAAGTGATTCTCCTGCCTCAGCTTCCCGAGTAGCTGGGATTACAGGCATGTGCCACCACGCCCAGCTAATTTTGTATTTTCAGTAGAGACGACGGTTTCTCCATGTTGGTCAGGCCGGTCTTGAACTCCCAACCTCAGGTGATCCGCCCGCCTTGGCCTCCCAAAGTGCTGGGATTACAGGTGTGAGCCACTGTGCCCGACCCCATATTTAAAATTCTTGTAATTGGGATTGGTCTGTACAGCATTCCTAAGTTTTGACAAACAGCTTTGGAAACTTACATGGATGACAATTAACATTTTCTAGTGTCAACATGGACTTGTGACTTCTATAAACTTAACTTTCATTGTTTCATTTGATGATAACTTGTCAAGGACCAAGTAATCATATGTATTCCAAAATAGGCACATTTGCAAATTGTAGTGAATTCACGAACATCACAGCAAGTCTCAAAATTAAAATCCTTCTTTTTTTTTTTTTTTTTTTGAGATGGAGTTTCACTCTTGTTACCCAGGCTGGAGTGCAATGGCGCGATCTCGGCTCACCGCAACCTCCGCCTCCTGGGTTCAGGCAATTCTCCTGCCTCAGCCTCCTGAGTAGCTGGGATTACAGGCACGTGCCACCATGCCCAGCTAATTTTTTGTATTTTTAGTAGAGACGGAGTTTCACCATGTTGACCAGGATGGCCTCGATCTCTTGACCTCGTGATCCATCCGCCTCGGCCTCCCAAAGTGCTGGGATTACAGGCTTGAGCCACCGCGCCTGGCTAAAATCCTTCTGATATGGTTTGGCTGTGTCCCCAGCCAAATCTCATCTTGAATTGTAGTTCCCATAATCCCCACGTGACATGGAAAGGACCCAGTGGGAGGGACCTGGTGGGAGGTAACTGAATCATGGGGGCTGTTAGCCCCATGCTATTCTCATGATAGTGAGTGAGTTCTCACAAGATCTGATGATTTTACAAGGGGCTTTTTCCCCTTTGCTCTGCACTTCTTTCTCCAGCTGCCATGTGAAGAAGGGTATGTTCACTTTCCCTTAGCTATGATTGTAAGTTTACTGAGGCCTCCCTAGCCATGTGGAACTGTCAGTCAATTAAATCTCTTTCCTTTATAAATTACCCAGTCTCAGGTATGTCTTTATAGCAGCGTGAGAACAGACTAATACACCTTCCTTTCGAAGTGGAGAAAGAAATACTTCAGGGCACATGTATTTAATGCATATACTTTTAAAAAATAATATTACAGTTTCAAAAGCTAATTCAAAACCAGCATTGCCCTCGAACTTCCTTTTGGTGACATTTACAAATCTGTCCACACTGCAGGGGGACTAGTGTGAGTCATGGTTCATGCCATTGGAATGCCACCAATTTCATTGCCAGCCCCATCTTTAATTTTTTCAGGCTTGTATTATTATAGTTTCTCTTCTACTTTCTTGGTGTATGTCTATATTTTTGCTGTTGTTGAGAGTTAGTATCTGGGCCAGGTGTGGTGGCACATGCTTGTAATCCCAGCACTTTGAGAGGCCAAGGTGGGTGGATCTCTTGAGCCCAGGAGTTCAAGACCAGCCTGGGCAACATGGCAAAACCCTGCCTCTATAAAAAGTCTAAAAATAAAAATAAATAAATAAATAAAATCTGTTTCTTCCTTACCTCTCCTAAAATATGTCCATTTGAAGAATGGCAGGGAGTTGGAGGGTGGGTGGATTCTGCCTGTATTCACTTCCTTTTTTTGTTTTCCACATCTGCTTTTTACTGTTCAGCCCACGGAGTCATTTTTGTGGAGAAACTCATTTTTACAGTGCTCCTATTCCTCTGGATTCTTATTTGGGGCAAGCAGAAAACACAGCCCACACAAACCACTCATAATGGGTTTAATACTGGACCTGCTAGGTTATCAAGGATACAAAGCAGCCGCTTACTTGCTGGCTATCAGAGAGTCACAGAAAAATGTTGAGCCGAAATTTTGGAGAGGATTCACCCTGGATCTGTATCTCCCCAGCTGGTTCCAATGCACCCATCCGAGACCATACCGGTTCCAAAATTGTCCAATAGAGGATCTTACTCACTCCTGCACAGCCTGTTGGAGATGTCTAAAAGCTAAATTCCACAGTTAAAAATGGTTTAAATTTTCCCTAGCTTTCCTCAGAATTCATGAATGAAGCACCTTTTTAAATCCAAGAACCCAAGAAGGGAAAATAAATCTGTGTGATTGGTTACATAGAAAAATGGACTAAGAAAAGCTCCAATGCCCAGTCCTCTGGCATACTTCCTATTAGGATGGAGGTGAAGGGGATTTTTTTTTTTTTTTTTTTTTGAGGCAGAGTCTCCCTCTCTATTGCCCAGGCTGACATTGCAGAGGCAGGATCATGGCTTCCTGCAGCCTCAACCTCCCAGGCTCAAGCAACCCTCCCACCTCAGCCTCCTGAGTAGCTGGGACTACAGGCTCACGCCATCACGTCTGGTTAATGTTTGTATGTTTTTGTAAAGCTAGTGTCTCATTATTTTGCCCAGGCTGGTCTCAAACTCCTAGGCTCACGTGATCTTCAAAGAAGATTTTTGAGCAAGCTAAACATGTTTTACAAAACCTGGCAGTTGGCTCTGTCAGGGAAGAAAAACATTTGCAAACGAAGATCTCCAGTGTATACCTATTCACTTTTTGTCTAAATAATCTGTGAAGTTGGGTAAAGAGTCATTTCAGAAATACTCTCTATGGTACACTTTTATACAGGAAGCTCAAGGAGATATGCACCTGCGAATTAGCATGAACCCACGCAGGTCTTCCTGGCTCAGAGTTCCAGCTTCACATCACTGTGTCCCACTGAAACAATGAAGCACAAACTGGAAGAAGAAAGATGTGAGATGTGAATACTCAACAAAATTTTTGATACAGGGAAGGCTTTTCAAATTAAGAAATGATGAACATTTTTCATAAAGTTGATTACATGAAATTTAAAGGTAAGCATTAAAACTCAATATTTGAGAACAAATGACAAATTTGGGAGTAGATATACTAAATTTGGCATAGAATTAGTGTATTTTATTTTATTTATTTATTTATTCATTTATTTATTTATTTTGAGATGGAGTCTGGCTCCCATCACACAGTCTGGAGTGCAGTGGCGTGATCTCAGCTCACTGCAACCTCCACCTCCCAGGTTCAAGCGATTCCCCTTCCTCAGCCTCCTGAATAGCTGGAAATACAGGTGTGCACCACATGCCCTGCTAATTTTGAATTTTTAGTAGAGACAGGGTTTCACCATGCTGGCCAAGCTGGTGTTGAACTCCTGACCTCAGGTGATCCACTCGCCTCGGCCTTCCAAAGTGCTAGTATTATAGACATGAAGGAATTAGTATATTTTGTATAAGTATTTATATACATTATTTTAAAAGTTAAAAGGTACAATTAAAATCATTTTAGGCCAGTCACAGTGACTCATACCTGTAATCCCAGCATTTTGGGAGGCTGAGGCAGGCTAATCACTTGAGGTCAGGATTCCAGACCAGCCTAGCCAACATGGTGAAAGCCCGTCTTTACTAAAAATACAAAAATTAGCTGGGCATGGTGGTGGGCACCTGTAATCCCAGCTAGTCGGTAGGCTGAGGCAGAAGAATCACCTGATCCCAGGAGGCAGAAGTTGCAGTAAGCCAAGATCATACCACTACACTCCAACCTGGGTAACAAAGCAAGACTGTTTCCAAAATTTAAAAAAAAAGTCATTTTAAATAGTAATGGTCTTGAATGGACATTCTCAGAAAAGGAAATCAAACCAGTCAGGATAAATGGAAAGACTTAATTTGATGAGTAATTATAGGAATGCCAATATTAACCACAAATTATCATTTGCCTGACAAAATTAGCAATGATTCTAAAGTTGCAATAGCCAATTTTAGCAAGATCAGTAAAAGAGGGCAGCTCACACTTTTCTCAGGGTTGTATAAATTAATAATTGAGACAGGGCTGGGTGCAGTCTGTAATCCCAGCACTTTGGGAGTCCAAGGTGGGTGGATCACCTGAGTTTGGGAGTTCTAGATCAGCCTGACCAACATGGAGAAACTCTCTACTAAAGATGCAAAATTAGCCAGGCATGGTGGCGCATGCCTATAATCCCAGCTACTCTGGAGGCTGAGGCAGGAAAATCGCTTGAACCCAGGAGGCAGAGGTTGCAGTGAGCCAAGATCACATCATTGCATTCCAGCCTGGGCAACAAGAGTGAAACTCCATCTCAAAAATAATAATAGTAATAGTAACAATAATTAAAACAACTTTTTGTAAAGCAATTTGGTGACTGTAATACCTATACTAGAAGAGCCCAGGCATTGTTTCCACTCCCAGAAAGTATTTATACCCTTTGACTCAGTACTTTTCTGTCTTAAGGAAAGAATTCAAAATATGGAAAAGGATGTATGCACAAAGATGTTTATTCTGGCACTATATACGTGTTACCAGGCCATACCAATCTAGAGTTGCACATGAGGTCAACATCATGATAATAAAAAGCATTCTTCTAACTGTCCCCATCTGCTCCACGAGGTCTCCAACTGCCAGGAAAGCTTTGTGTTCTATCACTAGGTTGTCTTAAGTACCCAGTATCTGCTCCTCTATACTCTGGTATGTTTTCTGTGGCTGCATTTACCAAGAAACTTAGTGATGCCATGCATACCCCTATTAGGATCACTGTTACTACTACAAATACTGATGCCACCACAAACATGGCCAGCACTCAACAGTGAGAATACTGGTATGAGCATCATCTGTCTTGGTTGCACTGGAGTGACAGCATAGATTACATAGTGGCTAATGAATGTAGCGGTTTATTAAGGTGAATGTTGCTCAGAAACATCAGTGACCAAGATGGAATTTTCAGCCAAGGGAGATAAAACTTGTCTAGTTTAAATTTATACATGCTCTGCCTCTTAAAAACAACTAAAGTGCTTTGCAAATGTTTGCTAAGTAAAATTAGTGGTGTTCTATGATACTGTAACAACAGAAGTTGTAACCTCAAGACTATATCCTGTATCATTAATATGAGAAATTATACTTGTTAAACTATGATTTTCTTACCTAAAATTATCAGTTGTATCATAGGAAATTGAATTTGGTCACTAATAATGTGATCATCATGGCTGGGTGTAGTGGCTCATACTTGTAATCTCAGCATTCTGGGAGGCTGAGATGAGTGAATCACTTGAGCCCAGAAGTTCAAGAGCAGCCTGGGCAACATGGAGAAAACCCATCTCTACAAAACATACAAAAAAATTAGCTGGGTGTGGTGGCATGCAGCTGTAACCCCGGCTACTCAGAGGCTGAGATAGGAGGATCACTTGAGCCCAGGAGGTTGAGGTTGCAGTAAGCCAAAATCATGCCACTGTGCTCCAGCCAGAGTGACAGAGAAAAATTCTATCACACACAAAAAACCATTGATAGGCCAGACGCGGTGGCTCATGCCTGTAATCCCAGCACTTTGGGAGGCCGAGTTGGCAAATTATGAGGTCAGGAGATCGAGACCATCCTGGCTAACACAGTAAAACTCCGTCTCTACTAAAAATACAAAAAAATCAGCTGGACATGGTGGTGCGCACCTGTAGTCCCAGCTACTTGAGAGGACGAGGCAAGAGAATTGTTTGAACCCAGGAGGCGGAGTTTGCAGTGAGCTGAGATCACGCCACTGCACTCCAGCCTGGGCGACAGAGTGACTCTGTCTCTGAGAAAAAAAAAAAAAAAAATATATATATATATATATATATATATACACACACACATATATATATATATATATATACACACACACACATGCACACACATGGTTTTTTTTTTATGTATTTATAAGGTGATCATCTCTGACCTTGGCCTCTCAGGTCTTGTATCGTTTATTTCACCAGTATATAAACCATATAAGGTCTCTTGCCAGACAGGAAAAGGTCTCTAACTATTACCTAGGCTTTCCTATTTGAAGTCTGTGCAAATAAAACAAAATTGTGTTCACGGCTTAATCATTTTGGATGCAATGCTTAAGTCTTGATTTTCTACAGAGTAGAAAGAGAACGGTTAAATTAGTCTTCCAAAAACATGTGAATAGAAAATTCCAGAACATACTCTGTTGAATGTTTTCAAGGTATTTTGTACTGAAAAAGAAGACATATTGATAACAATTCTGTATCTAACTTTCCCATTTGCTTTTCTCTTGGCACAAAGTTGTTTATTTTTTTCTTTCCTTTTGCTTTCTAAATGGAAAAACCATCTGATTCAATCCAAACCTACAAATGCCTCTTTCTCCCTGAAACTCTACAAAAAACAAAAATAAAAAATCTGAAGTTTTTTGGAGAAAAGGTAGTGTCTCACTGGATCAATTCATTGTTGGGTGAGGAAGATGGGAAGCTCAACTCATCCTTCCTCAGCAGATTCTACCCTGACAAAATCTTATTCCAAAATTGGCATTATTTAAGCACACAAGTGTTATAGCTTCTGGCTCTCAATTCTTACAGTCCCTCCCCAAACACTGCACAATCTGACTCTCATTCTCCTTGACTTTCTGTTCTAGAACATCACCTGACACTTAACCTGTAGTTCAGATTCTTCCACCCCTGAGATAGCTCTGCAAAAGCCCTAGTTTTCGTATCTGGCTATTTGCAGCTCAGGCTGCATTGCTCTGTTCAATTCGTCCTAGGTCCTCAGCTTCTTTCTTTTTCTAGGAACTCTTTTTTTTTTTCTTTTAAAATTCTAGGTTGGTGGATGCAGGAGTATAAACTATCTTCCACGTATTCTCTTGCTCCAATGTTTTCTGAAAGCATTTTCCCTTGGGGAAGTGCCTGGTAAATTCAAAATAGTTACTGTTAGTTTTCTGCCAGAAATATCCTTCTTCAAAACTTCTCTTGGCCCACAGCTCTGGTTGTGTGACTATGTCTGTCTCTACCACGTTCTTCTACTATAAGGAAATTCCTGGACCCAAACCTCTGTCAGCTTACATTACTTCCATTCGTTAGCATCATTCTACTAGCAGGTTAGATGTCACAGTGGACATTCCTAGCTAGATTGTGCCATGTTTACAGCCCACCCTCAGTGCCCACCTCCCTGTGCTTCTATGTATATCAAAGCTACCCTGCATGTAGTCTGCCTGGGTCTCAGCTGTCCCCCTGAGATGAGAGCACTATCAGGAAGTGTTAATCTGCAGCTGTGCTTGCAAGGACAAATGGTCAAAGAACCAGTTGCCTCCTCATTTTCAATTGGCTATCCTCTTTTTCTTTTGCACTGCCTTGAATATATTTCTTGAATATAGACCAGTTAGAAGAGCTGCCAAGCTTTAACATATTTAATCCTAACTTCTGCACGTATACCATACAACATTAGCAATTCTGGGGGAAAATCTCAGTATGAAATTTCTCTTAATGACTTCACTATTGTTAGGGTTTTGCTGGTATACAGAAGAGTTAATATAGCAAGCCTGATTGCAACGTTGGCCTTGGGCTGGTGTTTAGGAACTTGGATTTGAGGAGTGTCCCCACCATTCCCTAACTGAAAAGGGTGGCTCATTCTGCCTAGACTGTACAAACAGTGTCATTTATGCTGGACACCTGCTTTCCTTCAGGGGATCTGGAATTTTGGTACATGCTAGGCAGAGTGTGTCTATGTGGCCAGACCTTTGGGTGTTGAGACTCTAATGGGTTTCCCTCTAATGGGCAGAAACATTCGATGCTTATTGCTGGGGAAACACATTTTCACTGCTGAAGGGAGAGTGCACTGTGTGATTCCTTGTGGAGGGGAGGGCAATAGGAAGCCTGCCCATGCATTTCCCCAGGCCCTACCTGAGTCTTTCTCCCTCCTCATCACATTGCCATAATAAACCTTAGCCATGAATACAACTATATTCTGGGTCCTGTGAGTCCTTCCAGTGACTCACCAAACATGGGGATACCCGTGGGCACCCTCCAGATGAGTAATTAGATCGATGAATCCCAATGTTTCCAATAGAGTCAAAGTCACTGGTGCCATCTTCCCTCTATGTAACAAAGCTACTCAGTATGTCACAGAGAGTTTAATGAAGCCACTTGTTTAAGTTCTTACTTTTTTCTTTGTTGGTGTCTCCCTTAGCTGGAACTTGGGCAGGAGCCCGAGTCTGGGCTGAAGTAAGATACAAGTAACCAACACTGAGCTGAGCACTCACTTTTTCCCTTGACCTTGAACCACTCACTGTGAGTCTTAACTCTCTTCCATACAAAGTATTCTTTTCCTATGAAATTTCTCTGCCTTTCATATAAATATTTAAAAATTATTATTGTTAGGCTGGGTGCTGTGATTCTTACCTATAATCCCAGCCTTTTGGGAGGCAGAGGCAGGTGGATGGCCTTGAGCTCTGGTGTTCAAGACCAGCCTGGGAAACATCGCAAGAACTCATCTCTACTAAAAATACAAAAATTAGCTGGGTGTAGTGGTGCGCACCTGTGGTACCAGCTGCTCAGGAGGCTGAGGCTGGAGAATTGCTTGAATGCTTGAAGCAGAGGTTGCAGTGAGCTGAGATTGTGCCACTGCACACCAGCCCAGGCAACAGAGTGAGACCGTCTCAAAAATTTTATATATATTATTATTATTTTAGAGACAAAGTCTTACTCTGTCACCTGGGATGGAATGTAGTGGTTCAATCATAGCTCCTTGCAGCCTCCAACTCCTGGGTTCAAGCAGTCCTCCTGCTTTAGCCTTCTGAGTACCTGTGGCTATAGGCATGTAGCCATACCCCACTTATTTTTTTTTAAGTTTAGTATAGATGGGGTCTCGTTATATTGCCCAGGCTTGTTTTTACATTATTTTGAATGAAAAAATTAGCACACCACTGAGAGTTGCTAGGAAGTCCCTCCTAAACCACACTTACCCATCTGGATATAAATCCAAGTAAGTAATCCATACCAGCACATCCTACTCACCCTTACCCTTCCAATATAATTCATAAACCAAGGTAATAAGACCTCAATTAAGGAATGGTACCTGTTTCACAGTTCAGCATGCCTAATAGCTGATATCTAAACAAGGCCCCCAACCTGGAAAGTAAAACCCAAACATAACCCAAAGCCATCTGTGGGTGGCTCCTCTGATTAAATTGTAACAAATCCACCTTCTGTGTTCCATGTTAGTCCAATGTCCTCCCACAATGTCTGTGAGCTCCCTGGGCTTGCCTCCTCCTGAGTCATGCTAGCTATTTTCAAATGTGAGTTCTATTTTGTTCCAAGATCATTAGGATATTTAGGTCCTTCACCAATTTCCACAAGAAAATTGATTCATTCCAATATTGAGGTTTTTTTATTTATTTGCTAGTGATTAAGGAATCCATTATGTAACCCAGAACCATTCTCTCTACTCTTAATTTTTTCTTCTAAAATGGAAGTTCCAATTTTTTTTTTTTTTTCTTTCTCGCTCTTAGGAAAAGCAGTTCATTTCCTTCCAGGAAGTTTTAGTATCTGCTGGTATTGATGCCCAGTTTGTATTTTAAAAGTTCCTTCTAGCTGCTAGATGGTGAAAAGACTGAAAGGAGGCAAGGGGATAGGCAAAGGGACCAGTATCGGGTTATTTTAGGAGATGATGGTGGTTTGAACCAGGTTGTGGCAAGGCTGATAAAGACAAGTGCATAAGTAGGAATATTTTGGAGGAGATGCTGTAGTACTTGCTTATCGACTGGATTGTAGGTGAGTGTTGAGGGAGAAGAATCTGAGATAACTTGCAGGTCTCTGGACTTGGGGCTGGAGGTCCCAATTACTAATGGGGAAGGCTAGCGAGAAGTAGGTTTGAGTTGTATATAACTAAGTCTTGGTTCTGTGGCCTGTAACAAAACGTCTGCTATACATAGTAGCTTAAACAAGTAGGGGCATCATTTTTTTCTGTAGCATCCCAGAACTAATGTTGGGATGCAATGATGTTGTTTCTCAGGGTCCTTCCAACTTTCCACTTTTTCACCTTCAGCTTGTGGACCTCATGATCATGAGGTGGCTGCACTATCTCTGTGTATGTTCCACGCAGAAAAAAAGAGAGAGGGTTCATTCTGCCCACTTTTTAGAGGCTTTCTTAGAGGCCCTATCCAGTAACTTCTGCTCACGCCTCTGGGCAGAATTGTCATGTGATCACTTCTAACAATAAAGGAGCTTGGCTAACAACTTTTTAGCTAAACATGTTGTTATTCTAAACAACGTTGGGATACTTGGTAGCAAAGAACCAAGAGAGAATGCAGCTAGAGTCACCTGTTCCAGATGGAAATCAGTTCAGTTTAGAACATGTTAAATTTAAGATGCCAAGGGGAAAATGCCCAGGGGACTCTTTTTTTTTTTTTTCTTTGTTCTTTGCTTAAATTCTTGAGACAGAGTCTCCCTCTGCTCCATCATCCAGACTGGAGTGCAGTGGCGTGATCTCAGCTCACTGCAGCTTCAACCCTCACCTCAGCCTCCTGGGCTCAAGTGATCCTCTCACCTCAGCCTCCCAAGTAGCTGGGACTACCGGCGCACCCCACCACACCCAGCTAATTTTTGTATTTTTTGTAGAGATGAGGTTTTACCATGTTGCCCAGGCTGGACAGGAGGCTCTTGGGCCCATGAATAGTTGAAGCTTGGAAGACATCCTGGGCAGGAGATATAAAATTGGGAGTGTTTGGTCTGCTGATGGCCTTTGTCTTTTTTTTTTTTTTTTTTTTGAGACGGAGTTTCACTCTTGTTACCCAGGTTGGAGTGCAATGGCGCGATCTCGGCTCACCGCAACCTCCGCCTCCCGGGTTCAGGCAATTCTCCTGCCTCAGCCTCCTGAGTAGCTGGGATTACAGGCATGCGCCACCATGCCCAGCTCATTTTTTGTATTTTTAGTAGAGACGGGTTTCACCATGTTGACCAGGATGGTCTCGATCTCTTGACCTCGTGATCCACCCGCCTCGGCCTCCCACAGTGCTGGGATTACAGGCTTGAGCCACCACGCCCAGCAGGGCCTTTGTCTTTTTACTTGCAGTGGAAAGTATTCTAGTTGATTCAGAAGAGGTTGATTATGCAGGAGAAAAGAAATAATCCAAGTACCCTAGGAAGGTTAGGAAAAATGCAACCCAAGTACATTAACCTTCGGTAGGAGGAGAGAAGCTTCCTCCATTGTCACAGAAAGAAAAGCGAAGATGGGCCAGATGTGGTGGCATACACCTGTAATCCCAGCTAATCTGGTGGCTGAGGCAGGAGAATTGCTTGAACCTGGGAGGCAGAGGTTGCAATGAGCCGAGATTGTGCCACTGCACTCCAGCCTGGGCAACAGAGTGAGACCCTGTCAAGAGGAAAGAAAGAAAGAAAAAGGAAGGAAGGGAGGGAAGGAAGGAGGAAGGGGGGGAGGGAGAAAGCAAGAAAGAGAAAGAAAAAGAGTGGGAGAGAAGATGGATGAATATGCAGAGAAGTCTGTAGTAGTTTTGGCTATAAAAAGACAAAGTCTCTGCTCTAATGTCTTTTAATCTCTCAGTGAAGCATCAGTTCAGAATAGTTGAGGGGTGAGGCTTAAGAACTGTGTGAAAGGATAAAATTGTCATCAAGTTTTGTGAGTAAGCAAATTTACTGCAGAATCTCTGGGGTTGCTGGGCAGTGTCTCATGTGCCTCTGTGTTGTTTTTGATCATTAGGGGAAAACCAGTCAGTTTAGTTAAATGATTTTCTCCAACAATGTTCAGGGGCTCATGGAAAGGTGTGGAGAAGTTAGTGGTTGCTTTTATTCGGGGCTAGGGTTATGCCAGGCGTGACTGATGGAGAAAGAAAAAAGCAAGGAAGGCAAAAGCATTTGCCAGGGAGTGATTATAACAAAGCACCTTGGAATCTTTTTTTTTTTTGAGACAGGGTCTCCCTGTCACCCAGGCTGGAGTGCAGTGGTATGATTATAGCTCACTGCAGTGTCAACTTTCCCAGGCCCAAGTGATCCTCCCACCTCAGTCCCCCAGTTAGCTGCAACCACAGGCATGCACCACCATACCTGGCCACCTTTTTAAAAAATGTTTTCACGGAGATGGAGTTTCACCTCATTGCTCATGCTAGTTTCAAACTCCTGGCCTTAAGCCATCTGCCACCTCAACCTCCCAAAGTACGTGGATTACAGGTATGAGCCACCACACTTGGCTGGAATCCCATCTGAACTGAATTGAACTGAAATGTATGCCCACTCTGATAATAGTGATAAAAAGCCAGAAAACCAGAACCAAGGGAAAAAGAACACAGAAATAAAAGACTCATAAACTGTTTAAGTTGAGCTTTATGCTGTGTCAACTCAGCCAACTCATCATTCCTGGTTCCTTTCCTGGCAGGAAGCTTTTCACAAGGCCTGGCAAGTGTGAACAAATTAGCAAACCCCAGCATTGCATTTCAGTGCCAGCCAGAATGAGCATGCCCAGAATTGTCCAGGCAGAGCTCTCGGCCTGAGCTTTGGGGACCTAACCAGGAGACATTTCTTCTTTCCAGCCTTCAAGAAAGATCAAACACTATAGACCACTCACTTCCTGACTCACCTTTTCCTGGCCAAAAGCTTCTAGCTGGGCAGGTAGTACTCTGGCAGGTAAATGGGTGTTTGTTGTCAAACCCTAGTCTCATACAAAGAGAATCTGGGGGAGCCAACGTGGGGCTGGTGGGGTACATGTGGAAGGAGATGTTCTGATGTCTGTGTGGAGGTAAGGAGATGGCAAGCTGGGAGTGTGTGGTGCAGACAGGTCAGCACTGGGGCAATGATAACCTGGAAAGAGATCATGAGATAGCAAGCACAGCCCTCCACACACGTTGTGTGGTCTCAGAATGCCAGGAAGGAGTTGAGGCTGGGAGAAACTTCCAGGATGATGGAGTGCAGTCCCAGGACCTCAGTGATGTGTGCAGAGTGGGGCATTAGGGAATACAAGGTCATTTCAATGACACATAGGTACACACACATTCATCCTCACACCTAGATCACCAGTAACAACCCAGATCCCTGGGTTCCCTGCTGCTGTGGTCTAAATGTTTGTGTACCCTCAAAATTCCTATGTTGAAATTCTAGCCCCAAAATAATGGTGTTAGGAGGCAGGGCTTCCTAACAGGAAGTGATTAAGTCATGAGGGTGAAGATTGAATGAGTGGAATTAGTGCCTTTATAAAAGAGGCCATAGGCTGGGTGCAGTGGCTCACAGCTGTAATCCCAGCACTTTGGGAGGCCAGGGTGGGTGGATCACCTTGAGGTCAGGAGTTCAAGACCAGCCTGACCAACATGGCAGAACCTTGTCTCTACCAAAAATACAAAAATTAGTCAAATGTGGTGGTGGGTGCCTGTAATCTCAGCTACTCAGGAGGCTGAAGCAGGAGAATCACTTGAACCTGGGAGGCAAAGGTTGCAGTGAGCCGAGATGGCACCACTGCACTCCAGCCTGGGTGACAGAGTAAGACTGTCTCAAAAAAATAAAACAGGCCTTGAAAAGACCCCCTCACCACTTCCACCGTGCAGGGTCATAGAAGACGCCTATAGCAAAGTGGGCCATCAGCAGGCACCATTTCCCAGCACCTTGATCTTGGACTTCCCAGGCTCCACAACTATGAAAAATAAATGTTTGTTGTTTATAAGCCACCCAGTTGATAGTATTTGGTTACCAGCTTACTTAGCTTACACAAACTAAGACACCTACATAGAAAGCATTAATATAGTGCTTCCCAAACAGTAATGTGCTAAATCACCCCTGGGTCTTGTTTAAAATATAGATTCTAAATCAATAGGTCAGAAGTGGGATCTGAGGTTCTACACTTCTAACAAGCTCTCAGCTGATGCTGATGCTGCTAGTTCAGGGACCACCTTTGAGGAGCAAGGCTGTAGTCACTTAAGAGTCATTCATTTCCACAACATTCTTCTATGTCCTGGGGCTACCATTGAATTGCCATGAGTTCAGCTTCTCCTGAATAACATTCTCCAGTTGTCTATCCTGAGGCCCTGTGTATGGAATGGGGCCTCATTGAACATAGGGTAGATACACTGGGGTCCAAAGACTCTTGGACTAACAACTTCCATCACTTTGAAGTAACCGAAGAAAATGTCCTCCAGCTTTAGTCTTGAGCATGTGTAGATCACGGTGGTAGAACCAGGCGGTGCCTACCACTTGGATTTTTTTCTCTGGAGCAGGTGCCAGTTTACATACTTCCTTTTTAAATAATAATAATAATAATAAAAAGACGGAGTCTCGCTCGGTTGCCCAGTCTGGAGTGCAGTGGTGCCATCTCGGCTCACCACAACCTCCACCTCCCAGGTTCAAGCGATTCTCTTTCCTCAGCCTCCCGAGTAGCTGAGACTACAGGCACATGCCACCATGCCCGGACTAATTTTTGTATTTTTAGTAGAGACAGGGTTTCACTATGTTGGCCAGGCTGTTCTTGAACACCTGACTATGTGATTCACCCACCTCAGCCTCCCAAAGTGCTGGGATTACAGGCATGAGCCACCATGCCTGGCCTCACATACTTCTTCTAATAGGTAGCTTGTCCTTGGTAGCTTAAATTTATCTTAGGAGCAACTCACCTATCAGGATGTCAGTGGTACTGCATGGACTGAGGAAGTAATGGGATAAACTATAGTTGCTATGAAATGGTGTATTCTGGAAGAAGATGCTGGGAGTTGTGCACAGCATGCTGGGTGGTGAGGACAGGAACCAATGGAGATATTGGAGGAGGTATAGATATGCAAGTTCTCTTCAAACTCTTGTGGTCACTGATTAGTTGGGGTGATAGCCATTAAAGTACCCTCCAAACCCGGAGATAAACCGGGGACCATAGTGGCACTGGGGAGAGACTGGATGGTGCATGACTGTATAAGACGACAGGTTTTTTGTTTGTTTGTTTGTTTGAGACAGGGTCTCACACTATCACCCAGACTGGAGTGTGTTGGCAAGATCATGGCTAACTGCAGCCTCAACCTTCCAGACCTAAGCAACCCTCCTGCCTCAGCCTCCTAAATAGCTGGAACTACAGGTATGCACCACCATGGCTGCTATTTTCTGTATTTTTTTGTAGAAATGTGATTCCATCATGCTGCCCAGGCTGGTCTCAAACTCCTGGATTCAAGTGATCCACCTGCCTCAGCCTCCCAAAGTGCTGGGATTATAGGGATGAGCCACCGCGCCCGACACCCTTTTTCTTTGTTTTTTTGGGGGCTTTTTTGTTTTGTTTTTAAGACAGTCTCATTCTGTCGCCTAGGAGTGCAGTGGTGCAATCTTGGCTCACTGCAACCTCTGCCTCCCAGGTTCAAGTGATTCTCCTGCCTCAGCCTCCCAAGTAGCTGGGATAACAGGCGCACATGGCCATGCCCAGCTAATTTTTGCATTTTTAGTAGATGGGGTTTTGCCATATTGGCCAGGCCAGTCTCGAACTTCTGACCTCAGGGATCGCCTGCCTTGGACTCCCAAAGTGTTGGAATTACAGGCGTAAGCCACCATGCCCAGCCAGAAATATTATTCTTTTGATTTTTTTTCAACCATTAAAAATGTAAAAATCACAGCAACTAAAACAACAGAATCGAAAGACAACGTATGGAATAGGGGGAAATACATACAAATCATTTATGTAATAATGGGTTAATATCCAGGCTATATAAAGAACTACAATCAACAACAACAACAACAAAAATAACCCAATTTAAAAACTGACAAAAGACTTGAATAGACATTTCTCTAGACAAACTATGCAAATGGCAAACAAGCATAAAAAGATGCTTAACATCACTATCAACACAGAAATGAAAATCAAAACTACAATGAGCTATCCCCTCATACCCATTAAGATGGCCACTCTTGGAAAATAATTAATGTTGGCAAGGGTGTGGAAAAATTGGAATCCCTAGGCACTGTTGGTGGGGATGTAAAATGGTGCAGCTGCTATGGAAAAACAGAATGGATGCTCCTTAAAAGATTAAAAATAGAACTACCATATAAGCCAGCAATCCCACTTCTGGGTATATAGCTAAAAGAATTGAAAGCAGAATCTCAAAGAGGTATTTATATACCCATGTTCATTGCAGCATTATATACAATAGCCAAGTGGTAGAAGCAACTTAAATGTCCATAAACAAATAAACGGATAAAGAGAATATGGTACATGCATGCAAGGAAATATTCAGTCTTTAGAATGGAAAGCTTGTCAAATGCTATCATTTGAGTGAATCTTGAGGACATGATGCTAAGTGAAATAAGACAGTCACAGAAGGCCAAATACTGCACAATTCCACTTAACAAGAGGCATGTAAAGGAGTCAAACTCAGATACAAAGAAATGTGGTTGTCAGGGGCTGGGGGGAGGTGGAAGTGAGCAGTTGTTCAATGGGTATAGAATTTCAGTCATGCAAGATTAAAACATTCTAGAGATATGTTGGACAAATGTGTGAGTATTGTTAACACTACTGAATTGCACACATGGTTAACATGATAAATTTTATGTTATGTTTTTTACTGTAATATTTAAAAAATTAAAGACCATTATTACCTGGCAGGCTGTATAAAAATAGGCAGCAGGCTGGATTTGGCCAGTTTGCAAACTCCTGATCTAATCTTTAGTTCACATTCAAATTTTACCAGTTGTTTCAATCATTATCTTTATAATTATCCACCCCCCAACTCCCAGCCATGTAATTCAGGTCCGTCTTGTTGTCATATCTCTTTAATAGTTCCTCAATCTTCCTTTGACTCCATGACCTTGACACTTTTGAAACTTACAAACTAGCTATTTTGTAGAAGTTCCCCTGGTTTGAGTTTGTCTGCTGTTTCCTCATGATAAAATCCAGATTATGTATTTCAGTCAGGAACTCACAGAATTGATATTGTGTTCTTCTCAAGGCAAATATGAGAATACACAAGATAGTATTTGTTTGTCTCATTACTGATAATATTGACTTTGACCTCTTGTCTGTCAGTTTTTTCCACTGTAAAGTTACATTTTTCCCCTTTAGTAGATCATTTGTGAAGATGCATTTAGAACATGTAAATACTCTGTTCCTTGTTAAACTTTCACCTTTTAGTTTTGTGATTCTTGCCTGAATCAATTATTAATAAATGGTTTCAAAATTGTGACATTCTAATTCCATCATTCCCTCTATATTTATTAATTGTACATTCTACTGTCAGAAATACATATATATATTTATATATATACATATATATAAATATATATATAGATTTTTTTTGGTGGGGGAGGGCAGGGTCTCTTTCACTTATGTCACCCAGGCTGAAGTGCAGTGGCACAATCTCAGCTCATTGCAACCTCCACGTCTCAGGCTCAAGTGATTCTCGTGCCTCAGCTTTCAGAGTATTGGAACTATAGGTGTGTGCCATCATGCCAGGCTAATTTTTGTATTTTTAGAAGAGAGGGGTTTCATCATGTTGGCCAGGCTGTTCTTGGACTCCTGGCCTTAAGTGATCCACCCACCTTGGCCTTCCACAGTGCTGGGATTACAGGTGTGAGCCACCGAACCTAGCCCTCCTTTTCTTTCTTTTTTTTTTTTTTTTCTGAGACGGAGTTTCGCTCTTGTTACCCAGGCTGGAGTGCAATGGTGCGATCTCGGCTCATCGCAACCTCCGCTTCCTGGGTTCAGGCAATTCTCCTGCCTCAGCCTCCTGAGTAGCTGGGATTACAGGCATGCGCCACCATGCCCAGCTCATTTTTTTGTATTTTTAGTAGAGACGGGGTTTCACCGTGTTGACCAGGATGGTCTCGATCTCTTGACCTCGTGATCCACCCGCCTCGGCCTCCCAAAGTGCTGGGATTACAGGCGTGAGCCACCGCGCCCGGCCAACCCTCCTTTTCTTATCTCTGTGTTTATGAACTCTTGGTAACTTACTTTAGGGGTGATAATATCTGTTAATCCATTAAAATATTTTCTGTTATTGATTGATTGATTTCTGCCTTAAACTATTAAGGGTTAACCATTAATATGTTTTATTATTTATTTATTTATTTTTTGAGACAGAGTCTCGCTCTGGATCCCCAGGCTGGAGTGCAGTGGCACAACCTCAGCTCACTGCAACCTCTGCTTCCTGGGTTCAAGTGATTCCTCTGCCTCAGCCTCCTGAATAGCTGGGACTACAGGCATGTACCACCACACCGGGCTAATTTTTTGTATTTTAGTAGAGACGGGGTTTCACCATATTGGCCAGGATGGTCATTGTCTCCTGACCTTGTGATCCGCCTGCCTCAGCCTCCCAAAGTGCTGGGATTACAGGCCTGAGCCACCTTGCTGGCCCCATTAACATGTTAATTGCTATTGTTAATTGTAGGGTGCTACAGTAATAAAATGCTAATTTTATTGCTGGTTTTCATGTGCAGATTGCTTTGGATTTGGCCCGCGGAAGCTCCTTTAAGGTGGTTTCTGTGTTCCTTTTGACACATCCCTACTCTTTTGTGTTTCCATCGTATTTTGCACTTTCTTAGGTACTGATGCAAAAAGATGTTTCAGGGTTTTTTTTGTAGTTTTGTTTCAATCATGATCTTTATAATTATCCGCCCCCCTCCCAGCCATGTAATTCAGGTTCATCTCAGCTATCCATCAAGCCATCCATCAAGAGTCGCAGCCCAGCCATCCATCAAGAGGCAGAAAGAAGCCCCGCCCCAGAATTACAGCAGAGGTTAGCCAAGTGGAGACAGGAGGGTGAAAGGAGAGGCCAGAAGGGGAAGCTAGGATGAGAAGATGACATTCCAAGACGTGCAGCATGTCTGCATGTCAGAAATGACATCGCTGATAGGGGTTTACAGAAATTTCCTTAGTAACCTTCCCTAAGTTTGTTCTTATCTACAAAAGGAATTTATCCCACGTATACTGGAAGGCTGAATGGAACAGAGAAAAGTGTAGGGTTTTGGCGTGGACTAACTTAAGATTCAAATCTCAACCCTGCTGCTGACTAGCTATGTGATCTTGTTGACGTCGTTTTACCTCTCAGAAGTTCAGTTTCCTGAGGCTCCAAGGAAAATGATGGTTATATGTGCTTCTGAAACCGCCGCTATAAACTTTATAAAATTAGGCCGGGCTCCCAGCACTTTGGGAGGCTGAAGCGGGCAGATCACCTGAGGTCAAGAGTTCAAGACCAACCTGACCAACATGGAGAATCCCCATCTCTACTAAAAATACAAAAATTGGCCAGGTGTGGTAGTACATGTCTGTAATCCCGGGTACTTGGGAGGCTAAGGCGGGAGACTCGCTTGAACCCAGGAGGCGGAGGTTGTGATGAGCCAAGATTGCCCTACTACACTCCAGCCTGGGCAACAAGAGTAAGACTCATTCTCAAAAAAAAAAAAAAAAATTATCTGGATACTGTGGCATGTGCCTGTAATCCCAGCTACTTGGGAGGCTGAGATAGGAGAATTGCTTGAATACAGGAGGTAGAGGTTGCAATGAGCCACGATTGTGCCACTGCACTCCAGCCTGGGAGACAGAGCAAGACTCTGTCTCAAAAAATAAATAACATTAATCAGGGAAGAAGGGAGCGAGGGATAAATAAAAATAAACCAAGCTGGTAGTATGTTCAGCATTCATCATTAAGTCAGCACACTCTCCAATCTACTTCCTCGCAGTTTGGCACTTATTGTCCTAGAATCACTAGACACAGTTACAAGATTATAGTTCCCCTTAACTGCTCTATAAATAACTGGAACAGAATGAAATGTTAAGTTTTCACTTTGAGATATTCCTTCAGGTTCTACATATGGATGAAACTACTGATATCAGCTGAAGGACCCCACTGATGCAGCCGACCTGAAGGACTCCTGGAGGAGCTACCTCACCAAAAAATGCAGTTTCCACTTTGGGATGATTTTATCCCTCTTGCCCCGACCAAACAGCAACCCCAATTTTCCAGCCCCCTCACTCTCCACAGGCCAGAACTCCTTGGAAGATGGATTTGAGTGTTTCCTTCCATTTCCTTGCTGGGTGCCCTGCAATCATTAAACTCTTTCTTTGCTGCATCCCGGCTGTTTTAGTGTAATTGTCTATTGCTATGCAGTGGGCATACGAACCTTCTGTTCCTATAACATAACTCTTCCTGGGTCAGGATGAGGACTAGAAATACTGGATACCAAGGGCTACTCTAGTGCAGGGTTGCATCTCCTATGTGCTGTGCAGAGAGGATAATCAATCTCTCGTCAAACGCAGTGTCCCACATATATTCAGGAATTCTTGCAATTAAGAGAAAAATATTACTGTTTGTTGTTATAATTATTTCTCAAGCATGATCTCACCAGACCAATGAAATGGACGTTGTAGAGAGGAAAGTGGGGGACAAGTCTGTCTGTTTGTTTGTTTATTTGTTTTTGAAACAGAGTCTCCCTCTGTAGCCCAAGCTGAAGTGCAGTGGTGCCATCTCAGCCCACTACAACCTCCTCCTCGCAGGTTCAAGCAATTCTCCAGCCTCAACCTCCTGAGTAGCTGGAATTACAGGTGCGCACCACCATGCCTGACTAATTTCTATATTTTTTTATAGAGATGGGATTTCAGCATGTTGGCCAGGCTGGTCTCAAACTCCTCACCTCAGATGATCCACCCACCTCACCCTCCCAAAGTGCTGGGATTATAGGCATGAGCCACCGTGCCCGACAGTCTGTCTGTTGTTAAAGTACAGAAAAACATCCAAAAGAAATTCCCACCAAACAGGTAACAATGACTTTTGCTTTTTGCGTTGTACACATCTGTATTGTCTGAATTATTTGATAAAAATCATTTTTAAATTACTTCTTTGTTATTACTTTATTTTGTTTTTGTTTTTGTTTTTGTTTTTTTTTGAGACGGAGTTTCACTCTTGCTACCCAGGCTGGAGTGCAATGGCGCGATCTCGGCTCACTGCAACCTCCGCCTCCTGGGTTCAGGCAATTCTCCTGCCTCAACCTCCTGAGTAGCTGGGATTACAGGCATGCGCCACCATGCCCAGCTAATGTTTTTTGTATTTTTAGTAGAGACGGGGTTTCACCATGTTGACCAGGATGGTCTCGATCTCTTGACCTCGTGATCCACCCGCCTCGGCCTCCCAAAGTGCTGGGATTACAGGCTTGAGCCACCGCGCCCGGCCTACATTATTGTTTTAAGTGAACTCTTCCCTCCGTGGTTAGATCAGAGTTCACTGAAACCTAAGATCAGAGAACTGAATTGAACAACGTTTGTCTCAGAGTAAAGCAAAGGAAAATCTTTTTCCTTGATCCTTAATTCCACGCTCTAAATCTCTGTTTGTGATTATATAACAGCCATGATTTAGCTTACTCACCATGACTTGACAAACTGCAGTCTTCAAGACTGACTGAGTCATGATGATTGGGAAAGAGATCTTTTTTGACCTGGTGCAGCCAAATCTTATCCATACCTTCAGTTTAATGACAAGTGAGGGAGTTTGTGAGCCATTCTGTGCTCCTGGCACTTTTTTCTGTTATTCTTAATTTGGAAAGACTTTTTAGGCCTGCAATTTTATTAATTCTTCTAATATCCAAAAGAAACAGAGTGATTCTATAACAAGATGTCTTAAAAGAAAAAGAGAAACGAGATATGTAACACAATACTGTTTCTATAAAAGTATCTACCCACAGTGTACATTATGAAAGAACATGTAAAAAAGAACTGTATGCACATCAAGCATATCACAATAGTTACCTTTAGTAGGAGGAGAAAAAGCGGGAATGGAGGTTTCTGTTTGTTTGTTTGCTTTTTGTTTTTCGAGACAGGATATCACTTAGACACCCAGGCTAGAGTGCAGTGGCATGATCACAGCTCACTCCAGCCTCCACCTCCCAGATTGAAGCTATGTTGCCCAGGCAGATCTTGAATGCTTGACCTCAAGTGATCCTTCTGCCTCAGCCTCCCAGAGTGCTAGGATTACAGGCATGAGCCACAGCACCCAGCCTCGGAATGGGTTTTTTTGTTGCTGTTGTTGTTACATAAATTAATGAGAGATAGAGAGAGTGAGAAAGAAAGAATTTGGCAGAACAGCGGGGATAAAGTGCTACAAACGCTGATGACTAGGAAGAATTCAACTCTCAGTGTTGTGAGGTTTTTTTGGTTTGTTTCTGTTTTTTGTTTTTGGCAGTCTTGATCTATCACCAGGCTGGAGTACAGTGGCACATTCTTGGCTCACTGCAACCTCCATCTCCCAGGTTCAAGTGATTCCCCTGCCTCAGCCTCCCAAGTAGCTGGGACTACAGGTAAGTGCCACCACACCCAGCTAATTTTGTATTTTTAGTAGAGACGGGGTTTCACCATGTCGGCCAGGATGGTCTTGATCTCTTGACCTTGTGATCCTCCCTCCTTGGCCTCCCAAAATGCTGGAGCATTGTGTTTTTAGGGTCCATCCAAGTTGCTTTATGTACACCAAACCCAGTGCTTCTGATTGCTGCATATATCCTGTGGTGTGCATCTGCCACACTTGATCCACATGCTCTGTTATGGGCTGAACTGTGTCCTCTCCAATTTCCTGTGTTAAAAGTCTCCAACTCTCAGTACTCAGAATGTAACTGTGTTTGGAGATAGGACCTTTAAAGTGGTAATTAAGGTTAAATGAGGCCATAATAGTGAGCCCTAATCCATTTGACAGTATTTGAAGACAGGGCCTTCAAAGACATGATTAAGTTAAACTGAGGCTTACAAGTGGGGCTCTCATCCAGTGTGACTGATACCCTTACAAGGAGAGACATTGAGCCAGGCATGGTGGTGGGCCTGTAATCCCAGCTTCTAGGGAGGCTGAAGGAGGTTCATCTGAACCCAGGAGTTCGAGGCTGCAATAAGCTATGATTCCCACTGCTGCACTCCAACCTGGGTGACAGAGCGAGACCTCAAAATAATTAAAATTAAGATAAATAAATAAAAGACATTGAATCTTCATAATGACTGGGAGTTAGGCATTGTTCTTATTCCCATCTTGCCAATGGCTGAACTGAGTGAGGCAAGGAGAAAGTAAGTAAGTCTCTGAAAGCTACACCATTAGTAAGTGGCAGGTGCAGCCTTCGAACTTGCAACCGTCTAATACCAATGACTTGGTTCACATTCAACCCCCCATCTTAGACCACCTCTCCTTGAAGAGGCGGGTCAAGGGCTGATGTTTGCTAGGGTGTGATGGGTGGGGCACCTCAGTGGCAAGACCGCTCACTCCTACCTGGGGGAGTCTGGGAAGGGCTCACAGAGGTCTTGAATTGACTCGTGGAAGGTGAGTAGGTGTTCAACAGGCGGACTGGGGACAGACAGGCAGGGGGTCTGCACCCCAGCCCTGAGCGAAAGATTGCACTGCCCGCAAACAGCCGGGCTGACAGGGAACCCAGGGATGGGAGCCAGCACAGGGAGCTGATTCTGGATGTGGCCGCCTCAGGCCCTGCCTTTGGTTTCCTCTGGCCTGTGCCGCAGATGCCAAGGCTGGTTCCCTCGCAGGGCGTATTTCCACAGGGCTCCAAATTAGGACAGCAGGCGCAGGTCCAGTGTCACCTGGACAAAGCTCAGTTAGTGGTTTTACTATCAGAAGTCCCCAACTCCCCAACACACACAGACGCACACGTGCACACACACACACGCACGCACGCACACATACACACGGACACACACATGCACATAGGCACACACAGACACACACACACACAAATGCACACAGATTTCCAGGACCCTGGTTTTCCTCCTGTGACTTTCTCGGGGCCGGGCTCTCACTCTCCAGGAGCAGCCCCACCCTGGGGTGGCCCCACCCTCTCCTGGGACCTGTCATAACCCGGTTCCGGGGAGCCTGGCTGCACAGTCCCAGCCGCCTTCCCCAGGCAGTGGAACGCTCGGACTCCTGTAAGTAGACCTCCTGCTTTTTTTTGGTCCCTTTTCACCCTCCCCTAACCCTTTCGCTTTCTTCCTGCCGAGTCTGTAGACGTCCCAGTGGAAGAGGTTTACATTTATCCCTCCTTCACTTTTGCCGAGTGACCGCTGGGTCTTCCACTGGGAGGAGATTGGGAGCCGAGGTTCCGACGCCTCCCGGGCCCTGCAGGTCATTCGAGAGCTCGGAGACTGGCGCGGGGGGGAAAAGGAAAGCCTGGTTACAACCCGGGACACCCGGTAGCTGCCTGCACCCGGGAAGGGGCTGGCCTGGGAACTTGCGGAACTGCACAACAAGGGGGGGAGGGTGGAAGAAAGGGCCGGGCGCCGCGCCGGACCCCATCCTTGGGCGAGCGAGACCTTCCCGGGGACCTCGCCCCTCTGCGGCCAGACCAGACGCTTTCCAGGAGGGCTTCTGGACTTGCAGCGAGTTTGGAATGTCCAGCGGTTGCGTTTTTGGGAAAAGGGACGAAGATGTGTAGACTCTAAAAAAGTTGAACTCATAAAGACTAGAATGATGGTTGCCAGAGGCAGGGAGCGGGTTATGGAGGGAATGGGGACTTGTTGGCCTAAAGGTACACAGTTCAGAGATGAGAGGAGTAGGTTCTAAGATCTGTCTCACAGCAGGGTGACTAGAGCCAATAATGTGTATTTCAAAATAGCGAAAAGTAAACTTCGAATGTATCACCATAAAAGTGATTGGTAGGGCCGGTCGCGGTGGCTCACCCCTGTAATCCCAGCACTTTGGGAGGCCGAGGCCGGCGGATCATTTGAGCTCAGGAGTTCAAGACCAGCCTGGCCAACATGGGGAAAGCCCGTCTCTGCTAAAAATACATAAGTTAGCCGGACGTGGTAGCGCAAGCCTGTAATCCCAGCTGTTTCGGAGGCTGAGACAGGAGAATCGCTTGAACCCGGGAGGTGGAGGTTGCAGTGAGCCGAGATCGCGCCACTACACTCCAGCCTGGGCGACAGCGAGACTCTGCCTCAAAAAAAAAAAAAGGCGATGGGGGTTACGCTAATTAGCTTGATTTAATAATTCTACATTGTGTATATATGTCAAAACATCACAGAGTACCCCATAAATGTATACAATTATGTTTCGTCCATTAAAAATAGTCTTAATTATTTTTTTAAAAAAAGAAGGAACAGCCCCGAGCTGCGGATCGGACCGCCCCTCTGGCTGCCCCGCAATGCGGAAATGCTCCCTCCAGGCCACCAGTGTCCCTTCCCCGCGGCACTGGTTTGGGGAGCGGGGGAGGTCGCCGGCAGCTGCAGATCGTTTCGTAGTCGGATTGTTTGTAGCTGATGCACCCGCGGGAAGGCGCGGGTCTCATGTGATTCGGAAGAGTTCAGTCCAAACAGAACGTCCTGAGCCCTCGGCTCCGGGCAGCTTTCATCATCTTCCGTTGCTTTGGTGTACAGTTTAAGCTCAAAATCGGTTTAGTGTGAAGTTTAAACTCAAATCCCTCCTTGGGCCAAACAAAATGGCTGAGCGCAAGTAATCCCAGCACTTTGGGAGGGAGGATCGCCTCGGCAACACAGTGAGGCTTGTCTCTACAAGAAAGAGACAAAAGTATTGGAAAAAACAAACAAACAAACAAACAAACAAAAAACAAACCCACCTGAAAATGGGGCGGAGCAGTGGCGCCCCCCGGTGGTTTCCAGGAGTTCTGAGGCTGCCTTGAAATGCCCGGCTCTTTCCATCTGAAAAGGGATAAATGGACTTCTTTCTATTTGGTTCTTTGTGGCTGATGCTTTTTCTTGGGATGCACTCCATATGAGATGAGAAACAGAATATTCACATTCTCGGTAGCTGTTCAGTGCCATAGAGAAACTCTAGCCTAGCAGTGGTTGGGAAGAATTTCTTTTTTTTTTTTTTTTTGGAGACTGAGTCTTGCTCTGTTGCCAGGCTGGAGTGCAGTGGCACAATCTCGGCTCACTGCAGCCTCCGCCTCCTGGGTTCAAGTGATTCTTCCGCCTCAGCCTCCCGAGTAGCTGGGACCACAGGCACGTGCCAGCAGGCCTGGCTAATTTTTGTATTTTTGGTAGAGACGGAGTTTCACCATGTCGGCCAGGATGGTCTCGATCTTTTGACCTCATGATCCGCCCACCTCAGCCTCCCAAAGTGCTGGGATTACAGGCGTGAGCCAGCGGGCCCGGGGTGGGGGGGGGAGAGGGAAGAATTTCTTTGTTGATTTATATTTTTTCCTTGTCTTGAAGGTTTCTTTAAACTTCAGTTTCCTCATCCATACACTGGCAATGATACTAATGCCTGTCTTATAGGGAAGTTGTAAGGATAAAATGAGGTACTCTATATGAAGTGCTTAGCATGACACCAGAAACATAGTAAATATTAAATGAATGTGGTTGATATTACATGATAATGTTGGGATTTGGGGATATTGTAGTTGTGCTATCTGGGCTCAGTCCGATGGCTAGGGAACTGTTAAAATGCATATTGACTACATATTGACTGTGTTCTAGGAGCTTCAGGATGGTTCATGCTAAGAGGTGGACCCTGAAGAAGCACTTTGTTGGCAGTCCTACTAATAGTGACTTTGAGTTGAAGACAGCTGAGCTCCCGCCCTTAAAAAATGGAGGTAAGTCATACTCAAAAGATTTCAGAGTTGGAAGGAACTATATCAGTTAGCCTTTACCGCATAAGAAACTACCTCAAAGTTTAGTGACTTTAAACAACCATCATTTATTAGTTTACAATTCTTTGGGTTGGCAAAGAATTAATTTAGGATGGGCCTTGTTTACATGTCTGCTGGGGTGCATGCCTCAGTTCTTATCTATGTGGCCTTTCTAGCAGGCTAGTTTGAGCTCTGTTCTCATAGTGGTCCCATAGATCTAGAGGAGCAGCTGTTGGCAAGCTCCGATGTACGAGCTCTTTTCTTTTCTTTTCTTTTCTTTTCTTTTTTTCTTTCTTTCTTTCTTTCTTTCTTTCTTTTTCTTTCTTTCTTTTCTTTCTTTCTTTTTCTTTCTTTCTTTTCTTTCTTTCTTCTTTCTTTTCTTTCCTTCTTTCTCTCCCTCCCTCCCTCCCTTCCTTCCTTCCTTCTTCCTTCCTTCCTTCCTTTCTTCTTCCTTCCTTCCTTCCTTTCTTCTTTCTTTCTTTTCTTTGTGAGACAGAGTCTCACTCTGTTGCCCAGGTTGGAGTATGGTGGCACAATCTTGGCTCACTGCAACCTCCACCTCCACCTCCCAGGTTCAAGCAATTTTCCTGCCTCAGCCTCCTGAGTAGCTGGGATTACAGGCGTGCACCAGTATGCCCCGCTAATTTTTGTATTGTTAATAGAGACCAGGTTTCCCCATCTTGGCCAGGGTTTTGAACTCCTGACCTCAGATGATCCACCCACCTTGGCCTCCCAAAGTGCTGGGATTAAAGGTGTGAGCTACCACGCCCTGCTGTGTAAGCACTTTTCAAGCCTCTACTTGTACCATGTTTGCTAACATCCCATGGTCAAAGCAAATCACAACACCAGGCTTAGATTCAAGAGGCAGAAAATAGATTTCTTGATGGCAGAAATGGCAAGGAGACCAGCACTCAAGGGTGGGAGTTATTTGTGGTCATTTTGCAATCTGCCACAAAAACCTTTCCAGGGTTCTCTGTGTGAAGCCTCCATGTCATGTGGCAGGATTCCTCTGCTTTCATTGATAATTTAAATTCATGCTTGATTGCATTACTCTTCATGGCTTTCACCAGACTGTGGGGAGGATGTCTTCTCTGTCCTTGTGAGCCTGATGATGACAGTGAGGCAAGCACTGCCCAGTAGCTATATGCAGAGTTCAGACTTTAAGAGGAGTCTGTAAGGAGTGTTTAGAGGTAAGTAAGCTTTTGAGAAAAGAGGATGCAATGAAGTAGCATGGCAAAGTGTTCAATTCCATATAAGCTGTGATGGCCATGATTCAAATTCAAAATTCCAAAGAATGTATACATGGGAGTCACTCCAGCAAAATGCACATTATCTAACACTAACTGTGGCTGGCAATGAAACTGTATGGTGAGCACTGTGACATAATGGTTTACATGTGGCCTTGGGCAAGTTACTTAACCTAAACTTAAATAAAATGAAAACAGTATTTGTTGAATATCAAATGAAATAATTCATGTAAAGCCTGGAATGAGTATTGAGTAAATAGCATTATTATTATTATTATTACTATTAACTGGGGTGGGCCAAAAGTGAGAACCCCTTCTTGTCTCTTCCATAGAAGCACAGATGGGAAGGCAACCCTGCAACAGAAATATTATCTGTGTTTTTTTAGGATGTCAAAAAGAGGCCTGATGCAGTGGCTCACGCCTGTAATCCCAGCACTTTGGGACACCAAGATGGGCAGATCTCTTGAGGGCAGGAGTTTAAGACAAGCCTGGCCAACATGGTGAAACCCCGTCTCTACTAAAAATACAAAAATTAGTCGGGCATGGTGGTGGGTACACCTGTAATCCCAGCTACTCTGGAGGCTGAGGCAAAGAATCACTTGAACCCGGGAGATGGAGATTGCAGTGTGCAGAGATCAAGCCACTGCACTCCAGCCTGGGCAACAGGGCAAGACTCCATCTCAAAAAAAAAAAAAAAAAAAAAGCCAGGCTTGGTGGCTCATGCCTGTAATCTCAGCACTTTGGGAGGTCAAGGCGGGCGGATCACCTGAAGTTGGGAGTTCGAGACCAGTTTGACCAACATGGAGAAACCCCATCTCTACTAAAAATACAAAATTAGCTGGGTATGCTGGTGCATGCCGGTAATCCCAGCTACTCCAGAGGCTGAGGCAGGAGAATTGCTTGAACTTGGGAGGTGGAGGTTGCAGTGAGCCGAGATCGCGCCATTGCACTCCAGCCTGGGCAATAAGAGCAAAACTGTCTCAAAAAAAAAAAAAAAAGCCAAAAACAATGAAGGCATCAGGTCTTAAGTTCTGTTTTTTTTTTTTTCCTTCTACTTTTATTTTGGTTTTAGGGGCACATATGCAGGTTTGTTCTATGGGTAAATCACATGTGACTGAGGTTTGGTGTATGAATGATCCTGTCGCCCCGTTAGTAAGCACGGTACCTCATAGGTAGTTTCTCAACCCTGTCCCTGTCTCACCCTCCCCCATCTAGTAGTGCTCAGTGTCCATTGTTCGTCTTAGGCCTCGAGTTTCTAATTGCCTATGGAATGCTCTATTTTGCAGAGGTCCTGCTTGAAGCTTTGTTCCTCACCGTGGATCCTTACATGAGGTATTATTTATTTCCCCCCTCAACATGCTAATGCTGTGTTAAATGCTATTTTGAGGTAGTTCATCTTTTAAAATATCCAACTGACTTAAAACATTGTCACTTTCCCTCTGGTTCTCCCAGCACAGTATCAGTGACAGGATTCGTGCACACACATCTTTTGCAGGCAAAGGTCTAAAAAGATTAGTGATTAGATCACTCTTGGTCTCTTTGTCCCAACCATTTCCTATCGCTCTGCACAATTTGCCTTTCATTGCTCAACAGAATTACTTCCAGGAAAAAAAAAAAACAAAAACAAAACTTAAAAGAAAAAATAAAGCCTGGGTAATGTAATGAAACCCCGTCTCTACTAAAAATACAAAAAATTAGCCAGACATGGTGGCGCATGCCTGTGGTCCCAGCTTCTCAGGAGGCTGAGGTGGAAGGATCACTTGAGCCTGGGAGGCCGAGGTTTCAGTGACCCGAGATCATGCCACTGCACTCCAGGTAACAGAGCAAGATCCCATCTCTTAAAGAAAAAAGCCAAACTCCAATTTGTGCATTTCACTACTGGCAAATAATCTGGGTAGAGGAAGATGCTAAGACTAACATCAACTTTTTCTGGCTTTCCATTTACCTGTATTTTTTTAATTTAGGTAAATCTGCAGTTGAGTCAAACTTATATATTCAGCAAACAACTCAGGGAGGGGAGGAAATCAAAAGCCTTTATTTATCACTAAGTCGTCAGTAATTTTTTGCCTAGATAAATAAAATAGCCATTGTTCTTTTACATTTTTTTCATAGCTGATTGATAAAGATTCAAATCTCAAGTGGAAAACACAATTTTGAAATGTTAATTGGCCTCTTTTTGTGTAGCTAGTGTTTTGGGTAACAAGTATGCAGTGGTGCCTGGATTATATTTTTTAAAGTCATTGGTAGAAATTCATCTTTACTTGAACATGGTAGTAAGACTTTTGTGTTCGCACATAAAAAAATCCAACCGGAGTGCTTATCTGAGGTCACAGAGCAGAACTTCCTCTAACAGCTTTCTTCCTGCGTCTCACCTAACTATATGACTTCATCTATCCAGGTTTTACTGCCACATACACTTACCTAGCAGCTTTTCATTTGGCTTGAAACTTAAAACAGTCCCCAGATGCTCTTATGTATTAAGAATGCAATATTTTTTTTTTTCCAGAGTGGCAGCCAAAAGATTGAAGGAAGGTGATACAATGATGGGGCAGCAAGTGGCCAGGTAATCATTTCCACTGGTCCCAATGCTTGCAAAATATGTCTCCTCTTTACCTCCTGCTGGGCCCTGTCTCTGCCCATTACTCCTACAATTTCTTCAGCCTGTGTGGTTCACTCGTGATCTTTGAAGCAACTTGGGAAATCCTGTACCCTTCCTGACTAGTTGGAAAGGAGGGAAGGATGTGGAATTGTCATACTTTCTGCTCCACTTTGCCATCCTTACTTTTAATTACTAAAAGTAGTTTAAAAATAAATAAATAAATAAAAAGAATTCATACAGGTCATAATTATTGTAAAAGTTCAAATAAAACAAAAATTTTTATCTTGGAAACTGAAAGCTCCCCCATCATCTGAACCATAAAGACAACTATGGAGAGGCCGAGGCAGGTGGATCACAAGGTTGGGAGTTCGAGACCAGCTTGGCCAAGCATGGTGAAACCTGTCTCTACTAAAAATATAAAAAATTAGCCGGCGTGGTGGTATGTACCTGTAATCTTAGCTGCTCAGGAGGCTGGGATAGAGAATTGCTTAAACCCGGGAGGTGGAGGTTGCAGTGAGCTGAGATTGCGCCACTGCACTCCACCTCAGGTGACAGAGCAAGACTGTCTCAAAAAAAAAAAAAGACAACTATGGTTAATTTTCAAAAATTGTGGGTCGGGCACAGTGGCTCACGCCTGTGATCCCAGCACATTTGGAGGCTGAGGTGGGCAGATCACTTGAGGTCAGGAATTTGAGACCAGCCTGGCCAACATGGTGAAACCCTGTCTCTACCAAAGATACAAAAATTAGCTGGGCATGGTGGTGCATGCCTGTAATCCCAGCTACTTGGAAGGCTGAGGCAGGAAAATCACTTGAACCTGGGAGGCGGAGATTGCAGTGAGCTAAGATTGCACCACTGCACTCTAGCCTGGATGACAAAGCAAAACTCCATCTTAAAAACAAAATTGTTTGGTGCACATACTTTTATATATAAATTTTAAATGGAATTAAATGCCCTTTAGAAAACTACTTTCTATCACTTAATAGGTTAAGGATGTCTTTCACTGACAGTATATAAATATACCACCTACCTTTTAATAGCTGCAAATTATTTTATTCTTTTCCACCATTTAACTAGTCTACTACTGATAACAACTGTTTTCAATTTTTTCTATGACAAATAATTCTTCCAGGAGCATGTATGTATCTATATGTGTATCTGTGTATTCTTTTCCCTCTTGAATGAGTATTGCTTTACATTAAATTCCCAGAAGTATAAATTCTAGACCCAAAGAGATGTATATTTTTAATCTGAAAAGGTGATGACAAATTGTTCTTCAAAAAAATTATATGAAGGCCGGACACAGTGGCTCATGCCTGTAATCCCAGCATTTTGGGAGGCAGAGGCAGGGGGATCACTTGAGGTGAGGAGTCTGAGACCAGCCTGGTCAACGTGGCAAAACCCCATCTCTACTAAAAATAAAACAACTAGTCAGATGTGGTAGTGGGCACCTGTAATCCCAGCTATTCAGGAGCCTGAGGCATGAGAATCGCTTGAATCCAGGAGGTGGGGTTGCAGTGAGCTATCATGCCTTTGCACTCCAGCCTGAGCAATAGAGCAAGACATTGTTTCAAAAACAACAACAACAAAAAATTGTATGATTGTTTACTCCTATCAACAGTATTAACCTGTTTCTCTTATACTGTTCACCATCAGTGTTGACAACATGAGATGAATATGAATAATTTATGCTTAGTTTAGTTTGCATTTCTTTTATTATTAGTGATGTTGACCTTCTTTTTGTAAGTTAATTTTCAATTTTCTTCTGTGGATTATCTGCTTATATCCTTTGCCCTTTTCCTTTAGGTCTTCTCATTTGTTATATTGATTTGTAAAAGCTGCTTGCACGTTCAGGATATTAGTGTTGCAAATGTTTGGGCCTTAGTTGATCTTTCTTCTGTGTCCAATTATAGTTTAACATTTCATGTGATAAAATTATAAAGATTTATAATTATGGTCTTTTAGTTTCCTCTCATGCTTAGAAAGGCATTCTCCACTCCATAATTACTAAAACATTTATTCACGCTGTGTGCAGTGGCTCACGCCTGTAATCCCAGCACTTTGGGAGGCTGAGGCGTGGATCACCTGAGGTTGGAAGTTCAAGACCAGACCAGCCAACGTGGTAAAACCCCATCTCTATGAAAAATACAAAAATTAGCCAGGCGCAGTGGTGGATGCCTGTAATCCCAGCTACTCAGTAGGCTGAGGCAGAATAATTGCTTGAACCCAGGAGGCAGAGGTTGCGGTGAGCCGAGATTACGTCATTGCACTCCAGCCTGGGTAACAAGAGCGAAAGTCCGTCTCAAAAAAAAAAAATTATTCATGTTTTCTGTATTTTATAGTTTAATTTTTTACAATAAAAATCTTTGAGTCATTTAGTTTTTATATTGGAATAAAGAGTGAGATCAGGTGCAGTGTCTCACACCTGTAATCCTAACACTTTGGGAGGCCAACATGGATAAATTGAGCTCAGGAGTTTGAGACCAGCCTGGGAAACATGGTGAAACCCTGTCTCTAAAAAAACCCAAACATCTCATTTTTTATTTTTTAAAATTTTATGTCTCAATGACTAGCCAGTTATTATAATACCATTTGTTGAAATCTTGTGTGGATCTTTATAGGGATTTCAATGACCTTACAGATTTATTTAGAGGAAACTGACATCTTTACAATTTCTCTTTCCAAACACAAGGTATGCTTCTCCATTTATCCATTTTGTCTTATATCCCATTAACAGTTTTCTTCATATAAGTCTCACACATTTCTTGCTAATAATTAAAGAAATGAACATGTATTTGTGTTTGCTGGATTGGCAAACTATTTTTTTAAATATAATACTCAGTGATGGAGATGATACACTCATATATTCATGGTGGCAATGAAAGTTGCCACAATCTTCTGGAAGGGAATTTGGCAATATGCAGCAAGAATTTCAAATATTTTAATACTCTTTGACCTAGTAATACGATTTATAGAAATCCTGACTAAGGAAACAATGTTCAGCCAGGCGCAGTGGTTAATTCCTGTAATCCCTGCACTTCAGGAGGCTGAGGTGGGTGAAACTAGGAGTTTGAGACTACCTCGGGCAATATGGTAAACCTTGTCTCTACAAAAAATATAAAAAATGCTGGGTGCAGTGGCTCACACCTGTAATCTCAGTACTTTGGGAGGCTGAGGTGGGTGGATCACCTGAGATCAGGGGTTCAAGACTAGCCTGGGCAACATGGTGAAACCCCATCTCTGCTAAAAATACAAAAATTAGCTGGTGTGGTGGTACATACCTATAATCCCAGCTACTCAGGAGGCTGAGGCACAAGAATTGCTTGAACCCAGGAGGCAGAGGTTGCAGTGAGCCAAGATCATGCCATTGCACTCCAGACTGGGCAACAGGTCAAAACTCTTGTCTCAAAAAAAAAAAAAAAACCAAAAATTAGATGGACATGGTGGTGTGTTACTGTGGTCCCAGCTACTCTGTCCCAGCTACTCAGGAGGCTGAGGTGGGAGGATCACTTAAGCTCAGGAGGTTGAGGCTACAGTGAGCCATGATTGCACCACTATACTCCAGCCTGAGTGACAAATGGAGACTGTGTCTCAAAAAAAAAAAAAGGAAATAATAATCATGTTTATGAATATTAATTATATTTCCTAGCAAGCAGACTCAGAGAAAAAAGGAAAAAATTTTTTAAAAAAGGAAAAATACTTAAAGTATTCTAATAATGGGGTCATAATTAAATTCATTACTGTTTTTGATGGATTCTTACTAACATGGAAAAAGGTATACATCATATAGACCAGTGGAATGTTGACAGATAAATTTTTTTTTTTTTTTTTTTTTTTGAGATGGAGTTTCACTCATGTTACCCAGGCTGGAGTGCAATGGCGCGATCTCGGCTCACCACAACCTCCGCCTCCTGAGTTCAGGCAATTCTCCTGCCTCAGTCTCCTGAGTAGCTGGGATTACAGGCACGCACCACCATGCCCAGCTGATTTTTTGTATTTTTAGTAGAGACGGGGTTTCACCATGTTGACCTGGATGGTCTCGATCTCTTGACCTCATGATCCACCCGCCTCGGCCTCCCGAAGTGCTGGGATTACAGGCTTGAGCCACCGCGCCCGGCGACAGATAAATTTTAGGTTACAAAACATATAAAATTACTTCAATTGTGTAAATATTTATAATACACATTTTTAAATATACCATTAAGATTGCCAGGTATTAGCAGTTGTCTTTGTGCTGTGAGATTAGAACTGATACTTTTATTTTATATGTTTAAAAATTTCCAGAATAAATATGTGTTATATAACTTTATGATCTGGGGAGGAAAGATGATAAAGTATGATAAACAGTTGAGGCCAGGCGCAGTGGCTCACACCTGTAATCCCAGCACTCTGGGAGGCTGAGGCCAGCAGATCCTGAGGTTAGGAGTTCGAGACCAGCCTGACTAACACGGAGAAACCTTGTCTCTACTAAAAATACAAAAAATTAGCCGGGCGTGGTGGTGCATGCCTGTAATCCCAGCTACTCAGGAGGCTGAGACAGGAGAATTGCTTGAACTCGGGAGGCGGAGGTTGCGGTGAGCTGAAATCATGCCATTGCACTCCAGCCTGGGCAACAAGAGTGAAACTCTGTCTCAAAAAAAAAAAATGATCAAGAGTTGGATGAAGGAAAGGGAATCATTATAAATGAGACAGAAAGGGTGCAGCTTAGAGGAGGAGGTAAAAAGCCAGGAGAGATCAGTATCCTGGTACCAGTTGGGGAAGACTTTGGGTGCCCCTGTGTTAATAGAGTGGAAAAGTAAAATCGGACAATGATTAAGGAATATTCACTGGATTTTGCACTCAGGAGGTTGTTGTGACCTTAGTGGAGTAGTAAGTATGGGAGGCAGGTTGCAGCGGGTTAGCACGTGTGGGAAGTGAAGAGGTTTGGCTGAAAAAGGAAGACGAAGGAACAAGGAGATAGGGGAGGGATGGGATTATAAAATGGCAGAGCCGAGCATGCCCATACCCTGAGTGAAAGGGACAGTGGAGAGGAGAATCTCAAAGATTCAGGAGAGAAGAAGGCTAAGGGAAAGAGAGCGGCTCCTAAAGAAGAGAAGGCTAGTGTCAGGTCACCTTGAGCCAGAAGACAGAGAACTCTTGCTTAAAGGAAGAGCAGGCTGGGCACAGTGGCTCATGCCTGTAATCCCAGTACTTTGGGAGACAGAGGCGGGTGGATCACGAGGTCAGGAGTTCAAGACCAGCCTGGTCAAGATGGTGAAACCCTGTTTCTACTGAAAATACAAAAATTAGCCAGGTGCAGTGGTGGGTGCCTATAATCCCAGCTAGCTGGGAGGCTGAGGCAGGAGAATCGCTTGAACCCGGAAGGTGGAGGTTGCAGTGAACTGAGATTTTGCCACTGCACTCTAGACTGGGTGACAGAGCAACACTCCGTCTCAGAAAATGAAAAAAGGAAGAGAAGTGGGTGGGAACAGATTCTCCTCACCAGACAAGCCACTCCTCAAGTGACTGGTCCACTTTTGAGTTCTCTGATGACTCCTATGCCGATGGCTAAGAATTAAGATGGAAGGGGAGGTAGACTATCAGTCATGGAATATCAACCTCAGTGCCCTTTTGTCAACACGAACCCCACAGCATCCCGACTCCTTTGAAAGAGAAGACATATCACATGCCTTAATGTGCTTTATCTTTCAGGATTGTGGAAAGTAAAAATGCAGACTTACCAACAGGAACTGTTGTACTGGCTTCTTCAGGCTGGACAACACACTCCATTTCTGATGGGAAAGATCTGGAAAAGCTGCCAACAGAGTGGCCAGACACAATACCACTGTCTTTGGCTCTGGGGACAGTTGGCATGACAGGGTGAGTTTCATGGATGTATTTCATTTGTTTGATTGTCTGACACTCTGGTTTTCCAAAATAGTTTGTTCAGAACTTGGTCAACAGGAAGATAATTTGATGCATTATTGGCTCAGGGGCTGATTAGAGAAGATGGCAGGACTAAGAAGGAAGATCGACCTGATGTCCATCAATGAGTGAATGGATAAAGAAAATGAGGTCTATATACACAGTAGAATACTATTCAGCCTTAAAAAAGAAGAAAATCTTGTCATTTGTGACAACATTGGAGGACTTTATGGTTAGTGAAATGAGCCAGACACAGAAAGGCAAATACCATATGATGTCACTTAAATGTGGAATCTAAAAAACCTGAAGTCATAGAATAAAAGAGTAGAATGATGTTTACCAGGGGTGAGAAGCTGAAGGGTTGGGGAGATTTGGCAAAAGGATACAAAATTTTAGTTAGACAGAGGAATAAGTTTTCTATTGTACAAATGGTGACTATAGTTAGTATGAATAATAACATATTATATGCTTGAAATTTGTGGGGGTTTTGTTTGTTTTTTGCTTTTTTGTTTTTGAGATGGAGTCTTGCTCTGTTGCCCAGTATGGAGCGCAGTGGTGTGATCTCAGATCACTGCAATCTCCACCTCCCAGGTTCATGCAATTTTGCCTCAGCCTCCTGTGTAGATGGGATTACAGGCATGCACCATCGTGCCTGGGTGATTTTTGTATTTTTAGTAGAGACGGGGTTTTCCCATGTTGGCCAGGCTGGTCTTGAATTCCTGACCTCAAGTGATCTGCCTGCCACAGTCTCTGAAAGTAGTGGAATTACAGGCGTGAGCCATTGTGCCCAACCTATATACTTGAACTTTGTTAAGAGAATATATTTTACATGTTCTCACCATACTATGTGAAGTAATGTGTATTATTAATTAGCTCGATTTAGTCATTCCACGATGTCTATATATTTCAAAACAACATGTACATAATAAATATATATACATACAATTTTTGTCAATTAAAAATAAATAAATACATAACTAATAAAAGGGATGAGGCTGGGCTCAGTGATTCACACCTGTAATCCCAGTACTTTGGGAGGCTGAGGCAAGTGGATCACTTGAGCCCAGGAGGTTGAGACCAGCCTGGGGAAGCTGGTAAAACCTCATCTCTACAAAAGATAGAAAAATTAGCTGGGCATGGTGTTGCACATCTGTAGTCGCAGGTTTTAGGGAGGCTGAGGCAGGAGAATTGATTGAATCTAGGAGGCTGAGACTGCAATGAGCTAAGATCGCACCATTGCACTCCAGCCCGGGCAACAGAACGAGACCCTGTCTCAAAAATAAAATAAAATAAAGAAATGTAGGATAGAGTTAGCTTTGGGACTAGAGGAAAGAGGGAGAAAATAGGGTCAGAGACCCTCCGGGACAAAGAGAAAGTGACAGTGAGAAGCAGCACGGCATGATCCCTCCCAGGCAGCTGCCAAAGGCAGCACAAAGGAACCAGCTCCTCCCGTCCCCGGGAGGCTCTTGGCCTTCTTTTTAAACTTCAGAGTTTAAAAAAGGGAAAGGAGATCAGTGTACCTTGGCCTCTCTTTATTGTCTCTCCTTCCTCACCTTTCCCTGTATGCCGCAGAGGTCGTGAGGTAAGGGCATCTGAAGTCTGAATAATTGAGATGAAGCCAGGCATGGTGGCTTACACCAGTAATCCCAGCACTTTGGGAGGCAAAGGCAGGAGGATAACTTGAGCTCAGTAGTTCAAGACCAGCCTGGGTAACACAGTGAGACCACGTCTCTACAAAAATATACAAAAATTAGCCAGATACTGTGGCATGCCTCTGTAGTTACAGCTACTCAGGAGGCTGAGTTGGGAAGATGACTTGAGCCTAGGAAGTCAAGGCTGCAGCGAGCTGTAACTGTGCCACTGCACTCCAGCCTGGGTGACAGAGCAAGACCTTCTCTCTAAATAAATAGTAATTGAGATGAATCAGAAGTACAGTTGTAATGCCATTCAGCTTAGTACAGATCTAAAACCCTTAAGCTTCTCATGGTTTAGAGAAGACTTCTGGTCAGTTCATCCTGTGTCCATGCTTCAGTTCCCAACTGGACCCATGGCACTGGGCTATTGAAAAGGCCTTCAAGATATATATAAATTAGTTATAGGGGAAAGAAACAACTCTATTCACATATCCTTAATTTTCTTCCCTTAGCCTGACTGCCTACTTTGGCCTACTTGACATCTGTGGTGTGAAGGGTGGAGAAACAGTGATGGTTAATGCAGCATCTGGAGCTGTGGGCTCTGTTGTGGGGCAGATTGCAAAGCTCAAGGTAAGTGCCCTTCTCCAGTAACAAGCCTTTAATCAAGACCCACTGGGAACGCAACAGTAAACACAGCAGATCTTCCTTGGCCTCAGGGAGTTTATCATCTAGCGGTCTTGTTTAGAAGTTGGAGATTGAGAAATTGGAGGAATGGGGAAAACTATAGCAAAGATAAGCTGAACACTATTTTGTTTTGTTTTTTTAAATTTTACTTTAGGTTCTGGGGTACATGTGCAGGTCATCCAGGGTTGTTGCATAGGTGCATACATAACCAGGTGTTTTGCTGCCTCTATTCCCCCTTCATCTATATCTGGCATTTCTCCCCATGTTATCCCTCCCCACCCTTCCCACCCCCCACTGTCCCTCCTCTAGCCCCCTGCCACCGCCAACTGCCTCCAGTATGTGATGCTCCTCTCTCTGAGTCCACGTATTCTTACTGTTCAACACCTGCCTATGATGAGAACATGCAGTGTTTGGTTTTCTGTTGTTGTGTCAGTTTGCTGAGAATGATGGTTTCCAGATTTATCCAAGTCCCTACAAAGGACGTTAACTCATTGTTTTTTTATGGCTGCATAGTATTCCATGGTGTATATGTGCCACATTTTCTTTGTCCAGGCTCTCATTGATGGGCATTTGGGTTGGTTCCAGGTCTTTGCTATTGTACACAGGGCCGTAATGAATATACATGTGCATGTGTCTTTATAATAGAATGATTTATAGTCCTTTGGGTATATACCCAGTAATGGGATTGCTGGGTCAAGTGGAATTTCTATTTCTAGATCCTTGAGGAATCGCCACACTGTCTTCCAAAATGATTGAATTAATTTACACTTCCACCAACACAGTAAAAGTGTTCCTATTTCTCCACATCCTCTCCAGCATCTGTTGTCTCCAGAATTTTTAATGATCACCATTCTAACTGGTGTGAGATGATACCTCAATGTGGTTTTGATCTGCATTTCTCTAATGACCAGTGATGATGAGCATTTTTTTCATATGTTTGTTGGCCTCATATATGTCTTCTTTTGAGAAGTATCTGTTCATATCCTTTGCCCGCTTTTGAATGGTTTGAATGGTATTTGTTTGTATTTTTCTTGTATAGCTCTTTTAGTTCTTTGTAGATTCTGGATATTAGTTTTGTCAGATGGGTAGATTGCAAAAATTTTTTTCCCATTCTGTTGGTTGCTGGTTCACTCTAATGATGGTTTCTTTTGCTATACAGAAGCTCTGATGTTTAATTAGATCCCATTAGTCTATTTTGGCTTTTGTTGCCATTGTTTTTGGTGTTTTAGTCATGAAGTCCTTGCCTATGCCTACGTCCTGGATGGTTTTGCCTAGGTTTTCTTCTAGAGTTTTTACAGTGTTAGGTTTTATGTTTAAATCTTTAATCCATCTAGAGTTAATTTTAGTGTAAGGTGACAGGAAGGGGTCCAGTTTCTGCTTTCTGCACATTGCTAGCCGGTTTTACCAACACCATTTATTACCAACACAGAGTCCTTTCCCCAATGCTTGTTTTTGTCAGGTTTGTCAAAGATCAGATGGTTGTAGATGTGTGGTATTGCTTCCAAGGCCTGTGTTCTGTTCCATTGGTCAATGTCTCTGTTTTGGTACCAGTACCATGCTCTTTTGATTACTGTAGCTTGTATAGTTTGAAGTCCAGCAGTGTGATGCCTCCAGCTTTGTTCTTTTTGCTTAGGGTTGTCTTGGCTATGTGGGCTCTCTTGTGGTTCCATATGAAGTTTAAAGTGGTTTTTTCCAGTTCTGTGAAGAAGGTCATTAGTAGCTTAATGGGGATAGTGTTGAATCTGTAAATTAATTTGGGCAGAATGGCCATTTTCACGATATTGATTCTTCCTAACCATAAGCATGGAATGTTTTTCCATCTGTTTGTGTCCTCTCTTATTTCGTTGAGCAGTGATTTGTAGTTCTCCTTGAAGAGGTCCTTTACATCCTTTGTTAGTTGTATTTCTAGGTATTTTATTCTCTTTGTAGCAATTGTGAATGGGAGTTCGCTCTTGATTTGGCTCTCTGTTTGTCTGTTATTGGTTTATAGGAATGCTTGTGATTTCTGCACATTGATTTTGTATCCTGAGACTTTGCTGAAGTTGCTTATCAGTTTGAGGAGATTTTGGGCTGAGACGATAGGGTCTTCTAAATATACACTCATGTCATCTGCAAATAGAGACAATTTGACTTCCTCCTTTCCTGATCGAATGCCTTTTCTTTTTCTTGCCTGATTGCTCCGTCTAGAACTTCCAGTACAATATTGAATAGGAGTGGTGAGAGAGGGCATCTTTGTCTAGTGCTTCATTTCAAAGGGAATGCTTCCAGCTTTTGCCCGTTCAGTATGATATTGGCTGTGGGTTTGTCATAAATAGCTTTTATTATTTTATGATACCTTCCATTGATACCTAGTTTATTGAGAGTTTTTAGTGTAAAGGGCTGTTGAATTTTGTTGAAGGCCTTCTCTGCATCTATTGAGATAATCATGTGGTTTTTGTCTTTGGTTCTGTGATGGATTAGGTTTATGGACTTGCATATGTTGAACCAGCCTTGCATCCCCGGGATGAAGCCTACTTGATCATGATGAATAGGTTTTTGATGCACTGTTGCATTTGGTTTGCCAGTATTTTATTGAAGATTTTTTCATCTATATTCATCATGGATATCGGCCTGAAGTTTTCTTTTTGGTTGAGTCTCTGCCTGGTTTTGGTATCAGGATGATGTTGGTCTCATAAAATGAGTTAGGGAGGATTCCCTCTTTTTGTATTGTTTGGTATAGTTTCAGAATGATTGGTACCAGCTCCTCTTTGTACATCTGGTAGAATTCGGCTGTGAAACTGTCTGGACCTGAACTTTTTTTGTTGGTAGGCTATTGATTGCTGCCTCAACTTCAGACGTTGTTATCAGTCCATTCAGGGTTTTAACTTCTTCCTGGTTTAGTCTTGGTAGAGTGCAAGTGTCCAGGAATTTATCCATTTCTTCTAGATTTACTGGTTTGTGTGCATAGAGTCATTTGTTGTAATCTTTGATGGTAGTTTGTATTTCTGTGGAATCGTTGGTGATATCCCCTTTATCATTTTTATTGCATCTATTTGATTCTTGTCTCTTTTCTTTTTATTAGTCTGGCTAGTGGTCTGTTGATATTGTTGATCTTTTCAAAAAACCAGCTCCTGGATTTATTGATTTTTTTAAACAGTTTTTTGTGTCTCTGGCTCCTTCAGTTTGGCTCTGATCTCAGTTATTTCTTGTTTTCTGCTAGCTTTTGAGTGTTTTTGATCTTGCTCCTCTAGCTCTTTCAATTTTGATGATAGGGTGTCGATTTTAGATCTTTCCTTCTTTCTCATGTGGACAGGTATTGCTATAAATTTCCCTCTTGACACAGCTTTAAAGGTGTCCCAGAGATTCTGGTAAGTTGTGTCTTCATTCTGATTGGTTTCGAAGAACATCTTTATTTCTGCCTTCGTTTCATTGTTTATCCAGTCAACATTCAGAAGCAAGTTGTTCAGTTTCCAAGTAGTTGTGCAGATTTTAGTGAGTTTCTTAATCCTGAGTTCTAGTCTGATTGCACTGTGATCTAATAGACTGTTTGTTATGATTTCCATTCTTTTGCATTTGCTGAGGAGTGATTTGTTTCCAATTATGTGGTCAATTTTAGAGTAAGTGCGATGTGGTGCTGAGAAGAATGTATATTCTGTGGATTTGGGGTGGAGTATTCTGTATATGTCTATTAGGTCTGCTTGGTCCAGCTCTGCATTCAAGTCCTGGATGTTCTTGTTAATTTTCTGTCTCATCGATCTGTCTAATATTGACAGTGGAGTGTTGAAGTCTCCCACTATTATTGTGTGGGAGTCTAAATCTCGTTTTAGGTCATTGAGAACTTGCTTTATGTATCTGGGTGCTCCTGTGTTGGGTGCATATATATTTAGGATAGTTAGCTCTTCTTGTTGGATTGATCCTTTTACCATTATGTAATGCCCTTCTTTGTTTCTTTTGATCTTTTTTGGTTTGAAGTCTGTTTTATCAGAGACTAGGATTGCAACCCCTGCTTTTTTTGTTGTTGTTGTTCTCCATTGCTTGGTAAATCTTCTTCCATTCTTTTATTTTGAGCCTATGTGTGTCTTTGTATGTGAGATGGGTTTCCTGAATATAGCACACCAATGGGCCTTGACTTTTTATCCAGTTTGCCAGTCGGTGTCTTTTGATTGGGGCTTTTAGGCTGTTTACATTCAATGTTAATATTGTTAGAACATTGTTATTTGATAATATTGCAGGTAATCGAGTCAGAAATGGCCTCTGTCTAGAGTAGTGAGTTTATCAGTATTAAGCATTTTCATATTTTTTTACTGGACATTCTAGGGCTGCAGATTAATCCTATTTCTTCATTATTATCCTTAGCAATAGAAGAAGGGACTTGAGATCAGCCAACTAAGAGTCATCACCCACGTGGCCCCACTGCAAAGGCTGTTGTACTAGAAAGAAATGCGCATGCAACCCAGAGCAGTGGGGCCATGACTTGGTAACTAACTCCTGGGAAGTACCCAGGACATGGAAACATTGGCTCTGATTTAGGCAGATGTCCGCTCAAGGGATCCAATCTGATGGTGGATATATAGAGCAGACGACAACTCAGACACAGTAGGGATTCGTTATTACATAGTGGGAATGTTCCAAGGTGATCTGGCTTAACTGATCCTTTGCCCAAGGCTGGGATACAGGATTCAGGACCTAGGTCCTAGGGGACAAGTTAGGTGGAATACAGATGAGTACAGAGCTACAGCCAACAGCCAAGGGTTTTAACTGGTCTCCAGTCTAAATAGGAGCTTGGAATACAAATACGAGGCTACCATAGAAGTTGTAGAATAATTTGTTTTAGTAAGTAAATAAATAAGAATAGATATCAAATTTTATTAAACGCCATTTCAGCGTTTATCAGGTTAACTTTTCAGTGAATGAATTTCATTCGTTTTCTATTGTCGAACCATTCTAACAATCCCAGAATAAGCTTTATCTATGTATGGTATATTATGGGTTTATATCTTTGGAATTCACTTGATAACATTTAAAATAGGAATTTTGTATCTATATTCACAAGTGAGTTTGGTTTAAAGTTTACTTTTTGTTCTGGAATTTAGCTAGGCTTGGATTATGCTAAAATTACAAAATTATTTAGGATTATTTCTAATATTCCAATTTCAAATATCTTATTAAAACCACAAGGGGCTTTTATCCCATAAGTTTGATAGGACTTACCCCTAAACCTATTCTTTTATATTCAACCTTTCTGTCCATTTTATGTGTGTTTCTGTAAAATGCAGCTATTTGCATTTTATTTTTACCCCATATGAAAGTCTCAGTGTTGCAATAGTTAAATTTAAGCCACTTGTATTAATTGTCGTAATTGGAATGTTTGTTCGTATTTATATTATCTTACTTTGTTTTCCATTTACTGATTCTTTCTTTCTGTGTTATTTTCTTTGTTCTTTTTCCTCGGATTACTTAAAACCTAAATTTTATTTACATTCTGCTAGTGTTTACCTTTTTACCAATTATTTAAAATTTATTTTATTTATATCCTGCTACTATTTGTATACCTATTTTATATACAGATTAAACATATATATAATATATGTATATGAACTTTTAACATAGTATATTTTCCCCATATTCTACCCCCACATCTTAATTTTTATTCAATAATCTAATAAATAGTAAAATATCATGTTATTATTAAAACTTCTTGGTTATGACATCTGAAAATTCCTTTTGATTTTGATTGGTATAGAATTCAAAGGACCTGCCAAGCGCAGTGGTGTGTGCCTATAATCCCAGCTTCTCAGAATTCCGGCTGAGGCAAAGGGATCCCTTGAGCTCGGGAGTTCAAGACCAGTCTGGACAATGTTGTGAGACCTTGTCTCTAAATTTTAAAAAAGAGTTCAAAGGACCCAATCCCTTTACCTCAGAGCTCTATAAAATTGCTCTACTTTTTCAATTTCTATTTAGTGTTGCAGATGAGACATTCAAAGCCAATCGGATTCTCTTTCCTTTATAGGTAGAGGACTAGACTTTTCTTTTAGGTGCTTATAAGTATTTCTTGTTATTCTTTGAATTTAGAAATGTCACCAGGAAATGTCTGTATCTGTCTTTGTTTAATTCTGTCTGGAACTTAGTTAGCCGTTATAATCTGAAAACCAACGTTTTTCTTCAGATGAAGAATAGTTTTCTTCTTTTGTTTAATTGTTGTATTTTCATCTATTCTGTTTTCTTCATGAGGAATGATATATGTTTATTCTGTTTCCCTTAGGACTATTCTTCTCATATTCTATCTTTGCTCTCATATTTACATCTTTTGTACTTTTTCCTCTGAATTTTGTACTTTCTTGATCTGGTCCTCCAATCCTCCAATTGAATTACATGACTTTCAGCAGCATCAGTTTCTAGATTAGCAATTAAGTTTTTCATAGCTGAGGATTATAATATTCTGGGATTGCTTCCTTTCCCAGTAATCTGTACTTGTTAACTAATGCAGTATCCTTTTGAATGTCATTGAGAAACGAAATGGTATGAACATATCTTTTAAAATATCTACTCTTCCCTGTAGAAATTCCCTTGGAGACCGCCATGCTAAGGAATTTATACTCAGTCCCTGAAGAAGTAGCATGATTGGTTCTGCTCTTTAGAACCATCACTTAGGCCTAAGTAGGAGAATAGTTCCTAGGGACACTATACTGGAGACAAGAAGTCCACTTAGGAGGCTTCTACAATAATTCAAATGAAAATCTTGGTGCATCGACAGAGATTGGAAGTCAGAGTCAGCTTTTAAGGCTGTTTGGTTTAAAAAGAAGAAGAAAACCTGATGATTGGATATAGATGGTAAGACAAAGGAAAGCCTCTCTTTTGAGCCATGTTTCAGGTTTGGATAACTGAGTAATATCATTCTCTACAAGAGGATAGGAAAGAAACAAGCAAGAAGCAAGGAAAAAAGTATATTCCCTTTTTCACACTAATTACAAGGGACCTGCAGGCCATCCAAGTGTGAGGACATCTACTGTTGGAAATACTGATTTGGAACTCAGGAGAGAAAAGTCAGCTAGAATTAATAGATAAAGTTAATAGATTAATTAATAATCTGCCTGAAGGAGGTCATAAGAGTGAAAGAGATCAACCTATAAAAGTCTGTATTCTTAGAAAGAAAAAGGACTAAGGATGGCTGTCTTGCAATAGTTTTTTCTGGAATTATGAAGGAATAGAAACAGTATATGGCCATCACTATTTGTACAGAGATTCATGCAAATCTAATTGGGGTTTTTCCTTGATTGAAAATGTACAGTGGCACATATTCTGGTCTTCATGATACATTTAGAGTATAAGGGAGCTTTTTGAAAAGCTCGTTTCTATGGACCAATATAATCTGTAGTCTCATCCTGAAAGTGCTTTTCAGAATGCTTTCCAGCTCCTCTGTGATTAGTCAGCATCTAGTCTGGTACTTTGGACTAAATCAAAGGATAAAGGGGGCCTGGTGCAGTGGCTCATGTCAGTACTCCCGGCACTTTAGGAGGCCGAGGCAGGAGGACCACTTGAACTTAAGAGGTCAAGGCTGCAGTGAGCCATATTCACGCCACTGTACTTCAGCCTGGGCAATAGAGTGAGACCATGTCTCAAAACAATATAAACATTTAAAAAATCAAAAAAAGGATAAGGGGGCAGTTACTAGGAAGGCTGTCTGTGATGTGGGAGTCACAGATCTGAGATAAAATAATAGTCTGAAGAACCACTGTACCAACAGAAAGCATATACTGCATTGCAAGGAAGAGAATCCCAGAAGCAAAGAACCGAGGAAGTCAAACGAATAGGTTGTTAAATCAGCTGGTGGAACTATGAACCAAATAAATGCAGAAGGGACCTGCTGGGTGGTCAGAAGCAAGCTGAAGCTGGGTTGTAGGAGGTCCAGGAACTAATTTCACCTGTGGGGTCTGTTGGGCCATTATGGTATTCCTTATATACATGGCTCAGTGCCTAAGAGGGTGTTCTTAAAGAACCTAGGCATACTAGACTAGGAAATTAGTGTTGGTCCATGCATGTGGCTTATTAATGGTTTCCACCTTCTTTTTCTATTTAGGGTTGCAAAGTTGTTGGAGCAGTAGGGTCTGATGAAAAGGTTGCCTACCTTCAAGAGCTTGGATTTGATGTTGTCTTTAACTACAAGACAGTAGAGTCTTTGGAAGAAACCTTGAAGAAAGCCTCTCCTGATGGTTATGATTGTTATTTTGATAATGTAAGTACAAACTGGACTTAACATCTGATTTATTAATGAAGTACTATATAAGGCAGGAGTCCCCTACCCCGGGCCATTTAGGGGTCCATAGCCTACCAGGAACTGGGCTGCACAGCAGGAGGTGAGGGGCAGGTGAGCAAGCAAAGCTTCATCTGTATTTACATCCCCTCCCCATTGCTCCCATTACTGCCTAAGCTCCGCCTCCTGTCAGATCAGCAGTGGCAATAGAGTCTTATAGGAACACAAACCCTGCTGTGAACTACACATGTGAGGGATCTAGGTTGTGCATTCCTTATGGGGATCTAATGCCTGATGATCTGTCACTGTGTCCCATCACCCCCAGATGGGACTGTCTAATTGCAGGAAAACTCACCCACCGATTCTACGTTATGGTGAGTTGTATAATTATTTCATTACATATTACATTGTAATAGTAATAGAAATAAAGTACACAATAAACACAGTGTACTTGAATCATCCCGGAAACTATCCCCCCATAGTCGGTGGAAAAATTGTCTTCCAGTGAAACTGGTCCCTGGTGCCAAAAAGTTGGGGACTGCTGATATAAGGGAATATATTTCTAGAGTTTCCATCTGGGATACATGAAGAAAGTATATATGCCTTTTTAAAAAAGCAGCTTTATTGAGATATTATTCATGCATCATATAATTCACTCATTTAACGTGTAGAAGTCAATGTTTTTTACTATATTGGCAAAATTGTACAACCAGTTTAGGAATATTTTCATCAGCCCAAAAAGAAATACTATTCATTAGCAGCCACTCTCCATTACTCACCTTCCTCCCCACTGAAAGTGGTCTTTTATGACTGGCTTCTTTCACTTAGAAAAATGTTTTCAAGTTTCATTCATGTTGTAGAATTTATCGGTGCTTTATTCCTTTGTTTTTTTGAGACAAGGTGTCACTCTGTCACCTAGGCTGGAGTGCAGTGGTACAATCATGGCTCACTGCAGCCTCGATCTCACTGGCTCAAGTGATCCTTCCACCTCAGCCTTCCAAGTAGTTGGAACTGCAGGCATGTGCCACCACACCCTACTAATTTTTATATTTTTAGTAGAGACGGGTTTCACCATGTTTCCCAGACTGGTCTGGAACTCCTGGGCTCAAGCAATCCTCCCACCTCAGCCTCCTGAAGTGCTGGGATTACAGGTGTGAGCCACCGCACCCAGCCTGATGGTTATTAGTTTATAATTTCTAGCTACTATGTATAATGTTACTACGAACATTCAGGCAGAGGTTTTTGTGTGGACATTTTGATTTCTCTTAAGTATATACCTATGAGTAGAGTTGCTAGATCATATGATAACTTCATGTTTAACATTTTGAGGAGCTGTCAAACTGTTCTGCAAAGTGGCTACACTACTTACATTCCCGCAAGCCGTGTATGAGTGTTCCAGTTTCTCTACATGCTCACCAATACTTGCTATTGTCCGTCTTTTTTATTATAACCATCCTAGGGAGTGTGAAGTGATTTTTCATTGTGATTTGATTTTGACTTGCATTTCCCTATGGCTAACAATATTGAGGATCTTTTAATGTATGTATTTGCCATTTGTATATCTTCTTTGGAGAAATGTCTGTTCAAAATCTTTGCCCTTTTTTTTTTCAATTAGGTTATTTGTAAAGTTGTAAGGTTTTTGTTTGTTTTGTTTTGTTTTGTTTGTTTGTTTGTTTGACAAAGGTTTTTGCTCTGTCACCCAGGCATGGAATGCACTGGTGCAACCTCAGCTCATTGCAACCTCCACTTCCTGGGTTCAAGCAATTCTGCCTCAGCCTCTCAAGTAGTTGGGATTATAGGCGTGTGCCACCACACCCAGATCATTTTTGTATTTTTAGCAGAGACAGAGTTTCACCATATTGCCCAGGCTGGTCTCAAACTCTTGACCTCAGATGACTGCCTGCCTCCCAAAGTTCTGGGATTATAGCCGCGAGCCACTGCGCCTGGCCAAGAACTCTTTACATCTTACAGATACAAGTCCCTTTATCAAATTCAGTGGATTTTCATTATTCGCAATATTTATGTTCTATAAATTTGCCACCAAGGCTGAACCATTGCTTCTAGGGGAAATATGTACATGTATGTACATATCTCACATAGATTATAATCTTTTTTTTTCTTTTTTTGAGACGGAGTTTTCACTCTTGCTACCCAGGCTGGAGTGCAATGGCGCGACCTCAGCTCACCACAACCTCCGCCTCCTGGGTTCAGGCAATTCTCTTGCCTCAGCCTCCAGAGTAGCTGGGATTACAGGCACGCGCCACCATGCCCAGCTAATTTTTTGTATTTTTGGTAGAGACGGGGTTTCACCATGTTGACCAGGATGGTCTCAATCTCTTGACCTCGTGATCCACCCGCCTCAGTCTCCCAAAGTGCAGGGATTACAGGCGTGAGCCACTGCGTCCAGCGATTATAATCTTAAATCCTTAAAACAACTCATCCTAGGAGCTTTTATTTTACAAAAGAGGAAAAGAAGTTCAGAAGTGTTAATTAAGTACCTTGCTTGTGGCCTCCCCACTAGCTAATAGCCCCAGAGTTGGGATTCATACCCCATCCAACTCTTCTCAGAACCAGAGCCTCTTGAACTACACTGCAGTGCCCCCATCCTCTGGTTATCTCTGAATGAGAGTTGAAACAAGAAGGCAGAGCATGGTCTTGGTCAGCCTCACAGAACATCTGCATCTTTTCACTGCTTCATGTATGCCTGCAAGTGACCAGGGAAAGCTTAGTGAGTATTGGTTTGAGGTTACAAATAAAATTTTAGCAAGTAGTTCACAATATGCAAATATGAAATCCACTAATAATGAGGACCAACTGTATATGGCTTGCAAATATTTTCTCCTATTCAGTGAATTGCCTTTAACATTCTTCTTTTTGTTTTTGTTTTGAGACTAGATCTCCCTGTGTCTCCCAGGCTGGAGTGCAGTGTGTGATCACAGCTCACTGCAGCCTTGACCTCCCAGGTTCAAGAGATCCTCCTGCCTCAGCCTCCCAAGTAGCTGGGACCACAGACATGCACCACCATACCCAGCTAATTTTTAATTTTTTTGTAGAGTTAGAGTCTCACTATGTTGCCCAGGCTGACTTTCACTTACTTGATGGTATTCTTTGAAGCATAAAAGTTTTAAATTTTGATGAAGCCCAATTAATCTATTTTTCTTTTGTTCCTTGAGCTTTTGGTGTCGTGTCAAGAAGGCTTTTCCTTTCTCAGGGTCATGAAGATTTATTCCTATGTTTTCTTCTAAGAGTTTTATAGTTTTAGCTCTTATATTCAGGTCTATGATGCATTTTAAGTTAATTTTTGTGTGTAGTATAAGGAAGAGGCCCAATTGCATTCTTTTCCATGTGGAAATCTAGTTGTCTTGCAACATTTGTTGAAAGGACTATTTTTTCTCTATTGAACTGCTTTAGCACTTCCATAGAAAACCAGTTGATCATAAATTTAAGGGTTCATTTTTGGACTCACGATTCCATTCCATTGATCTAGATTTCTATTCTCACACTACCTTAATTTAGCTTTGTATTAAGTTTTGAAATTGAAAAGTGTCAGTCCTCCAACTTTGTCCTTTATACACCTTTTGAATACTTTTCCATGCTTTTAATTATAGGACAATGAGGTTATAGGACTGATCAGAGAACCTCAATATATAATAAAGTCAAATGTATAAGTTATAAAAGGTATGTTCTTAGAGTCAAATGAAAATGCCTCTTTCTTTTTTCTTTCTTTTTTTCTTGAGAGAGAGTCTCACTCTGTTACCAGGCTGGAGTGCCGTGGTGTGATCTCAGCTCACTCCAACCTCCACCTCTGGGGTTCAAGTGATTCTCCTGCCTCAACCTCCCAAGTAGCTGGGATTGAGGGCATGCACCATCACACTGGGCTAATTTTGTATTTTTAGTAGAGACAGGGTTTTACCATGTTGGCCAGGCTGGCCTTGAACACCTGACCTCAGTAGATCCACCCACCTCAGCCTCCCATAGTCTTGGGATTACAGGTGTCTGGTCAAAAATGCCAATTTCTAATGTCTTTTTTTAACCGAAATCTTCTGTACTGTTTGGCTAATTCAATCAGTTTTGTTGCTACTAAAACAGGTATTGTAAAATAATGATTGTGGCTTAATGATTCTCCTGAATCTTCTAGTATTTACATTATTTGACATTTTGTCTTTGGTTTTATTTTTCCTGTCTGTTTAGGTAGGTGGAGAGTTTTCAAACACTGTCATCTCACAGATGAAGAAATATGGAAGAATTGCCCTATGTGGAGCCATCTCTACATATAACAGGACCGGCCCACTTCCCCCAGGTAATGAGCACGTGCACACGATCCCACATGTCGCAAGGCTGGACAAGGAGAATCACTTGAACACAGGAGGTGGAGGTTGCAGTGAGCTGAGATCACACCACGGCACTCCAGCCTGGTAACAGAGCAAGACTCTCTCTCAAGAAAAAAAGAAAGAAAAAAGAAAGAGGCATTTTCATTTGACTCTAAGAACATACCTTTTATAACTTATACATTTGACTTTATTATATATTGAGGTTCTCTGATCAGTCCTATAACCTCATTGTCCTATAATTAAAAGTATGGAAAAGTATTCAAAAGGTGTATAAAGGACGAAGTTGGAGGACTGACACTTTTCAATTTCAAAACTTAATACACATATGCCATAGGCTACTGACTCTGAAAATACTAGAAAGATTTTCTTATATTCTTTTTTTTTTTTAAAGGTAGAGTCCCACTTTGTGAAAGCTTAGGAGTTTGAGATCAGCCTGGGCAACATGGCAAAACTCAGTCTCTACAAAAAATACAAAAATAAATTGGGCATGGTGGTGTGCACCTGTAGTCCCAGCTACTCAAGAGGCTGAGGTAGGAAGACTGCTTGAGCCTGGGAGGCTGAGGCTGCAGTGAGCTGTGTTCATGCCACTGCACTCCAGCCTGGGTGACAAAGTGAGAGCCTGTCTCAAAATAGCAACAACAAAAGAAATAAAATATATATACAATTTCATATATTTTGTGCTAATTAAGCTTATATTAGATTTTTATATAGAGAAATAGCAGGATCTACAAATATAAAAGAAACAGTTATTAAAAGTTTCAGTTGCGCCGGGCGCGGTGGCTCAAGCCTGTAATCCCAGCACTTTGGGAGGCCGAGGCGGGTGGATCACGAGGTCAAGAGATCGAGACCATCCTGGTCAACATGGTGAAACCCCGTCTCTACTAAAACTACAAAAAGTTTCAGTTGCTGGGCACAGTGGCTCACACCTGTAATCCCAGCACTTTATGAGGCTGAGGCAGGCGGATCACGAGGTCAGGAGATCAAGACCATCTTGGCTAACACGGTGAAACTCTGTCTCTACTAAAAATACAAAAAATTAGCTGGGTGTGGTGGCATGCGCCTGTAGTCCCAGCTACTCAGGAGGCTGAGGCAGGAGAGTCGCTTGAACCCGGAAGGCAGAGGTTGCAGTGAGCTGAGATTACACCACTGCACTCCAGCCCGGGTGACAGAGACTCCATCTCAAAAAAAAAAGAAAAAAAAAGTTTTAGTTTTTACGTATCATTCAATGGAAAGTTGTAAAAAGACAGCAATGATTTGATTTAGAAACAGAACACCTTGGTCTGGCTGGTAAAATATGCAGTTTCTTCTGGATATTAGAGACATTGCTGGAGGTCGGGGAGGGGTAAAGGGTGACTTGCTGTGGGTGAAGGGAAGGGCAGGCTGCCATGTCTTTCAGAAATCTTGGGCAGTGCTTCTTGGGGCACTAAGGCACCTTGGCCTCAGCAGGCTGGCGATTGTCACTAAAATGGAAGGAAGCAGCAGTACCCCTCCATTCCTTGACTGTCCTTGTTTTATTTCTCTGGTGCTCTGCCATGCACTCCATTCCCCACTCCCTACTCTCTTATGCTGAAACCACGCCCCTCCGACTCCACAATCACAGAGGTCCAAAGGCAGTGTCTACCAGAGAACCATATTCATTAAATCCCAGTCCTGTGAGATGCCTTGTACAGGCCTCTCATTTTCCAGGTGGGGAGATGCATGGCTGAGACAACCACAGACTCTTTGAACTCCTATTGGTAACAGACTTGAAACAAAGACCAGTCTTCTAGGCTATACGGAGTCTGTTTCTGCTACAGTGATTATTGTGCTGTTAAGAGAAATCACATATAACCTGTGGTCCCCTAAAAAATGGAGAAAGAAGGAAAAAAAGGAATCTTCCAGACTCTAATCAGGATCCAGGCAACCATAAATCAGTTGGTTATTTATTCTATGATGGGCTTGACTAATGGAAATGAAACCTTATAGCCCCACTAGTTAACAACCCCACAACTGTAGGGAGACAGGTGGGCTAGAAAGGAAGATGCTGACGAAGGGCAACTGGTAGATTCCCTCTCAGGTTGTAAAAAATCAAAACCGTTAACAGGAAGGAAACTCCAGATGTACTTGGCAATCTTATTGTTAGGGACTTTTTTCCCCCTGTAATTTTCTAACTGGTGCTAATCTGGAATCATGGGAAATCATCTGCCTGCCAGCTGAGCAAAGCTGCAGGAGGCCTTTTCTTAACCACAGTCCAATTAGGAATAGCCAAATGTTTTGGATACAGTAACTTGATCTAGTCTTTTTAGCAATTAGTCTTTGGAAGCTCAGCTACTCAGACAGGACTTTGAGATGACAGCTGGCCTTGTCCATTCTATTTTAATCAGATGGAATTCTACCCTGCCACAGATCCCCGGAAGTTCTAACATATTCCACTGATAGGATAGCTCAGAGGCAAGCAATGATTTCTTCCAGCTTTAATGCCACATTTGCTTTTTTGTTCTTAGTAAAAAAAACAAAAACCAACATTCCCATCAATATGCAGAAACCCAGAAATAGCATTTCACTTTCATTTTGCTTTTTTGTTTGTTGGTTTGTTTGTTTTGAGACAAGGACTCTGTCTTCCAGACTGGAGGTTTTTTTTAATTTTTATTTTTTTGAGACAGGGTCTCACTTTGTTGCCCAGGCTAGAGTACAGTAGTACAGTCATGTATCACTGCAGGCTCCATCTCCTGGGCTCCAGTGATCCTCCCACCTCAGCCTTCTGAGTAGCTGAGACTACAGACAGGTGCCACCATACTGGCTAGTTGTTATTTCTTTCGTAGAGATGAGGTCTTTCTGTGTTGCCCAAGCTGGTCTCGAACACCTGAGCTCAAGTGATCCTCCCACTTTGCCTCCCAGATTGCTGGTTATTACAGGCGTGAGCCACCATGCCCAGCCCACTTTCATTTAATATGAGGACATGAGAGTTCCAATCCTCAACTCACAAAGGATAGTTGATGTGAGTCTTCTGAAGAAGCATTCTTTCCGTCTCATTCATCTTGCATTAGTTTCTTTTGGTTCAGGATAAAGCTTCATATTTCTGACTGCTAATGTTACTTTCCTCAAAGTAGTGAGTAGGAATTTAGGCTGAGCGGTGCCAGTGATCAAAGATGCTGAAGCTAGATTCCACCACTCGTCATAGCACATCTGACTCTGATATTCCCGAGGCATCTTCGCCTGACTTTCTGGAACTTGAAAGCCTATCCTCAGGTGTCATTCTCTCAGTTTCTAGTCAGTTAGGACACTTGGGAAAATAAACCAGACAACCAAGAAACTTTTTCTTCCTCACACACAGAAGGGTAGTACCTTCTTTACAGGCTGCAGGAGAGCTGTGTGCTTTTTCTGAGGTGCTGGTTCTCAAAGTGGGGACAAGGACTAGCAGCATCACGGTCTCCTGGGAGCTTGTTAGAAATACAAATTCTTAGCCAGGAGCAGTGGTTCATGCCTGTCATCCCAACACAACACTTTGGGAGGCCGATGCAGGAGAATCGCTTGAGCCCAGGAGTCTAAGACCAGGGCAGTACAATGAGACCTCATCTCTGACAAAAGAAACCTAAAAAAATTAGCCAGGTGTGGTGGCATGCACCTGTAGTCCCAGCTACTTGGTAGGTTTAGGTGGCAAGATCACTTGAGCCCAGGAGACAGAGGTTGTGGTGAGCCAAGATCGTGCCACTGCATACTAGACTGGATGACAGAGCAAGACCCTGCCTCAAAAATAAAAAGGAACACAAATTCTTGGGGCCCACCCTAGACACAGTCAGAAATTGGCAGAGGGGCCCAGCAATCTCTTTCCAAAAGACTTCCATGTGATTCTGAAACACACTAAGGTTTGAAATCCACTGTCTGGCTGACTCTTGGCATCCTGAAATAGCCAGGGTGGGAGCAGGTGTGAGAGCTGCTGAGTCTCCTGATGCAGTCTGTCTCCCTGGCTCCTAGGCTGGGCATGGACACGTAATTGTTTTACATCTCACAGAAAGAAATAGATTTATGCCATAGAATGACTGTATTAAAGCATCAGGAAGAGGCTGCCAAGTATTGGGAATATGAGGGTATTATTAATTCTTGAGGAGTGTAGAACATTTTTATATCTTCGGGGCCTCTTTCTGTTTCATAAAATTAGTTGGAAAGTGTTTGGCAAACCTTGTTTCTGACACATGAGTGATAAATGCTCCCTGGTTGCCCAGCCTGTGCAAGGACTCTGAGTGTGTATAACTATTGCTGCTGTAACAAATTACCACAAATTTAGCGGCTTAACACAATACAAATTTGCTGGGCACCGTGGTTCATGCCTGTAATCCCATCTCTTTGGGAGACTGAGGTGGGAGGATCACTTGAGCCCAGGAGCCCGGGCTCGAAACAATTTTTTTTTATAATTTTTTTTTTTTTTGTAGAGATGGGGTCTCATTATGTTGCCCAAGATCAGACTGGGCAACAGAATGAGATCATGTCTCTACAAATAATTTTTAAAAATTAGCTGAGCATGGTTGTTGTGTGCCTGTAGTCCCAGCTACCTAGGGGACTGAAGTGAAAAGATCACTTGAGCCAGGAGGTTGAGGCTACCTTTGTAGAGCCTCAGCCCTATAGGGTCGTGGGCTGTCCCCTATAGCTGTGCCGAGGCACAGGATCCGAGACGTAAAGAGACAGGACACAGAAGGACTGGAAAAGACAGCTGGACTCGGGGGGCCATGCTGCCTATGAGCAGAGACAGGCGAGGCCCCGAACATCCAGAAGCATCTGTATTTATTGGGTACAAGGCAGGGGGAAGGGTCGTAAGTGAGGTCTTCTATAGGCTTAATGATAGGGCATACATCATCACGTGAGTAGCAGGAGAGCAGGCCACCCCATTACGTCACCTGGGCAGAGAGGTGGGGCGTGCACAGTAGTAGAGGGTCATGTACAGAAAAGGGATCCACCCCCATTAGGTCACAGAGACAAGGACGTGGGCTGTGTGCAACAGGTGTCATGTGCAACACTTCTTATCTGGGGGCTGGAGACTTCAAAGGATTCTTATAGAAAGATACTGTAAACCAATGCAGTAGGAGCTGACAAGACTTATGCTCTTCTCTAAGATATTTTATGGGAGGATGATTTGAGCTAGCACAGAAGCGAGAAAAGGCTGGCAGGGTGTACAGCTGCCATGACCCCGTCACACCAGAGAGCTTCTTCACCCTCAGTTATTTGCAGGATCTCAGGCCTGAGGCCTACTTTCCCCAGGAACTGGATGCAAGGTACTACAACTCCTTTTTCAGGAGGGGAGGCTCTTCCTCCAAGCCTGCCGTACAGCGCATGCCCTTTCAGGCAGGGACGTACCACGAGGGTCTTTGGTTCTTGTCCTGGTCTGGCTGTTTTCCCACGTACTGCATCTATTCTGTGACTGCTCTAGGCATTCCTCCTACTACAAACTATTATATGGTTATGTAGAAGGATTCTATAAATCAGCACTAAATGTGTCGGTACAGATCCAACTATAATACCTATATGATTATATAGAAAGATTATATGGAACTAAGTATGCTAGATATAAGTACTAAATATGATTATATAAGCTAGTATATGTAAGCAGTAAGTTATACTTCAGTCACTAATTCTATAAACAAATATACGATTATATATAAAGGATTATATAAAGGAAATAACTGAGTAATAACACTGCAAACTACGTTATTCTTCAGGTACTGTTTGTGCCTGGGGTTTGCACAACTCTTCTTCCTCGGTGCCCATGTCGGGGGTTACCCACAACATTGAGCTGTGATGGCTCCACTGTACTCCAGCCTGGGGAACAGACCCAGACCCTGTCTCAAATTAAAAACAAAAACAGAAAGAAACAAACCAAAAAAACACCCACACATTTATTCTTTTGTGTTTGTTTTCTTTTTGAGACCAAGTCTCGCTCTGTCACCCAGGCTGGAGTACAGCAGTACAATCTCAGTTCACTGCAGTCTCTGCCTCCTGGCTTCAAGTGATTCTCCTGCCTCAGCTGCTTGAGTAGCTGTGATTACAGGCATGTGCCACCACGCCCAGCTAATTTTGGTTTTTTTAGTAATGACGGGGATTTCACCATGTTGGCTGGGCTGGTCTCGAACTCCTGACCTCAAGTGATCTGCCCTTGAACACCTGACTATGTGATTCACCCACCTCAGCTTCCCAAAGTGCTGGGATTACAGGAATGAGCCACGGCGCCCCACCTAAGGTTCTTATTCATATCTGCAAAGTCCTTTTTGCCACGTAAGGTAACAGGTTCTGGGGTTTTGGGATATGCACATCTTTGGGGCCATTATTCTGCCTGCCGCAGAGTGCATGTTGATTGGTCAGCAGTCCTGTGGATCAGCAAGGAGTGAGGAAATGGAAGGGGAGAAGCACCAAGAAACACCCAGCGCCAAGCACAGTGACAGTGATCTGTACTGCTGTGTTTCACCATGGCCACTTCCCTGGATCCTGTCACCCAAATGTGCCCTTCTCTTCACAGGCCCACCCCCAGAGATCATTATCTATCAGGAGCTTCGCATGGAAGGGTTCATCGTCCACCGCTGGCAAGGAGATGCCCGCCAAAAAGCTCTGAAGGACTTGCTGAAATGGGTCTCAGAGGTAAGGAGCTCTGGAGCCACCCCTTCCAGTTACACACTAGGTCCCATTCCCTTTTGCGTCTCAAGGCTTTTGTTCCACCAATTCTTCCCTCTCTCTACTGCATCGTCAGTTTTTCCCTAGTGGGCCATTGTCCTTAGAATATAAATATTCTTACTTTTCCCATCTTTGAAAGGAAAACAAAACAGCCCTCTCTAAAGCTCATTTCCACCACAAATGAAGGTCCATTTCCCTTCTCTCGCTTTTATAACAAAATGCCTGGAAGTGCTGTCTACATTCGCTGTCTGCTGTTCCTTTCTTTCCATTCTTCCTGGAACCCACATATCAAGCTTTTGCACATGCCATTCCTTCCAAAATTACTTTTTTGTTTTTGAGACAGAGTCTCGCTCTGTTGCCCAGGCTAGAGTGCAGTGATGCATTCTTGGCTCACTGCAACCTTTTCCTCCTGGGGTCAAGCCATTCTCATGCCTCAGCTTCCCCAGTAGCTGGAACTACAGGCGTGCACTACCACGCCAAGCTAACTTTTTGTATTTTAGTAGAGACGGGTTTTCATCACATTGGCCAGGCTGGTCTCAAGTGATATGCCCGCCTCAGCCTCCCAAATTGCTGGGATTATAGGCATGAGCCACCGCACCTGGCCAAAATTAACTTTCGTGAAGGTCACAGGGGTCTCTTACAGAGTGAAATCCACTGGCTGATTCTTAGCCTCACTGGGCTATGGGAAATATTTAACAATGTTCATTCTCTCCTTGATATGCTTTCTTCTGTTGTTTCCCTTAACTCTTGGTTTTCCTCACTGGTTGGTCCTCCCCAGACTCCTGCTAGCTTCTTTTCTTTTCTCCAAATTAGTATTAGAGTGCCCCAAGTCATGGTCACTGGGGCTCTTTTCTTCTCTGTCCACACTCGAGCTAGCCCTTAATTAGCTCATCTAGGCTTAGTATCCTGGGAGCTCCCAGCTCTATCTCCAGCCTGGCTCTCCTCTTAACTCTAGACTAGTATGTCTACCTGGATGCCTGATAGGCATCTCTGACCTAACATATTGAAAATGAAATATATTTTTATCTTTCCTGCTCAACATGATCCATATTCAGACTTTACTATCTCAGTTGTAACAATTCTACACTTCTAATTTCTCAATCCCAAAACCTTGGAGTCATCTTTGATGTCTTTCTCTCGTACTCATGTGTAATCTCTAAAGAGATTCTGGTGGCTCTGTCTTCAAAGTATACACAGGATCTGAACACTTCTCCCACCTCCCAGCTACCACTCTGATCCAGGCACCATGCTGTCTAGCCTGGATGTTTGTAATGGACTCTACCTGGCCTGCCATCTTTGCACCCCCATAGAAAATTCCCAATGTGGTGGCCATAGTGATCTTTTAAAGCACAAATCAAATCCTGTCGTTCTTATGATCCAAACCATGCAAAGCTCTGCATTTCACTTAGAGTAAACCAAAGTGCTAATATTCAGCAGGCATGCACAAAATCTGACCCCTGATACCTCTCTGATTCCATTTCTTAGCATTCACCCCCTTGTTTACTTGGCCCAGTCTCCACCATTCCACCCCTCTGTAACTGCTTGCTGAATTCTCTCATGTCCTGCAAGTCTTTGCTAAAAAGTGCCTTTTGGACTGGGCACAGTGGCTCACACCTGTAATCCCAGCACTTTGGGGGGCTGAGGTGGGCAGATTATGAAGTCAAGAGATTGAGACCATCCTGGCCAACATGGTGAAACCCCATCTCTACTAAAAATACAAAAATTAGCTGGGCATGGTGACACGCACCTATAGTCCCAGCTACTCAGGAGGCGGAAGCAGGATAGTCATTTGAACCCTCGAGGCAGAGGTTGCAGGGAGCCGAGATCACACCACTGCACTCCAGCCTGGCAACAGAGCAAGACTCCATCTCAAAAAAATAGTACCTTCTGGGTGAGGCAACTTTTTAAATGACCCTGTTGTAAGTTGCAATCCCTCTTCATTCTTGATTCTCCATATCCTCCCCCCGACCTTTTTTTTTGAGACAGGGTCTCACTCAGACGCCCAGGGTGGTGGAATGGCACGATCATGGCTCACTGCAGTCTTGACCCAGGCTCAGGTGATAATTTTCAAACTTTACACCATGTGAAGTTTTGGTCAACAGAAATTTGAACAAGTTACATTATTTAGTTTTGCAGGGTAAAAATGATATCATGTTTTCTGATTCCTGGCCAATGATCATTTCCCAGTTCAAAGAAATAGATTGCTCCTCCAGCAGCCACTGGAGTTTGGCACTCTTCCCAGTCTAGCATTTGGAATGCCAGGGTGGGCTCTCTCCAGGGAGCTGGAAAGAGCTGAATTTAAGTTGTCCTGGTTGGTGAAATCTAATGTAGCGCATCCATGATCACAGTTGACAATAAGAAACCACTGTGCTGGTGTCCCCAAGGCTTCCTTCTAACAAAGTGAAGCTGATCACAATTAGTTGGTTTTTTTGTTTTGTTTTGAGATGAAGTCTTGCTCTGTCACCCAGGCGCAATCCCAGCTCACTGCAGCCTCTACCTCTGGGGTTCAAATGATTCACCTGCCTCAGCCTTCCGAGTAGCTGGGATTACATGTACCTGCCACCACTCCGGGCTAACTTTTTGGATTTTTAGTAGAGATAGGGTTTCACCATGTGGGCCAGACTGGTCTCAAACTCCTGACCTCAAGTGATTCTCCTGCCTCGGCCTCCCAGAGTTCTGGGATTAGAGGCATGAGCCATCGCACCTGGACCTAGTTGGGTTTTAAGTAATGAGTTGGCCTAATTTCTTTCTCATCCTCCCTTTTTAATCTCATTTCCTATTTTTAAAAATTCACTTTTTATTTTAGAAAAGTTTTAGGCTGGGTACGGTGGCTCATACTATAATCCCAGCACTTTGGGAGGGTGATGAAGGCGGATTGCTTGAGCCCAGGAGTTTGAGATCAGCCCTGGCCACATAATGAAACTCTACAAAAAACAAAGAGTAAAAAAATTAGTTGGGTGCATCGGTGCATACCTGTAGTTCCAGCTACTTGGGAGGCTGAGGTGGGAGGATCACCTGAGCCCAAGAGTTCAAGGGTTGCAGTGAACTCTGAATGCGTCACTGCACTCCAGCCTTGGCAGTAGAGCAAGATGCTGTCTCAAAAACAAAAATAAAAATAGCAGTTTTAGATTTATAGGAAAAATTGAGACGATAGTCCAGAGAGCTTTCATATACCCTGCATCCTGTACCCTAATTTCCCCTATTATTAACATTTTACATTAATATTTGTATTCGTTTGCTAGGTCTACCAAAATAAAGTACTATACGCTGGGTGGCTTAAACAACAAATTAATTTTCTCCCAGTTCTGGAGGCTAGAAGTCCAAGATCAAGGTGTCAGCAGCGTTGTTTCTTTGGAGGCCTCTCTCTTTTTGACGTGTAGTTGGCTTCCTTCTCCCTGCATCTTCATGTGGCCTTCTCTCTGTGTGTCTGTCCTAATCTCCTTATAAACACACCAGTCATATTGATTAGGGCCCACCCAAATGACCTTGTTTTACCTTAATTACAATTACATTTTCTTTTATTTTCCTTTTTCTTTTTTCTTTTTTTTTGAGATGAAGTTTCCCTCTTGTTGCCCAGGCTGGAGTGCAATGGTGCAATCTCACTGCAACCTCTACCTCCCAGGTTCAAGCGATTCTCCTGCCTCAGCCTCCCAGCTAGCTGGGATTACAGGTGCATGCCACCATGCCTGGCTAATTTTCATATTTTTAGTAGAGACAGGGTTTCACCATAGTAGCTAGGCTGGTCTCAAACTCCTGACCTCAGGTGATCCACCTTTGGTCTCCCAAAGTGCTGGGATTAGAGATGTGAGCCACTGTGCCCAGCCTCTTAATTACCTTTTTAAAAGCCGTATCTCCAAATATAGTCCCATTGTCAGGCACTGGGTGATTAGGATTTAAATGTATGAATTTGGTTGGAGGTACACAGTTCAGTCCATAATAGTATTCATTCTCTATTTTAACCTCTGAAGTGGAGTCTATCTTTCCACCCTATCCAGATTCCTTGCTGCTTCAAGAACAAGAATGAATTGGGGCTTTTAAGTCAAAAGTTCAGATCTCAGCCAGGCGCAGTGGCTCATGCTTGTAATCCTAGCACTTTGGGAGACTGAGGTGGGCAGATCACTTGAGCATAGGAGTTTGAGACTAGCCTGGACAACTTAGCAAGACCCCATCTCTACAAAAAATTTTAAAAATTAGCTGGGCATGGTGGCGTCTCCCTGTAGTCCCAGCTACTCAGGAGGCTGAGGCGGGAGGATCACTCGAGCCCAGGATGTTGAGGCTGCAGTGAGCTATGATTATGCCACTGCACTCAAGCCTGGGTGACAGAGTGAGACCCTGTCTCAAAATAATAATAATCATAATAAAAGTTTAAATATCAGCTTCCTTACTTTGTAATTGACTGACTTCAAGCAATTAATCTTATCTATAAATCCATAAAGGATGCTAAGCCATCAGTGGAATACATTAGGGAAAAACTTGTATCAGGTAACTCAGGTCTCTATATAAGACCCGTTAAAAAATCTGAAAATGTTGCCGGGCACGGTGGCTCACGCCTGTAATCCCAGCACTTTGGGAGGCCGAGATGGGTGGATCACGAGGTCAAGAGATCGAGACCATCCTGGTCAACATGGTGAAACCCCGTCTCTACTAAAAATACAGAAAATTAGCTGGGCATGGTGGCGCGTGCCTGTAATTGCCTGAACCCAGGAGGCGGAGGTTGCGGTGAGCCGAGATCGCGCCATTGCACTCCAGCCTGGGTAACAAGAGCAAAACTCAGTCTCAAAAAAAAAAAAAAAAATCTGAAAATGTAAATTAGTTCCTGTTAGTAGGCAGTGCCTTGTAATAGAAAGAGAAATGAAGACCCTTCCTCACTAACATGAACGCTTCCTTCCCACGCTCCCAGATAAAGGTTAAATACATGTTGAAAGAACCTTGGCTTAAAGGGGAGACAGATTATTAGACTGTCCTGCTATTTATATTTCCTGAATAGGACCTGCCTCTTCAGGGGTCAAACAGAGGCAATGAAGGGTGCTCCTTTCTCTATTTCCACCTCCTCTGAGATCAGTGTTATTAAACTTTACTATGTATCTTACTTAGAAATTGCTTAACCGCTGCCTTATGACATTTCCCACTGTGACCTGACACCTATTATTAAGTTCTTCTTAGGTGTGGTTTGTCATCGTTTACATGTACTGTGTAAGTGGATCTTTCCTCTCCTTGACTTCAAGTTCATGGAGAACAGGACCTCCATCTCTCATTTTCAGGGTTCCCAATGATGTACCTGATACGTTTGTTGCTAGGATGAGAACAGTATATCATTGAGAATACTAAATTAAGTTTAAAAATTTGTTGTTGCTTTGATACAGGGTAAAATCCAATGCAAGGAATATATCATTAAAGGATTTGAAAATATGCCAGCTGCATTTATGGGAATGCTGAAAGGGGATAATTTCGGGAAAACAATAGTGAAAGCATGAAAAAAAAGGACACATGGAATCTGGAGGCCACTTAGATGATTACTGAATTTGTTTTTCACCATTTAGCAAAAATGTATACTACCTTAAATGTCTAAGAAATAGTACTTGCAATGAGTTTGACCTGCTTAATAAAATACATTTAAGTGGTATGTCATTAGTGAAGGAGTATGAAAATTTCACAGTCAACAACAACCCCAGTCACCTCACTGTTCACTACAGCTTCTTCTGAGCTGTGGTAGAAAATAATGGCTTTGGAGTGTGAAAGCTTACCAAACACTGCATGTTCTCACGCATAAGCGGGAGCTGAACAATGAGAACACATGGACACAGAGAGGGGAACAACACACACTGGGGCCTTTCAGGGGGGTAAGGGGAGGGAGAGCATCAGGATAACTAGCTAATGCATGCGGGGCTTAATGTCGAGGTGATGGGTTGATAGGTGCTGCACATCACCATGACACACATTTACCTATGTAACAAACCTGCACGTCCTGCACAAGTATCCCAGAACTTAAAATAAAATTAAAAAAAAAAGTTGGCCAGGTGTGATGGCTCACTCCTGTAATCCCAGCACTTTGGGAGGCCAAGGTGGGTGGATCACGAGATCAGGAGTTCGAGACCAGCCTGACCAACATGGTGAAACCCTCGTCTATATGAAAAATAGCTGGGTGTGGTGGTGTGCACCTGTAAAACCAGCTACTCAGGAGGCTGAGGCAGGAGAATCACTTAAAGCTGGGAGGCAGAGATTGCAGTGAGCTGAGATCACACTACTGCACTCTAGCTTGGGCAATAGAGTGAGACTTTGTCTCAAAAAAAAAAAAAAAAAAAGTTGACTGCTTCTGTGACCTTAGACTTCTGATTTTTCATCTTTAAAGTGAGGATAATAACATTTGTTTCATATACATGTTATACATTTATTTAAAACACCAACATAATGCCTGGCATATGTTAGCTACCTCCCTGCTGATATCTGTGATTTTGAAGTCTTAAGACTAACACCCCTATTGCATGTGATTATACCAGAAGAAATAATCACTGCAGGTGTATAGGCGTCTTAGGGCCAGTCCATACTGGTCCTCTACAGATGAGTCTAATTATATAACAGACCAAAGAAGGAATCTGCATTCACAAGAGCTACACAAAAGATAACACATGGGAATGTTTATACATATACAAAAACGTGCAAGATTTATATGAAGAAAAATTTAAAACATTACTGAGGGGCCAGGTGTGGTGGCTCATGCTGGTAATCCCAGCTCTTTGGGAGGCCAAGGTGAGAAGATCATTTGAGCCCAGAAATATGAGAGACCAGCCTAGGCAAGAACCTGTATCTGCAAAAAATTTAAAAATTAGTTGGGCATGGAGGTGTGTGCCTATAGTCCCAGCTACTTGGAAGGCTGAGGAAGGAGGATCACTCGAGACCAGGAATCCGAGGTTGCAGTGAGCTGTTATTGTACCACTGCACTCCAATATGGGCAGCAGAGTAAAACCCTGTGTCTAAAAACAAAAACAAAACAACAACAAAAACAACATGACTGATGAACATGAAAGAAGACATGAACATGAGGAAATGTACCATGCCCTTGGACAGGAAGATTCAATATGTTTGTTTTGTTTTTTGAGATGGAGTCTCTCTCTGTCTCCCAGGCTGAAGTTCCGTGGCATGATTTCAGCTCATGGCAACCTCCGCCTCCTGGGTTCAAGCCATTCTCCTGCCTCAGCATCCCAAGTAGCTGGGATTACAGGTACCCACCACCATGTCCAGCTAATTTTTGTATTTTTAGTAGAGATGGGATTTCACCATGTTGGCCAGGCTGGTCACGAACTCCTGATCTCAAGTGATCCACCCACCTCAGCCTCCCAAAGTGCTGGAATGAGGCACTTTGGGAGGCATGAGCCACTGTGCCCAGCTGGAAGATTCAGTATCAATCAGAAAGATGTGAATTCTACTGATCAATTCTGCCATCATAGAGATAACGGGTTAAATAAATTTTAGTACAATGAAACAATGGGGGAAGAGTGTCTGTACAAAAACTCTGGAAAGATGTAATAAACTTCTAATATGGTTTGTCTTCAAGGAAGAGAACTGTGGAATGCCCTGGACCTGGCCTGTGAAACCATTTTTCTCTCTCAGGCCTCCTGATGGGAAGGGCTGACACAGTCTCTCAAATGCCCTGGAAGCATTTTCCCCATTGTCTTGGCTATTAATATTCAGCTCCTCATGCAAAGTTCTGCAGCCTTTTTGAATTCCTCCCCGAGAAAATGGGTTTTTCTTTTCTACTACATAGCCAGGCTGTAAATTTTCCAAATTTTTATGCTCTGCTTTCTTTTTAAATGTAAGTTTTAACTTCAGACCATCTCTCAAACGCATATGAGCATATGTGGTTAGAAGCAGCCAGGCCAAATCTTGAATACTTTGCTGCTTAGAAATTTCTTCCACATGTACCCTAAATCATCTCTCTCAAGTTCAAAATTCTACAGACCCCTAAAGCAGGGCACAATGCCACCAGTCTCTGCTAAAGAATAGCAAGAGTGGGCCGGGCGCAGTGGCTCAAGCCTGTAATCCCAGCACTTTGGGAGGCCGAGGCGGGTGGATCACGAGGTCAAGAGATCGAGACCATCCTGGTCAGCATGGTGAAACCCCGTCTCTACTAAAAATACAAAAAATTAGCTGGGCATGGTGGCGCGTGCCTGTAATCCCAGCTACTCAGGAGGCTGAGGCAGGAGAATTGCCTGAACCCAGGAGGCGGAGGTTGCGGTGAGCCGAGATCGCGCCATTGCACTCCAGCCTGGGTAACATGAGTGAAACTCCGTCTCAGAAAAAAAAAAAAAAAAAAAAAGAATAGCAAGAGTGGCCTTTACTCCAGTTCCTAATAAGTTTCGCATTTCTGTCTGAGGCTTCCTTAGCATGGACTTCACTGTCCATATTACTGTCAGCATTTTGGTCACAGCCATTCAACAGTCTTTAGGAAGTTCCAAACTTTCCCTCATCTTCTTGTCTTCTTCTGAGCCCTCCAAATTGTTCCACCCTCTGCCCATTATCCAGTTCCAAAGTCACTTCCACATTTCCAGGTATCTTTATGGCAATGTCTCACTTCTTTAGTACCAATCTTCTCTATTAGCCTGTTCTCACACTGCTTTAAAGAACCACCTGAGACTTGGTAATTTATAACTAAAGAGGTTTAATTGACTTACCGTTCCACAAGCTGTACAAAAGGCATGGCTGGGGAGGCCTCAGGCTTACAATCATGGCAGAAGATTGAAGGGGAATCAAGCACATCTTCATGTGGCAGCAGGAGAAAGCACAAAAAGGGAAGTACCACACACTTTAAAACTACCAGATCTCATGAGAACTCACACACTATCACAAGAATAGCAAGGGGAAAATCTGCCGCTATGAAACAATCACCTCCCACCAGGTCCCTCCCCAACATTGGGGATTACAATTTACATCAGATTTGGGTGGGGACACAGAACTAAACCATATCAGTGTCTTTACATATCATTGTTTAGGGTTACATATGTCCCTTAACTTTTTAACAGCTTTATTGAGATATAATTCAGATACCATAAAACTCACCTCTTTGAAGTATACAATTCAGTGGTTTTTAGTATAATCACAAAGTTGTACAACCATCACCACTTAATAATTCAAGAACAATTTCACCACCCCAAAATAGAAACTTCATACCCATTAGCTATCACTAGCCTCCCTCCAGTCCCGGATAAGCACTAATGTACTTTCCATCTCTATAAATTTGCCTGTCCTGGACATTTCATGTAAATAGGATTATACGATATGTGGCCTTCTGTTGCCTGGCTTCTTTCACTTAGCTAATTCAAGTTTTTATGAAGTAACTCACTGCCAGAAGAAAAATGTTTCATCCAGCATGTGGTAGTCTAATATTTTGACAACATTTTCAAGGTCTATTCATATTGTAGCAGTTATCAGTACTTGTCTTTTTGGTTTGGACTAGAACAGAATTATATTCTATTGTATGATTAGATTACATTTGGCCATCATTTGATGGACATATGGGTTGTTTCTTTTTTTGGCTGTTATGAATAATGGTGCTATGAACATTTACATACACTTTTTTTTTGTAGATGTATATTGTTGGTTCTCGTGGGTATATACCTATGAGTGAAATTGCTGGTTTATATGGTAACTTTATGTTTAACATTTTGAAGAACTGCCAACCTGCTTTGCAAAGTGAGTGTACTATTTTACATTCCCCTCTGTAATGTGTGAGTAAATCGGTTAAAAAAAAAACCAACAACAGTTTTTCGCTTCTGCCATACTCATTACTGTCTATCTTTTTTATTAGAGCCACCTTGCTGGTGCCTATAGATATTCCTTCAAATGGAGTTTCGTATTCTGGTTTCTTATGCTGTATGTTGTTTTGGGTGATTTTCCAGAGAAAAGGCAGAAGTTTTTACCACCTTGAAGTTGGTAGCCCATAGATCTTGTTTAACTTTTTTAACTTGGCTAATATGTTGTCAGTGGTGATATCCTGCCTGGTTCCTCATCTGGGAGTATCTATGAGATGTTCACTGTCACCTTACTGTCAAGATTTCACTGAAAAAAATTAAATACCTGGGGCCGGGCGCGGTGGCTCAAGCCTGTAATCCCAGCACTTTGGGAGGCCGAGGCGGGTGGATCACGAGGTCAAGAGATCGAGACCATCCTGGTCAACATGGTGAAACCCCGTCTCTACTAAAAATACAAAAAATCAGCTGGGCATGGTGGCGTGTGCCTGTAATCCCAGCTACTCAGGAGGCTGAGGCAGGAGAATCACTTGAACCAAGGAGGCGGAGGTTGCGGTGAGCCGAGATCGCGCCATTGCACTCCAGCCTGGGTAACAAGAGCGAAACTCCGTCCCAAAAAAAAAAAAAAATTAAATACCTGGGACATACACAAGTTAACAGAACACAAGTAAACTCAAAATGCCTGAAGTAATAGACTATGACATGCTGGCAGAAATTATTTTCTTTTTTCTGGCAGTGAGTTGTATCATAAAAAGTTCAATTAGCTACCTGGCAAGGTACTAAAGTATGCTGTAAGCATCAGGCTAAAACATTTGTCAAGTATTTTAAATGAGTTAATCTGAAATACTGTATTAAAAAGAGCACTATTTTCTTACTGGGCACAGTGGCTTATGCCTGTAATCCCAGCACTTTGGGAGGCCAAGGAGTTTGAAACCAGCTTGGCCAACATGGTGAGACCCCTTGTCTACTAAAAGTACAAAAATTTGTTGGGTGTGGTGGCACACGCCTGTAATCCCAGCTACTTAGGAGGCTGAGATAGAAGAAATGCTTGGACCCAAGAGGTGGAGGTTGCAGTGAGTTGACATCATGCCACTGCAATCCAGCCTGGGTGACGGAGTGAGACTTCGTCTCAAAATAATAATTTTAAAAAAGCACTAGTACTTCAAAAATGCATAAATTAATTGTGTATCAACTGAGAGTCAGGTGTACTTAAAAGCTTTCCAAAATTCCAGCAGTAACTAATAAAAAAAATGTAATGTGAACAATCCTGTTAACATTAGTGGTAAAAGAAGAAAACACAAAGCTCAGCTGAACAAGAGAGTCTAGATGTGGAACTAATTATCTATAAATAGAAAACGTATTAGTTCTCAGGCTGGTAATAAAGACATACCCAAGACTGGGTAATTTATAACAAAAAAGAGGCTGGCCGGGTACAGTGGCTCATGCCTGTAATCCCAGCACTTTGGGAGGCCGAGATGGGTGGATCACCTCAGGTCAAGAGTTTGAGACCAGCCTGACTAGCCTGGTGAAATCCCATCTCTACTATAGGCATATGCCTGATTTAGGGGTCTGCAGAACTTTGAACTTGAGAGAGATGATTTAGGGTACATGTGGAAGAAATTTCTAAGCAGCAAAGTATTCAAGATTTGGCCTGGCTGCTTCTAACCGCATATGCTCATATACGTTTGAGACATGGTCTGAAGTTAGAGCTTATATTTAAAAAGAAAGCAGAGCATAAAAGTTTGGAAAATTTACAGCCTGGCTATGTAGTAGAAAAGAAAAAAAACATTTCTGGGGAGGAATTCAAAAAGGCTGCAGAACTTTGCATGAGGAGCTGAATATTAGTAGCCAAGACAATGGGGAAAATGCTTCCAGGGCATTTGAGAGACTGTGTCAGCCCTTCCTATCAGGAGGCCTAAGAGAGAAAAATGGTTTCACAGGCCAGGTCCAAGGCCACACTGCTCTGTGCAGCCTCAGGACATGGCACCATGCATTGTGGCCCCTCCAGCTCTAGTCATGGCTAACATGAGCCAAAGTATAGCTTGCGCTATTGCTTCAGAGGATACAAGCCCCAAACCTTGGCAGCTTCCACATGGTGTTGGGCCTGCAGGTACATAGAAGATAAAAGTTGAGGTTTGGGAGCCTCTACCTAGATTTCAGGGAATGTATAGAAATGCCTGGATGTCCAGGCAGAAGTCTGCTGCAGGAGCAGAGCCTCCATGGAGAACCTCTACTAGGGCAGTGCAGAGGGGAAATGAGGATAGAGCCCCCACACAGGGTCCCCACGGGAGCACTGCCTAGTGGAGCTGTGAGAAGATGGCCACCATGCTCCATACCCCATAATGGTAGATCCACTGACAGCTTGTCTCATGCACCTGGAAAAGTCACAGGTACTCAACAACAGCCCTTGAGAGCAGTCATGGGAGCTGTACCCTGAAGAGTGACAGGGGCAGAGCTGCCCAAGACCTCGAAAGCCCACCCCTTGCATCAGCATGCCCTGGATGGGAGACATGGAGTCAAAGATTATTATGGAGCTGAGGATTTAATGATTACCCTGCTGGGTTTCAGACTTGCATGGGGCATGCAGCCCCTTTGTCTTGGCCAATCTCTCCCGTTTGGAATGGGAGCATTTACCCAGTGTCAGTACCCCCGCTGTATCTTGGAAGTAACTAACTTGTTTTTGACTTGTGATTTTTACAGGCTCATAGGTGGAAGGGACTTGTGTCAGATGAGACTTCAGACTTGGACTTTTGAGTCAATGCTGGAATGAGTTAAGAGTTTAAGAGACTGTTGGGAAGGCATGATTGGCTTTGAAATGTGAGAAAGGATATGAGATTTGGGAGAGGCCAGGGGCAGAATGATATAGTTTGGCTCTGTGTCCTCACTTAAATCTGCTGTTGAACTATAATCCACAATGTTGGGGGAGGGACCTGGTGGAAGATGAGTAGGTAATGGCAGATTTCCCTTTTGATGTTCTTGTGATAGTGAGTTCTCATGAGATCTGGTTGTTTAAAAGTGTGTAACACTTTCCCCTTTTGCTCTCCCCTGCTGCCATGTGAAGATGTGCTTGACTCCCCTTCGCCCTTCTGCCATGATTGTAAGTTTCCTCAGGTCTCCCAGCCATGCTTCCTGTATAGCCTGCAGAACTGAGTCAATTAAACTTCTTTTCTTCATAAATTACCCAGTCTCAGGTAGTTCTTTGTAGCAGTGTGAGAACAGACTAATACAAACACATATTGTTTAGAGGAAAACTTTCATTAACAGAGCACAGTAGAAAATACCACAAATGCCTTCTGATGGGGTACTAATGAAATCTGGAAAGATTTAGGAGGTGGAGGCATCAGGCTTTCTGAAAGTAGGGAGAAAATAAGAGGCTAAAAAGAGTTTGAAAATGTGCATAAAAAACAGTTTGAGCTCAAGATGCCACTCCTACCTTGCTTTGCCAGGTGATTATCAACTCATCACAATTCCCACAGGAAATGAGATGCATTATCTATTACTAAATAGAACTTCATAAGCTATTAACTTGGGTATCCTGGGCCTGGAGGAAGACAGAAATAAGATAGAAAACTAAAAACAGGATACTAAGTGGAAGTCTGAATAAAAGGGAATGAACTTCAACTCCTATCCCACCATGTGGTGTGCCCCTGTGCCTGCTCCCCAATAATGGTAGCCAGGCTTATATCCCCCATGCTGACTAGGACATCCTTCTCTAGGGAAATTATAGAACCCTCTGGAGAAATTACACTTCTCAATGACAAATTAACAGGCACTGATATTTAGGGCCCCAAAAACAAAAACTGACACTCTAAGCTTCTAACTCCAAGTCCCTGGACTTTAGTTGTAAGCCCTGAGCAGATTAGACTTCAGATTGTCTCCCTTGGGTAAAATACAGTGGTCTCCCCTTATTCAAACTTTTGCTTTCCATGGATTCAGTTACCCTCAATCAACCTTAGCCCAAAATAATTAAACAGGTGTGCTCGCTTTGGCAGCACATATACTAAAATTGGAATGATACAGAGAAGATTAGCATGGCCCCTGCACAAGGAGACATGCAAATTCATGAAGCATTCCATATTTTTAAAAGAAGACACAGACAGATGGAGAAACATTCCATGCTCATTGTTAGGAAGAATCAGTATCGTGAAAATGGCCATACTGCCCAAAGTAATTTACAGATTCAACACTATCCCCATCAAGCTACCAATGACCTTCTTCACAGAACTGGAAAAAAACCACCTTAAACTTCATATGGAACCAAAAGAGAGCCTGCAGAGCCAAATCAATTCTAAGCAAAAAGAACAAAGCTGGAGGCGTCACACTACTGGACTTCAAACTATACTACAAGGCTACAGTAACCAAAACAGCATGGTACTGGTAACCAAAACAGAGACATAGACAAATGGAACAGAAAAGAGGCCTCAGAGGCAACACCACACATCTACAACCATCTGATCTTTGACAAACCTGACAAAAACAAGCAATGATGGGGAAAGGAGTCCTTGTTTAATAAATGGTGTTGGGAAAACTGGCTAGCCATGTGCAGAAAGCAGAAACTGGACCCCTTCCTGACACCTTACACTAAAATTAACTCCAGATGAATTAAAGACTTAAACGTAAGACCTACACCATAAAAACCCTAGAAGAAAATCTAGGCAAAACCATTCAGGACATAGGCAGAGGCAAGGACTTCATGACCAAAACACCAAAAGCATTGGGAACAAAAGCCAAAATAGACAAATGGGACCTAATCAAACTCCACAGCTTCTGCACAGCAAAAGAAACAGTCATTAGAGAGAATCAGCAACCAACAGAATGGGAATAAATTTTTGCAATGTAATCATCTGACAAAGGGTTGATATCCAGAATCTACAAAGAACACACACAGATTTACAAGAAAAAAGCAAGCCCATTCAAAAGTGGGCGAAGGATCTGAACAGACACTTTACCAAAGCAGACATATATGAGACCAACAAACATATGAAAAAATGCTCATTATCTCTGGTCATTAGAGAAATGCAAATCAAAACCACATTGAGATACCATCTCACGCCAGTTAGAATGGCGATCATTAAAAAATCTGGAGACAACAGATGCTGGAGAAGATGTGGAGAAATAGGAACACTTTTACACTGTTGGTGGGAGTGTAAATTAGTTCAACCATTGTGGAAGACAGTGCGGCGATTCCTCAAGGACCTAGAAATAGAAATTCCATTTGACCCAGCAATCCCATTACTGGGTATATATCCAAAGGATTATAAATCATTCTACTATAAGGACACATGCACACGAATGTTCACTGCAGCACTGTTTACAATAGCAAAGACTTGGAACCAACCCAAATGCCCATCGATGATATACTGGACAGGGAAAATGTGGCACATATACACCATGGAATACTATGCAGCCATAAAAAACGACGAGTTAGTGTCCTTTGTAGGAATATGGATGAACCTGGAAACCATCATTCTCAGCAAGCTGACACAAGAACAGAAAATCAAACACCGCATGTTCTCACTCATAGGTGGGTGTTGAACAGTGAGAACACATGGACACAGGGAGCGGAGCATCACACACTGGGGTCTGTTGGGGCGAAATAGGGGAGGGACAGTGGGGGGTGGGGGGTGGGGAGTTGGGGAGATAGCACGGGGGCAAATGCCAGATATAGGTGATAGGGAGGAAGGCAGCAAATCACACTGCCATGTGTGTAACTAGGCAACAATCTTGCATGTTCTTCACATGTACCCCAAAACCTAAAATGCAATTTAAAAAAATTAAATAGAAAATTCCAGAAATAATTCATAGGTTTCAAATTGTGTGTTGTTCTGAGTAGCTTGACGAAACCTCTTTCATCCTGCTCTGTGCCACCTAGGACACAAATTATCCCCTTGTCCAGCATATCCATGTCATCTACACTACCTGCCTGTTAGTCACTTAGCCTTCTCATTTATCAGACTGACAAAACACATAACATACAGTGTTTGGTACTATCTGAGGTTGCAGGCATCCACTGGGGGTCTTGGAGCATATCCCCCACGGATAAGCAGGACTACTGTATGCATTGTGTGTGGGAAGAAAGGGTTTGGTGACCAGAAGAACAGACTATGGTAGAAATATTCTATGTGCTCACCACAATGAGAGGAAAGGTGTATGTCAAGCTTCCCTTTAAGTTAGGTTAGGGTTGTATGATTGATTTCTGGGCAATGGAAGAGTACAAGTGACTTTTAAGACAAAGGTTCACAAACTTTCCTAATTGCAGCATCTGTACTACCACAGCCATTTTTCCACGATGTTCCCAGGCAAAAACAAAAAACAAAAAAATGGTTAAACTACCAATTCCATTTGCTAAGAAGTTAGTTCCAAATAACACAATAGTAGTAGTTTGTGATGTCAATATAGTTGTGTTCATCTCAAGATTTTTAAATACCCTGAGAAGCCTGTGTGAGATCTCTACAGTGGCATGGGAAACTTTGGCACCTAGTTTGAGATCCATGCATGGTTCTATGCTGGTGCTTAAAAACGGTGTACAGTGCTCCAGTTCTTCCTTTCCCTGCCTCTGGGACATTAGAAGTCACATATTCCACACAGCACGGCTACAAAATATGGGAAAGCAACAAAATGCTGGAAAGCTCCCTGGGGAATAAACCTTCATTCAGTTAAGCTACTCTGATTTGTTGGGTTCTCTGTGGCTAACATTGTTAAGTGCAACTCATATGGTAGTCATTTGAGGCTAGTGAGAAATGGAAATGCAAACAACAGTGCCACATTTCACAATTTTAAAAACGGAAGCAGAGTCAAATACTTTTCCATTAAACGTATCTTTATTTTGATAGAACTACAATTCACTTTAACCACTGCATCGCATAGGACACTTGTATTGTAATGCTTGTACAAGAATGTGCATTATTACTAGTGTTACACATAAACATGTCTCCAATCTAGTCAGTATCAACAGATTGAGTTCAGATGATTTTTTTTCTATGCACGGATATAATATCATAATGTGTTTACTTGGATATTTCATACAGATAGCACAAGATAGAGTATACCTATGCAAACAGCTCAAGTTACAGTGATACCTATGTAAATCAGAATCCTAAAATGAAATACTTAATATTTTCATAATAATTATCTTCTAGGTTAAAAAATATGAAAAAATATTTAAATTTTAAACAAAGGCATTTTACTGAGGCAGAATTCAGTGCAGATGCAGAAGCTGGTACTACAGTTGGCGCAGTCAAGAAAAAAAGACTAGAAGACAGTATAGTGCCCATTGGATCATGAATAGCAATTGCAATTTACTGCAGCAGAGCAAAACGGAAAAGCTGTTTGTTGTATTCAAAAGTGTTAAAGATACACAGCAGATAATACTTAAGACAATATTTAAGATATAATTTTTCAGCAACTATTTAGTAAGTTTGAGTCAAAAAAGAATCCACGAAATTAGTCATATGAACTGAGACTTAAATTTCTAACAAAAACAATTTAAACAGCTTTTAATGGGGTCTGAGTTTGTAAACTTGGCAAGCTATAAAATAGCTTGCTTCTTACACATGCATATACAAAAAAGAACCTTAGATGGAGAGATGAAGAAAATATCACTTTAGTTATCGTAATTTACTTAGAAAATTATGAGGAAAAGACCTTAAGAGACATTCACAAAAACTGAAAATTTCAATGAAACCACTGAACAATTTTGCTCTTGGATATTCATGAACAAAATATATTTTTGCTTACAGAATATATGTATTTTTAATAGTATCAAAGACCAATTCAAAATTTTTAAAATTTCTAGTTTTTTTTTTTTTGGCTTTAGAGGAATTGTTTGGTACAAGACACTGCCGAAAGAAAACTATGGGTATATTCTGTCTCAAAGAACCCAAATTTACAATGTTGACTCATGTAAAGGCAATCAAATGTGATTCACTGCCTAAAGGCTCTAACTCATGGCAGATATTTTTGACAATCTTCCACCTGTCAAAGAATTTCAGCTAGAGACAGAAAAGTTAGTTACTATCATGAGGATGGGACTCCAGCTATGTTAAGGTCAAAAGACCACCCATGTTGGAATTTTAAAGCAAGAAGGTAACTTTTCCTTCATTGCTTTATTCTATTGCATAATACATACTGAAAATATCTGTGTTCAGTTTTCTGAAGCAGACTCCAAGAAAAGTGTCATGGATACAGATAATTCTCTAGTACATATGCACAAAAGCTATAGAATGTTGAGTTTATGAAACTTCTGGGAAAAAAGATAATGTATCTAATAATCTTGTGTCTTTACCAATGTTACTTGGATGACTTACAAAAGAATATTATAAAGATATCCTGTACCTAGAAAATCTAATTCAAGATTTCCTTGAAACGAAAATGCTTACCAAATACTCAAAGACAAAAAGTAGCACTGTGATTCACATTTTCTCCCACTTTCTAATATCACACTGCATATAAATAAGCTAAATTTGAAGCTCCTAAATGAGAAAAACTTGTAACCTAGATAGGTAAAAGAATTTATTTACAATAGAAACATTTCATAATACAAATGAAACAAAATAACTTACACAAATGAGTCAACATGTAGAATATATTAAATGTAATAAACAACAATGTAAATGGCTGCAAAAAAATAAGAAAAATCTGAAGAATGGTATGTAGTATTGATATTATGGAATGCCTCATCGAATTTGATGCTAATAAACTGAATTGATATGAGTTACTGAATTTACTTAAAAACAGTTTTGAAAGTGATATACTTTTGTCTCAATATTAAATGAATTTTTCTAATAAAAAGTTTATGTGGATGCAAATAAAAATTGGGGCTGGGCGCAGTGGCTCACACCTATAATCCCAGCACTTTGGGAGGCCAAGATAGGCAGATTGCCTGAGATCAGGAGTTTGAGACCAGCTTGGGCAACATGTTGAAACCCTGTCTCTTCTAAAATGCAAAAAATTAGCCAGGTGTGGTGGTGTGCACCTGTAATCTCAGCTACTGGGGAGGCTGAGGCAGGAAAATCACTGGAACCCAGAAGGTGGAGGTTGCAGTGAGCTGAGATTACGCCACTGCACTCCAGCCTAGGTGACAGAATTAGACCCCATCTCAAAAAAAAAAAAAAATGGCTAGCTGATTCAGTTATTGGAAAATTAAGTATATTTAGAACAACAAAGTAAGTTTGGAAGAACTATGTGAATCTACTTATCAACTCTACGTTTTATAACTCTAAATGTGAGTTAAGTATTACAAATGAAAATTTAGTGTGTAGACTAAGATGTTGAAAATAGTGCAAAAAATAATATAAAATGTCTCAATAATTTTTTACATTGATTACATAATGAAATATATTATGGCATGATGGCTCATGCCCGTAATCCCAGCACTTTGGGGGGCCGAGGAAGGTGGATCATGAGGTCAAGAAATTGAGACCTTCCTGACCAACATTGTGAAACCCCGTTATCTACTAAAAATACAAAAAATAGCTGAGTGTGGTGGTGCGCGCCTATAGTCCTAGCTACTCCAGAGGCTAAGGCAGGAAAATCGCTTGAACCAGGGAGGCAGAGGTTGCAGTGAGCCAAGATTGTGCCACTGCACTCCAGCCTGGTGACAGAGTGAGACCCCATCCCCCCACCCCCCAAAAAGAAATAATATGGATATACTGGGTGAAGTAAAATACATTTTTAATTTTACCTGTTTTATTTTCTAAAAGTGGCTACTAGAAAATTTGAAATTACATACGTGGCTCATATTATATTACTACTGGACGGTGCTGAAGTACCTAAAACACCTTCCAATGAGCTTTTTGGAGGCCTGCTCTTAAATATGAATAGTCAAAGATCACTAGAGGCTTCAGAAAAGCCTCCAATGTAAGAGACAGAAAATGGGTGAAAACAACTCAACGGAAACAGAAGTAATGCAGGGAGCAGAATAACACGGAAAGACACTATGCTCAGAGAAAAAATATTTCACCCATGAAACAAAAAATTATGAAAATGGAACAGAGAATCAGAAAATGCACTTGGAAATAAAAATATGACAAAAGAGATAAAACATTTAATAGTAGAGCTGGAAGATAAAGTTGAAGAAATCTTCAAGAAAGTAGGAAAAATCAAAGACATGGAGAGAGTGACCCAGGAATCCACCTCTCCACCTAGATAATAATTACATAGGCAGAAAGTTCCTAAAGTGATTATTTTGGGGGCACACGAGTCCATCTGAACACTTGTGGCTTCTAGGGGAAATCCTGACTGATAGATTGCAGTTAATATTGGTGGATTTCAGCCTTCAGTGAAGTAGCAGCTACCCATCCCCATCCACTCCATGGCGGGCAGCTGTGGAGACAGAACCCCACATTTCTGGTTCATCTTGCTGTAGCCAGGGTGGACAATAAAAGCCACTTCCTCTAAATGTCAGGGTTCTGATTCCAGATATCTACTTCTGATCACCGAGGAAGAGCAGACACAGAAGAGCAAGATTCCATTCTCCCAACCCCCAATTGGTTAAAGAGGCTTCCAGGAGAAAAAAGGGACGACACCTGTTTCTCTGGACATTCAAAAAACTGTATCTAGGAGAATTTAAAAACCCACTGACCCTGCCCAAGGAAAAATACAGGCTCTGAAAAGAAAATTTTAGGCATTCAACACAGGCTGATCCCTAGCACGGAGATAGCCCATGACAATACAACAAAAACAAAAAACACACACAAAAAACAAAAAATACCCAATAAACCCTGGGGGAAAAACGAATCCGACTTCCAGAGCTGCCACATTACAAGATTCAAATGTCTACTTGTCAACAAAAACAATCACAATGCATACAAAGAAACAAGAAAGTATGGACTATTCAATGGCACAAAACAAACCAACAAAAAAATGGACATGAGGAATCCAAACATTGACTTGCTAGATAGACTTTAAACCAACTGCCTTAAAGATGCTCAAAGAGCTAAATGAAAGTCCTCATTGTGTTGACAGATCTAAAGAGAAAATGAAGAAGATTCTTCAGAGCTGAAAAAAACAAGGGAATATGTATCATTTGCCATTACCTTAGAAGGCAAGGGTCCACTTTACAAAAGGACTACAAACATTTAGAAAATCATTGGGGAACCCTGCCACCACCACCACCACCACCATTACCCCAGAAGAGCTACAGGTAGTTTTAGCAAAGCTTTTGGATTATTAGAGTGGCCTGATAATCTACAAGGGAGAGAGACCTGAGAACTCCAACCTGGAAGAACCTCTCAACATCAGACTTCATTAAAAAGACTCGGAGAAGGCGATCTCACCAATTTCTCAGAGTGAAAAACACTTTGCTTGGAAATCACAATTTAATAAACACCAGAGGATTCATTCACGGAGGAATCTCACAAGCGTTCTGCTGTGAGAGTAGCTTTCTTAGTTCAGACCTTTATAGACACTAACATTTCCACACAAAGGAGAAATCCCTAAAATGTGCTATACTTTATGAAAAGTATTTTGACAGCATGTTTTCATAATCATAAGATATTTCTCCCCATTGTTCAAGAAGTTCCACATCTGATAAGCTATTCTGAGGGGAAAACAAAACAAGAGCAAAACAAAATTAAACCTTTATTCATACACTCACACACACACAGAACCTCCAGGGTCTCTCTATTGCACTGACAATAAAAAGCAAAAACCACTCTACAGAACTGGAAAGTCTTTGTGGTGCAGGGTCTCAACTATGGCAACAAGCACGCAATTGCTCCTACCCTCACCCCACAGAGACATACACCAAGGCAAGTTATAATCAAGCTGTTGAAATCCAAAGACAAAAGGAGAATCTCAAAAGTGGCAAGATAGAAGCAACACATCACATACAAGGGATCCTAAGTGAGACTGCCAACTGATTGCTCATAGAAACTTTGCAAGCTAGAAGGCTGTAGCATTGTTACACTCACAATGCAGGGAAAAAAAAAACCGTCAACTGAGAATTCTATATCCAGTGAAACTGTCCTTCAAAAAAAAATTTAGCAATAAAAGGAGATTACTTTAACATAATAAAGGTCAAATTTGAAAAGACCACAGCTAACATCATACTCAATTATACAAAACTGAAAGCATTTCAGGAAAAGGCACAGATGCCTACTCTTGCTACTTCTATTCAACACAGTACTAGAAGTCCTAGCCAGAGCAACTGGCAAGTTAAAGCCATCCAAATGAGAAAAGAAACAGCACAAATTATCTGTTTGCAGATGCCATAATCTTATAATTAAAACTCCCCAAGACTTCACAAGAAACTGTTATGACTAAATAAATTCATCAAAGTCGCAACATACAAAATCAACACTCAAAAATCAGTTATGCTTCACTAACAAAGACCCATTTATAACAGCATCAACAAAATACTCAAGGATAAGCTTGACCAAGGAGGCAAAAGGCTTGTACAATGACATCTATAACACATTGCTAAAAAAATTAAAAGATTCCACAAATACATGGAAAGATACCTTATGTTCACAGACTGTAATGTTTGATATTGTTAAAATATCCACATTACCCAAGTGGTCTACAAATTCAATGCAGGCCCAATCCCCATGATATTTTCCACAAAAACAAACCATCCTAAAATTCATGTGAAATCTTAAGGACCCCTGAATAGCCAAAACAACCTAGAGAAAGAACAAAGTTAGATGCCTCACACTTCCTCATTTCAAAAACGTATTACAGGAAACATGTAATCCTGATTACAAAACATTATTTCAGTAATCAAAATAGTACAGTACTGGCATAAAGACAAACATATAGAACAAAGGAACAGAGTAGACGGCCAGAAATAAACATACATGTATATGGTCAAATGATCTTTGACAAGAGTGCAAAGAATACATGATGTGGAAAGGATAATCTCTTCAACAGATGAGGCTCAGCAAACTGGATATTCACATGCACAAGAATGAAGATGGATCCTTCAGCATACATAAAAATCAAAATGGTTCCAAGACATAAACATAAGATCTGAAACTATAAAACTCCTAAAACAGGAGAAAAGCTTCATGACATTGGATTTGGCAATGGTTTATTGGGTATGACAACAAAAGCACAAGGAACAAAAGAAAAAAATAGAAAAATTGAACTTCACCAAAATTAAAACCTTTTTTCAAAGGGCATTAGGAACAGAATGAAAAGGCAACCCACGCAGAATGGAAGAAAATATTTGCAAATCATTTATCTGGTAAGTTCTTTATATATTCTGGATATATAAAGAATTTCTACAACTCAACAACAAAACCAATTATAAAATGGACAAAGGACTTCAATAAACATTTCTCCAAAAAAGATATTCAAATGGTCAATAAGCACATAAAAAGACAGTTAACAGCACCAATCACTAGGGAAACACAAAACAAAACTAAAATAAGATACTACTTCAAACCCATTAGTATGTCTATTATAAAAAAATATATAGACCTGGAACCAACCCAAATGCCCATCGATGATAGACTGGACAGGGAAAATGTGGCACATATACACTATGGAATATTATGCAGCCATCAAAAACGATGAGTTTGTGTCCTTTGTAGGGACATGGATGAACCTGGAAACCATCATTCTCAGCAAACTGACACAAGAGCAGAAGATCAAACACCACATGTTCTCACTCATAGGTGGGTGTTGAACAATGAGAACACATGGACACAGGGAGGGGAGCACTACACACTGGGGTCTGTTGGGGGGAAATAGGGGAGGGTCAATGGGGGGTGGGGAGTTGGGGAGAGATAAAAATGCCAGATAAAGGTCATGGGGAGGAAGGCAGCAAATCACACTGCCACATGTGTACCTATGCAACAATCTTGCATGTTCTTCACATGTACCCCAAAGCCTAAAACGCAATAAAATTTAAAAAAAAGAAAATAACAAGTGTTAGCAAGGGCGGGGATATTAAAACCCTTATACATAACTGGTGGAAAGTTAAAATGGTATAGCTGCACTTCCTCAAGTTAAATGTACAATTATCATAAGATCCAGCAATTCCAATTTTAGGTGTACACTTAAAATAACAGAAAGCACCACTGATTATAGCAGTGCTATTCTTGATAGCCAAAGTGGTGGAAACAATTTAAATGTCCACTGGCAGATAAAAGGATAAACAAAATGTGGTGTACAAGTACAATGGAATATTATTCAGCCTTAAAAAGGAATTAAATTCTGATACATGCTACAACATGGCAGAACCTTAAAAACATTATGCTAAGTGGAATAAGCCACACACAAAAGGACAAATAGTATGATTCCATTCATACCACGTACTTAGAACAGTCAAATTTGTACAGTCAGGAAGCAGAACACTGGTTACCAGGAGGTTGAGAGTTACTGTTTAAGGAGTACAGAGTTTCAGTCTGAGATGATGAAAAAGTTCTGGAGATGGATAGTGGTGATGAATGCACAAAATGTGAATCTATCTAAATGCTACTGAGTTATATAACCAAAAAGTGTTTAAATGGTTAATTTTATGCTATATATATTTTACCATACTAAAAAAGAATTCGAAAATAAATAAATACAAGTGAATTTATTGACAAAAACCTTGCCTTGTCCTGTGACATGAAAAAAAATTTATATAAGCTCATTAAGAGGAAACATTATTTAAAGCAAGAACTTCATTTTAAAGTAAAATGTGTCAATGTTCTTACTAAAAGCAATCCTGTAAGGAATCAAAAGATGTTTAAAGTCTTTTGATAATCTGACTTACTCCAAAAATGAACTTAAATATTTGGGTGATGGGCCCGACTGAATGTCCTGGAGACAATTATACAGGCTTAGCTACTGAAATCAAGACTTTGATAAATATTATCCAACTGAGTTTGAGGCTGCCTTCTGTAGCTAGGACATGGTATTTAGAAAGTTTATATTGGATAAAGGATTTACACCCAGAATAAAAAGGACTACAACACAGTATCATCAACCCCATTTTTAAATGGACAAAAAAATCTGAATAAACATTTCACTAAGATAGATAGATAATGGCTGAAGAGCACATAAAAGATGCTTTGACATTATTCATCACCAGAAAATCAAAATTAAAACCACAAAGGAATATCACTTCAAACACTAGGATGAGTATAATTCAAAAAAACAAAAAATAAACAATGACTGGCAAGGTTGTAGAGAAACAGGAACCCTTGCACATTACTAGTCAGATGTAAGACAATGCAGTCGCTTTGGAAAATAATTTGGCAGTTTCCTAAGAAAGTTAAACTAAAATTTACCTTATGACTTAGCAACTCCCCTAATGTATCTGCCTAAGGAAAGTGAAAACATGTCCACACAAAGACTTGCACACTCATGTTCAAAACCCTTGCATACCAATGTTCAAAGCAGCAATATTCCTGACAGGAAAAAACTGGAAAAAACTCAAATGTTCTTCAACTAGTGAATGGACAAAGCAACCATATAATGTAATATTATTTGCAATAAAAAATAAAGTACTACTATGTTACAACATGCATGAACTTAAAAAACGCATTAATGAAAAAACACAAGAAAGATCACATATAATAACAAAATGTACAAGACAACTCTAGAGACGCAAAGCAGACTGATTAGTGGGTGCCTGGCATTAGAGGCTGGAAGGAAGATTAACTGTAAATTGGAAAAAGGAATCTTATTGGGATGATGTTCTAAAAAAATGGATTATGGTAATGGTTGCACAACTCAGCAAATTTACTGACTGAATTGTACACTTGAAATGGTTTTAATGATATGTAATTTGTACCTCAATAAATTCATTTAAAAAAAAGTTTATACTCCAGACTCCTAACGGATGCTGGGATAAAACATTGTTATGAATGTTAGGGAGTCTAAGAGTAATCCTGGAATAAGCCTCTTCTCAAGGCTTACATATTTCTTCAACTCTTTCTATCAATTATACCTTTCAGAAAACAAAACTTAAGCCAGCCTTTTTGTCTTTTCAGAAAAAAACTTAAATCATTATGAATGATTCTCATAATAAACATTCCTTTCATGGCTAGTATGTGATTGATTGGGTCCACTTAACAATAACTATGCAGACCAATTTATCACATGGCAATATTTAAACTGCAGGCTTGGGGTTGGGGAGGCACCAGGACGAAACCAAAAACCTTCTTCCAGAGGTAGCATTTCACACCTACATACATTAGTCACAGTAAATGTTCCTGAGTCTAAGATCAGTCTTAAGGATCGCTTTACTTCCATAAACCAAGAGTTTTCTGGTTTAGTTCTCTTTTTATAGGAGCTACCTACAATTTCAACTTTAGGAACTTATTTCTAGACCACTGCTCAGTCCATGGGGTTCCTCCAGAACCCTATGACCTAACCCCCAAAACTCACTCATTCAGGGGCTTAAGTTCCTTTTTCAGTTAGAAATTATTATTCAGACTCCACCAATGAAACTTGTAAGGAATAATCCACCAATACCCGTATATTCCATTCCTCTGAGGTCTAATTTCACAACAGAAAACTTAACTGAAAATTTTTTCTGTATCAATTCTATATTCTTTCCCTGAACTTTACTTGCTATCAGTGGGGTCTCTCCAGATTTTAGGATATCTATCCTCCAAATGGTGGGGATTAGAACATTCCAACACCAGAAATTCAGGTTATATATATGAGAGAACTAGGTAAGTCAGAAAGTAGATTCCCCATCAAAAGGTGGCAGCTGGTACCCAGGACCAGCTGAGTGCTTTACAGAAATGTAAGCCCACTGTTGTTAGCCCTTATAGTTTTTTTTAAGACAAGCCTTGTTTTTAAAATGAAATGCCCTAATTTTAGATACTGGCAACAATGTGTACACACACACACACACACACACACACACACACACACACCCACACCCACACACCACACCCCAAGCAAACTGTTAAACAGATTTTAACTGTTGCCATACAGAATGTTTACACTCCAATTGGAAAAATATGTACTTGCTGCAGGTAAAATTCTTTTTTAAGTAGAATTTTTGCAGAACAAAATCCATCCAGAACAGCTCTGTTTCAGCGCACTTTCTTTCCCTCAGCCCTCGTCCATTTTCCTAGGACTGTTAGTCTCACAGAGGAGATGGCTCAGGTGTAAGCTCTCTGGCTTCTCAGTCACCTTGGTCAATGGCCAAGAGAAAAAGAGTTCCTTTGTCCAATTAAAATATTTCCTGAAGGAAAAGTCATTTGAGCTTCACTGATCCGTTCCTAGTTACAGCATTTGAGGGATTCCTGCATGGAGTTTTCAAAAAGTATACTGCATTCTCATTAAGCTAGAAGTCCAGCATCCTGGGAACCAGGCTTGGTGGAGTGTACCCGTAATGCCAGCTATTCAGGAAACTCAGATGGATGGATCACTTGAGCCCAGGAGTTCAAGACCAGCCTGGACAACACAGTGAGCCTCGATCCCAAAAAAGAAAAACGGAAAAACAAATAGTCGTCCAGCATCCTAAATAGGAGTATTTTCCACTACAGAACTTGAAAATAATGACAAATCAAAAAAATAACATGTCCACAGCTTCAGGGATAATCAGGAATACAAAAAAAAAAAAAAAAAAAAAACTAAAAAAGGCAGAAATCATTAGTTTCATCACTTCATTCTGCTGGTAAAGAAACTGAAAGGTCAAATTACTTGTCCAAGGTATATACAGCAAGTTGGTTGGCAAACTGGGACAAAATCCAAGTTATCTGACTGCAGTCAAGTTCTCTTTCCATCACACTACATGGTAGTGGAAGAAATCAGAGGGAAATTCCCTGAAGAAAAGAATACTTCCAATTCAAGTTTGGCCTCAGAATCATTTCTCATTCTTCACTTTCCAGTGACTTTATCAACTAATTACCGTTTACCAGCTTGCCATCCTTGAAAAGAGGGATGAACGGGGAGAAGAATTTTTCCTAGCTGCCATTTTATGAAAGTTGCAGCTACTGATCAATTTTGTAATAGTTTACATCCCAGGGCTTCAGTAACTGATAATCTGAACTAAATCCCCCCACCTTACTGTAATTCCAGGATTACTCTGAAGAATGAAATCCCCGATGTCTAATGAGGCCTGAATTACTTTTAAATGTCTTCTCACATTCATTACATTCATATTCTCTCCTTCCAGTATGAATTTTTAGGTGTTCTACAAGGATTGAGCTTCGACTAAAGGTTGCGCCACAATAGTTACATTCATAGGGTTTCTCTCCTGTATGAATTCGGTGGTGTTCATTAAGAGATGAACTCTGACTGAAGTTCTTCCCACATTCTTTACATTTATAAGGTTTTACGCCAGTATGAATTCTCTGATGACGACTAAGGAGTGAATGGGTTGGGAAGGCTTTCTCACATTGGTTACATTTGTACGGTTTTTCTCCTGAATGAAGTCTTTGATGATAAATGACAGACGTAAAATGGCTAAAAGTCATTCCGCAATCATTACACAAATATGGTTTTTCTCCGGTGTGAATTCTCTGATGCCGGGTAAGGCATGAATTCTGTCTAAAGGCTTTCCCACATTCACCACATTTATAGGGTTTCTCTCCAGTATGAATTCTCTGATGTTTGGAAAGGGATGAGCTATGACTGAAGGATTTTCCACAATTGCTACACGTATAGGGTTTTTCTCCAGTATGAATTCGCTGATGTTGAATAAGAGATGAACTGTCACTGAAGGGTCTCCCACAGTCTTTACATTTATAAGGTTTTTCTCCAGTATGAATTCTTTGATGTTTAATGAGGTGAGCACTTAGGGTAAACTCTTTCCCACAATCATCACATTTGAAGGGTTTCTCTCCACTATGAGTTCTATGATGTGGTGTGAGCGATGAACTATCACTAAAAGCTTTTCCACACTCATTACACATATAGGGCTTTTCTCCAGTGTGAATTCTCCGATGTTTCGTGAGTGAGGCACTATAGCCAAAGGCTTTTCCACACTTACTACATTTATGAGTTTTTTCTCCAGTCTCATTTCCCTCACCTTTATTTAAGGCTGCTTCTTGACATGAATCTTTCCGACACTTCTCACACATAGGGATTTTTCTCCTAGAAAGGGTTGACCTCCGAATAAAGATTACCCCACACTTACTGCATTTTTGGGACCTATCCCCCAAATGAATCTTCTGACGTTTCTGATGCTCAGTAAGAGCTGAAGAGTGACTTAACACTTTCCCACTGTCATTACATTTCCGCAACTTTTCTCCAGCAGTTTTCTCCTTGCGGTTCAGAACAAGGTCTGAATGAAAACTGAAGGGTTTCTTGCTTTCATTATACTTCCAAGATTTCTTCCTCAAGTAGGCTCTCAGATGTTTCATTAAGTCTGAAGGTTCTTTGAAATTATGTCCAAAGGGCCTTTTATCTGGGTCAGATTCCTCACCCCTATTGCCTTTCCCACGAGTTTTCTTTTGTGTGACTTTTCCTTTTGAATTTCCCTGATTACCATGCTCCTCCTCTGATATGCCATAATATTTCTGGAATTCTTCCATCAAGCCATCATCATCATCCCTGAGGCATCTTTCTATTATTTTATCTAAAGCTGATTCATCTAAAAGAAATAAGAAATAGAATATTTCCTGATTGTAAGAAAAGAAGCTGTATTTGGGTCTGAAATAGGAACACATTAATAATTATAAGGAATACAGTTTGGATGGTTCTCAAAAAGAGCTTTATAAAATAGAAAAGGAAAAGGTAATATAGAGAAAACATGTAAACATATGGGCTAAGAAAAATATTGAGAAAGGTGAAAAGTTTGTGCTTTACAGTTAGATCCAAGTTCTCACCCTCATTTTCAATTTCTGTAAGAGGTTCAAACCTATTCTCCCTATATCCAAACTTTTCCCTTTCCAACAATGATAGCACAAACATTTGTTGAGTATTTACCGAATACCAGGTCCTGCATCAAGCACGGTGTTAATACAAATCACTACAATACTTACAAGCACAATGTAATACAAATAACTACAATACTTACTTGATTACTGCACTTAATCTTCACAACAACCCTATGAAGTAGGTCTTATTATCATCCCGGTTTTATGTATGTGACAACTGGGCACACAGAGTGTTAAGTAGCCTACCCAAGCCACAAGTATAATATGTGATACAGACAGATTTTTAACTTAGTCTGAATCCAAAGCCCATGCTCCTGATCCTTATATCACCTCTCCCCAAAGCATGCAACACTAATTTTGTTGCAAATGTTAAACACATCGCAGATATGCAACACCATTAATATAGACTTTCAAAGATAACCACAAGTTGGCCCTATCAGCCTTACGGATATACTAATCAGGCATCCCTTTCATGTCTCTCCTACAATGCTGTAGTTCCAGTACTATTCTTCTGATCTTAATACTTACTACTACCTGGAATGCATTCCCACAGCACCCTCACTGTCATAAACATAAATTAGACAGATCAAGTCCAATGATCTCCAGACTCTTCTCTAATACCATACTCTCACTGATTATGCTCTTCTCAAAATTTTGAATTTGCTAATTAACTACGCCCTTTTAACTATGAGATCACACTGTTACATTTATAAAACTATTTTTTCAACAGATAAAACACAAAATTACTCAAAATCATATTACCTAGAATCTAACTAATGGCTAAGACACAATTCTGTGTATTTCCTTCAATGTTTCTATATAGTTTAACAGAAAAACTGTATAATTTGTATTGTTATTCTTTTCATTTTGTATTGTTACTCTTTTCATTTATGATTATTTCCCACTACACTGCTAATTTTTCTTTTTAAATTTTTTTTTATTTTTAGAGACAGGGTCTAGTTACTCTGTTGCCTGGGCTGGAGTACGGTGGCATGATCACAACCACCACACCTCGCTTTCTTAAATTTTTGAGACAGAGTGTCACTCTCATTGCCCAGGCTGGAGTGCAATGGTGCAATCTCGGCTCACCACAACCTCCGCCTCTTGGGTTCAAGCGATTCTCCTGCCTCAGCATCCTAAGTAGCTGGGATTACAGGCATGCACCACCACATCCATCTAATTTTGCATTCTTAGTAGAAACAGGGTTTCTCTATGTTGGTTAGGCTGGTCTTGAACTGCCAACCTCAGGTGATCCACCTGCCTTGACCTCCCAAAGTGCTGAGATTACAGGCATGAGCCATTGTGCCCAGCCACGCCTGGCTAATTTTTAAAAATTATATGTAGAGATGGGGTCTCACTATGCTGATTAGGCTGGTCTCGAACTCCTGGCCTCAAGTGATTCTCCCACCTTGGCATCCCAAACTGCTGGGATTACAAGTATGAGCCACTGCACCCAATTTGCTAATTCTTCATAAAAATAATTTTAATCAGTTACATAATTCATCATATAGATTTCTCTTACTTTTTTTTGGTTTTGTGTGTGTGTGTGTGTGTGTGAGATGGTGTTCCACTCTTGTTGCCCAGGCTACAGTGTAACAGCATGATCTCAGCTCACTGCAACCTCTGCCTCTGGGTTCAAGTGATTCTCCTGCCTTAGCCTCCCAAGTAGCTGGGATTACAGGCACGCGCCACCATGCCCGGCTAATTTTATATTTTTAGTAGAGACAGGGTTTCTCCATCTCAGTCAGGCTGGTCCCAAACTCCCAACCTCAGGTGATCCACCTGCCTCAGCCTCCCAAAGTGCTGGGATTACAGGCGTGAACCACTGCGCCCGGCCTTCATTCTCTTATTGAAACTTTATCAAATAATACTTCCTGAAAAAGAGAGTCATAAAAGCAGAATTACTAAACCAAAGGGTAGAAAGGCTATACCACTTTACATGACACATGAGCAGAAGCACCTGAGTACTAATCTCTGGTAAAATAATCTTTCTCTAAATCTCTGCAAATTTAATTCATAATAAATAGTATTATTGCTTTAAATGTACGCTGCATTGCTAACCTGTGAGTTTGAACATTTTTCTCATGTTCACAAGCTATTTAAATTTTAAATTTTGTTGGTGATTCATTCAAGTTTTCAGTACATTTTCCTAACAGATTTAGAGTTCCTTATCAATGTGAATGAGGTTTTTTGTTTGGTTGGTTTTTTTGAGACAGTCTCACTCTGTCACCCAGGCTGGAGTGCAGTGGTGCAATCTCAGCTCACTGCAAACTCCACCTTCTGGGTTTAAGCAATTATCCTGCCTCAGCCTCCTGAGTAGCTGGGAATACAGGCACACACCACCATGCCTGACTAATTTTTTTATTTTTAGTAGAGATGGGGTTTGAACATATTGGCCAAGCTGGTTTCAAACTCCTGACCTCAGGTGATCCATCTGCCTTGGCCTTCCAAAGTGCTGGGATTACAGGTGAGCCACCACACCTGGCTAAGTTTTTTTGTTTCGTTTTTAAAATAAATTATGTCCATTTACTCTGCTACATCTGTCAAAACCTTTTTTCGCCAGTATGTTGTAAATAACTTTTAAAACAAGCTATATAGCAACATGAGGCTTTTTTTTAACATAAGATTATTGGGGAAGAGACATATATTCATACCAATGCTGCTAGAACTACTCAAAATACTTTTAGAATCAATTTTTTAAAGTACTATCCAAAATGCTACTTAAATGTAATAAAACAACTGTTGTCCTTTATTTATGTAATTACAGTCGACCCTTGAGCAACACAGATTTGAACTGCAAGCATCCACTTAAAGGTGGATTTTTTTTTTCTCTAAGAGACAGGGTCTTGTTCTGTCAACCCAACTGGAATACAGCGGCAGGATTATAGCTTACTGCAACATCTATCTAACTCCTGGGCTCAAGCAATCCTCCCGTCTCAACGCACACCACTGTGCCTGGCTAATTTTTAAATTTTTTGTAGAAACAGTGTCTCACTATGCTGCCCAGGCTGGTCTCAAACTCCTGGCTTCAAGCGGTCTTCCCACTTTGGCCTCCCAAAGTACTGGGATTACAGGTGGGAGCCACTATGCCCAGCCCCATGGATTTTTTTCAATAAACATGTCAGAAAAATTTTTGGAGACTTGTAACAATTTGAAAAATAACTTGCAGACCAACTGTGTAGCCTAGAAATGTCTAAAGAAGAATAAAAATGTATGTCATAAATATTTAAGATACGTAGATAGATACTAGTCAATTTGTCATTTACTATTATAAAATATATACAAACTATGAAGTTAAAATTTATCAAAACATAAACATACACTTACAGGCTGTAGTTAGTGCCATTCACAGTAAAGTGAAATGTAAACAAATGTAAAGATACAGTATTAAATCATAACTGGGCCAGGCAAAGTGGCTCATCCCCATATTCCCAGCACTTTGGGAGGCTGAGGCAGACAGTTCGTTTGAGTCCAGGAGTTGGGAGACCATCCTGGGCAACATGACGAAACTCTGTCTCTATAAAAAATACATAAATTAGCTGAACATGGTGGCATGTGTCTGTAGTACCAGCTACTCAAGAGGCTGAGGGGAGAGGATCACTTGAGCCGAGGAGGGAGAAGCTATAGTAAGCCATGATCATGCCACTACACTCTAGCCTGGAAGACAGAACAAGACTCTGTCTCAAAAAATAATAATAACTGCATAAAATTAACTATAGTACATACTATAAACTAATAATTTCATAGGCACCTCTTGTTGGTTTTGCAACGAGCTCAAATGAACGCTCTAAGTATCCACTTAAAACACCAGGTAGACTGGGCACAATAACTAACGCCTGTAATTCCAACACTCTGGGATCCCCGAGGTGGGGAATCACAAGGTCAGGAGTTCAAGACCAGCCTGGCCAACATGCTAAAACCCTGTCTTTACTAAAAATACAAAAATGAGCCAGATGTGGTGGCAGGTGCCTATAACCCCAGCTACTCGGAAGGCTGAGGCAGGAGAATTGCTTGAACTCGGGAGGCGGAGGTTGCAGTGAGCCGAGACTGTGCCTCTGCACGCCAGCCTGGGCAACAGAGATGCCATCTCAAAAAAAAGAAAGTTATATATGGATTTTCAACTGTATGGCGGGGTCAGTGCCCCTAATCTTCATGTTGTTCAAGGGTCAACTGTATACTAGAAACAGCCAATAAGTTGACTACAATAAATGGTTGAGAAGATGTAATAGAGCAAGATGGATTACTGTTTTTCACCTTGAGATAAACCAAGGTATTGAAACATGTAGTAACTTATTTTTATTTTTTAAGTGTAAATTTAATATATATAAATTGTGGCTGGGCATGGTGGCTGCCACATGTAATCCTGGTACTTTGGGAAGCTGAGGGTGGATCACTTGAGGTCAGGAGTTAGAGGCCAGACTGGCCAACATGGGCAAATGCTGTCTCTAACTAAAAAAAAAAAAACCAAAAAAATTAGCTGGGCATGGTGGCACATGCCTGTGGGAGGCTGAACCAGGAGAAACGCTTGAATCCAGGAGGCGAAGGTTGCAGTGAGCAAAGATCGCCCCAGTGCACTCTAGTCTGAGCGACCCTGTCTCAAAATATATTTTATAAATAAATATTTATCTATTTGTGTATTTATATGTATACATCGTAACATATCGGAAAGTATAAAAAACCTAATGTTGGCTGGGCAGGTGACTCACGCTCGTAATCCCAACACTTTGGAAGGCCGAGATGGACAGATCATGAAGTCAGGAGATTGAGAGCATCCTGGTCTACACAGCAACACCCCCATCTCTATTAAAAGTACACAAAAATTAGCTGGGTGTAGTGGCATGCACCTGTAGTCCCAGCTACTTGGGAGGCTGAGGCAGAAGAATCACTTGAACCTGCGAGGCAGAGGTTGCAGTGAGCCAAGATCATGCCAGTGCACTCCAGCCTCACGACAGAGCAAGACTCCATCTCAAAAAAAACAACAACAAAAAAAACTAATTTTTCTTTCTTTTTTTGAGACAGAGTTTCACTCTTGTTACCCAGGCTGGAGTGCAATGGCGCGATCTCGGCTCACCGCAACCTCCGCCTCCCGGGTTCAGGCAATTCTCCTGCCCCAGCCTCCTGAGTCGCTGGGATTACAGGCACGCGCCACCATGCCCAGCTAATTTTTTGTATTTTTAGTAGAGATGGGGTTTCACCATGTTGACCAGGATGGTCTCGATCTCTTGACCTCGTGATCCACCCGCCTCGGCCTCCCACAGTGCTGGGATTACAGGCTTGAGCCACCGCGCCTGGCCAAAAAAAAACACTAATTTTCCAAAGATAACCAGTGTTAATGTTTCCCAGATAATAAAAATCCACACATTCCATGTATTCAGGCATGTGTGTATAGGTACATTTTTTCCCTTTAATAAAAATGGAATTATTATACATGCTGTCCACTGGGTAAATTCCTGTTCCTTTATTCTTAAGATTCAACTCAAATGCGAATTAAAACCTTGCTCCTATATATTCATTCCCACAGCTCCTTCTACATGTGCTTGATATAGTATACATCACGTTGTTAACACTCCTATTTTGATCTGTCCTCTCGTGTCCATAAAAATGCACTGCTCACACCTGCTCCTGTGGGGATACTACCTGACAGCCCCTACTGCTGCTCTATGATCCAACACTACATTCACACCAATTCCCACGAGCTGCTCCTAGTCAATGACGGAATACAGGGACATATACCCAGGTCCATTTGAGACACAGGAATCCTCTGACAGGAGACTACAGCAAGGACTCCTGTTCGGCCTTGCCTAAGCTATTTTAGAACTGCACTTCAGTCTAAGACTTTTCCTACCCAACCTGCCCTCCTTCCTGTTCTCATTCACAGGGGTTAGACCAGCATTATGCTCTGATAGCTCTCCTGGCTTCTTCCAGTTCCTTCCTCATTTTCCTTCACTGAATTTTTCCCCAGTAAACATCCTGCATGGCTAACCAGGTACTGGCATCTATTCAGAGGACTCACACCAAGACTCCCCCACTAAAATGAACTGTCCAGGAAGGCAAGGGCTCTGGTCTAACCATCGTTATTATTTTAGTATCTAGGCAGCCCAACATTTCAAAGACTCCTCTCAACAGACTTGCTAAACAACTGTTTTCATTTCCTTATCTACTTTTCACCAACTCACCTGGCTGGGAGCCTTTTGAGACTTCTTTTTCCAGCAGCCATGGCAATTCAACCCACTTCAGCTGAGAAATCAGCTCTAATTTTGAAACTGGAAAGTCTGCTCATAGAGAAAAGAACAGAAAATGGCTGTTTTGCATAAAGACATCCCAGCATTCATATACAGCCTCTGGTTCTCCAGGGAAGATAAAAGATGCTACCAAAACACACAGATATAAATATTGGAACTTGAGACAAAAATGGGAAAAGGTATTCCACTGATGAAATCAAAATGATGCTTTACATTTCCAATTCAATGAAGCAAAGACCTTTTCTAGAAGACACACTGTAGAAAAGCCAATTTTCAGAACCTGTTTTTAGGATTAGTCCTACAAGCCCCTGGGTCCTCAGCCAAAACAAAGTACTTCACATAGCACTTACCTTTCAATAAAGGGTACAAAGAGAGACGTAAGTTTAAATGCTAGATAATGAAGAAAAAGTGTCTTTACCCAGAAATTTTAGGTTCCTGAAGTTTTCCAGTAGCACTTCCTTATATAGCTCCTTTTGAAAAGGCTCCAGCTTCTTCCACTCTCCTCTTGAAAAGTTCACAGCTACATCATTCAATGTTATAGATTCCTAGAACACCAAACAGTTCTTTTGCATTGGATTATTCCCAAACAGACCCCAAATACATTTTTTTTTTTTGAGACAGGCTATTGCTCTGTTGACCATGTTAGAGTGCAGTGGTGCAATCACAATTCTCTGCAGGCTCAACCTCCTGGCCTCAAGTGATCCTCCCACCAGTAGCTGGGACTACAGGCATGTGCCACCATGCCCAGCTTACTTTTAATTTTTTTGTAAAGACATTGTCTCACTATGTTGCCCAGGCTGGTCTTAAATTCTCGGGCTCAAGTAATTTTCTGTCCTCTATGTCCCAAAGCACTGGGATTATAGGCCTGAGTCACTGTGCCCGGCCTGGATAGGATATAAAGAATGGTTTTGATAGCATGTACGTTTTTAAGAATTCCAAAGTAAGCTACAGAGTGGCTATTCATTCTATGATTGTTATAAGTGATTCAGAACAAGGGTATTACACAATCTCTGCCTCTTCCATTCACTCTCTAGTGTTAAATACTGTACAAGAATTATCTGGAATGTGTAACATTGATCAAGTTCACCTGAACACATCGATTTTTAGGATTAAATATTAATTGAAGGGTATGATTTACATTCCTAAACCCTAAGTTTGCAAAATTAATGTAAGCTTACTACAGGTAATAATTAACTAAATACATAATAATATCTGCAACTAGATTCCAATTTTTAACTTCCAATTACAAGCAGCAATTATCTATCACATTTGGAGAATCTATATTCAACAACATACTCACACTTGCAATTACTCCACAATTAATTATAAACAAGAATACTGACTCACTAAAATACACTTTTTTTTTTTTTTTTGAGACGGACTCTCACTGTATTGTCCAGGCTAGAATGCAGTGGCGTGATCTCAGCTCACTACAACCCCTGCCTCCCAAGTTCAAGTGATTCTCATGCCTCAGCCCGTCAAGTAGCTGGGATTATAGACATGTGCCACCACACTTGGTTGATTCTTGAAATATACTTATTATAGCATTCTCTGCATGCTTTTTGAGAGGCAATAGAGCAGAGTAGCTATTGGTACATGTATTACCTTCCTCTGGGAGCCATAACAAATTGCCAAAACCTTGGTGACTCGAAATAGGAATTTGTTCTCACAGTTCTGGAGGCCAGAAGTCTGAGATTCAGGTGTTGGCAGAGTTGCATTCCCTTCTGAGGCTCCGGGGGACAGTCTGTTCCTGGCTTCTTCCTGCTTTCAGTGGCTGCAAGAGTTCCTTGTCTTGTGGCCCTATCATTCCAAACTCTGCCTAACTCTTCATATCACCTTCTTTTTGTGTTTTCAATCTCCTCCTGCCTCTCTAACAAGGACAGTTGTGATGGCATTTAGGGCCCACCTGTATAATCCAGAATAAACTCCTCATCTTGTTTTCTTTCTGAGAGACAGGGTCTCACTTTGTTACCCAGGCTGGAGTATGGCGGCACAATCATAGCTCACTACAGCCTCAACCTCCCAAGCTCAAGTGAAAGATTGTCTTTCCTCCTACAGCTCTACCACCTCAGATCCCAAGTAGCTGAGACCACAGGTACATGCTACTGTGCCCAGCTAAGTTTTAGAATTTTTTTACATAGATAAGGGTCTCACTATGTTGCCCAGGTTGGTCTCAAACTCCCAGGATCAAGCAATCCTTCCATCTTGGCCTCCCAAAGTGCTGGGATTGCAGGCATGAGCCACTGTACCCAGCCAAATATATCCTTTATCAAGTTAAGATTTAAGAACATGGGCTTCTGTCTGGGTGCAATGGCTCATGCCGGTAATCACAATGCTGTGGGAGGCCAAGAGAGAAGACTGCTTGAGGTCAGGAGTTCAAAATCAGCCTGGGCAAGATAGTAAGGCCCTAACTCTACAAAAAATATCTTTAAATGAGCTGGGCACACTGGTGCACGCCTGCTGTTCCAGCTACTGAAGAGGCTGAGGAGAGGGGATGGCTTGAGCCCAGGACTTCGAGGTTGCAGTGAGCTGTGTTTACACCACTACACTCCACTTCCAGCCTGGATGACAGAGCAAGGCCCCATCTCTTAAAAAAAAAAAAAAAAAAAAAAGAAATGAACTTCCATTTCCATCTAATTTTATCAGTGGTAACTTGAATTTTATGTGTTTTTGTGTCATTAGAATCAGACTCATGGCATTCTGTGAACTGAACCAAAATTGTGGGTGGAAAATGAGGTATGAGTTCCTTGCAAGGGAGACTACATTTTATTTTATTGTTTTAGAGAAAGGGTCTTGCTCTATTGGCCAGGCTGGAAGGCAGCAGTGGCATGACCACAGCTCACTGCAACCCTGAACTCTTGGGCTCAAGCGATCTTCCTGCCTCAGCCTCCCGAAGTGCTGGAATTATAGGTGTAAGCCACCGTGTCAAGCCTTTTATTTTTATATCTTCATACCACTCAGCAGGAGCCCAGTTAAGTATTCACTTAGGAACAAAAACCATCAAAAGCAAACTTACACAGGACTCAGTATTGGGACAATTAGCGACCACTTTATTCTCTTTTGATTTCTCCTCTTGGGAAACAGAATCTTGAGAGACGAGATCTAGGAAGGGGGAGAAAACCAGTCCAGTCTTTCAAATGGATTCTTCAGACTAAAAATCTTTACATATATAAGTGATACACAGGAAAAAACTAAGTCAGTTTCCCCTACTATACTCACAACACAAAATAATTCCGACTCCAGATATATGGAGGTATTTCCCCCATGCCAAGCAAGCAATTCTGTGGTAGATTCCCCAGCAGGCACCAGCTGGGTGTCCTCTAATTCATTTCTAACACTATCTACCTGGAGAATCAGCTCCCAAAGGTTAAGACCTCAGTCCCACAAGACCATCCTCCACGTCAGATGCCAGTCTCATGTCTGAGCCTCCAGGGTTTTGACCAACAAGATACAAACTGGGGATCCCATGAGCCCCTCCCTGGGTTCCAATAATATGCTTCAGTGGCTCACATAACACTTTACTTACATTTACCGGTTTATTGTAAAGGGTATTCCAAAGGATACAGAGGAACAGCCAGATGGATGAGGCACTGCAGAGGGCAAGGGGCTTGGATCGTCCATGCCCTCTCTGGGTGCACAGCTCTCCAGAACTGCCATGTGGTTAGCTATCTGGAACTCCCCTTTTGGGTTTTTATGGAAGCTTCATAGACAGGCACAACTGGTTAAATCACTGGCCATTTGATCAACTCAACCTTCAGTCCCTCTCCCCCTGACAGGTTGTGGGGTGGGGCTGAGTTCCAACCCTCTTAAGCACAGGGTTGATTCCCCTGGCAACCAGCACCCTCCCAATTCCAAGGTCATCTAGGGACTTTCCAAAAACCACCTCATTAACATAAACTCAAGTGTGGTTAATAGGGGTTTGTTATAAATAACAAAAAGACTGTCTTTCCCCTTTATAGCTCAGGAGCTGTTTTAGGAACCACGGACAAAAGGCCAAATATTTTAACAAAAGATACTCTTACTGCTCTAATCGCCCAGGAAATTATAAGGGTTCTAAGAGCTGCAAGCCCCTTTAGGTGAAGGTCATTCAAAAGAAACAAAAAGTTGCCCCACTCTTTAAAACAGACAACACCCACAGATAAAAGTTTCCTACGAAAACCTAGGCTTTTCCCCTTAGCTCATATAAAAATCCTCTCCAATCCTAAGCTCACAAAAACTGGTTTTCTTCTTTCTATAAACCCTGTCTAAAAATATTTAATTTGAACAATAACCAACTTTGAAGTATTCTAATTTGAAAGATGCAGTAAGGTAAAACTGTACATTCTTCATGGTCCTAGTGACAAGAGTCATGCAAACCTGCTAACTGAATGAAAGCACCAGGTTAGTCTCAAGAACTGACTCCACCAGATTCCTAAAGACAGAAAAGAGGCATCTAATAAAAACTCATGGAAACTAAATGTATCCAGTACGTTCAGATTGGCCCATTCTGGGCACACTGCCTATGAGTGATTCCTGCTCTACAAGGAGCAGTAAAAAATAAAAACATAAATACAAAACCCTCAGATGTCAACAACTCTTTTTCAAATAAGAAAAAGTACTTTTTCAAATCAAACTCTACCTTTTTACGAAAAGAATTTTACACAACTTCAGTGATTAGATGATCAATAAAAATTAAGAATCAGAATTATGTAATCAAACAGAAAAGTGAGGTGATTTTAAGAAAACAGTTATACCCTACAAAATCCTAGAAAACAAATTTTTTTCGGAGACAGTTTCACTCTTGTTGCCCAGACTGGGGTGCACTGGCGTGACCTCAGCTCACTGCAACCTCCGCCTCCTGGATTCAAGCAATTCATCTGCCTCAGCCTCCAGAGTAGCGGGGATTACAGGCGTGTGCCACCATGCCAGGCTAATTTTTATTTTTTTGTAGAGACAGGGTTTCTCCATGTTGGTCTGGCTGATCTCTAACTCCTGACCTCAGAGAGTGATCTGACCGCCTCAGCCTCCCAAAGTGCTGGGATGACAGGCGTTTGCCACTGCACCTTGCCCAAAAGCAATTCTTTATTGCAGGGGCCTCCACACAGAGGCCCTAATTTTGTAGAAGCATAACACTGCAGTGACAAATCAGAGGAGTCAGGAAACCCAAATTTAGATATACTAATTAGCTGTGTGATGGCAAACTAAGTGTATGGAGGTAAATACTATTTATTTCCCTATCTCAATATTTCCAAATTTTCCAAATGTATTTGCAGTATATTACACGGCAAAATACAAATATTTATAACATATTTGAGAACATGAATAGCTACAAATTTGAGAAAAAGGTGAGCCACATCCCCTGAAAGGACAATTCACCCTAGAAGACTTTACATCAATATTTTATAATGATATCACTGTAATTCATAGTTTATATTTTATACATTTATATTTATAATATGTAATTATATACATATAATTCAGGTTTTCCTGCACTAAGGCTGTAGAACTCCACTATAAAATAGTTAATAGTCACATGTGGCTATTTAAACATTAAATTTGATTTTTAAAATTCAGTTCCTTATTTGCACTAGCTGCTTTTCACATGCTTAACTTGAATTGCAAAACAGTGCAGAAACATTTCCATCAGCAAAGATACTGACAGCCCTGTTCTAGTACCATGCTAGTCCACACACTGGAGCTAGACATTAGGGCCTGAGCTGGTTGATTTGCCTGTGACTCCAAACACTTTCACAGATAACTTGTGTTCCTGAAGGGGATGGGAAAGAAATTAATATTTCTTGAGCACCCACCATATATATCTTGTCTCACCTTTACAAGAAAACTACAGGAAAGATGATATCCTTTTTTAACACATAAAAATATTTACATTCTGCCAGGCACGGTGGCTCACACCTGTAATCCCAGCACTTTGGGAGGCCAAGGCAGGCAGACTGCTTGAGGTCAGGAGTTCGAGAGTAGCCTGGCCAACATGGTGAAATCTCGTCCTTACTAAAAATACAAAAATTAGCTGGGTGTGGTGGTGGGTGCCTATAGTCCCTGCTACTTGGGAGGCTGAGGCAGAAGAATTGCTTGAACCCAGGGGGCGGAGGTTGCAGTGAGTCAAGATTGCACCACTACACTCCAGTCTGGGTGACAGAGCGAGACTCCCTCTCAAAAAAAAAAAAAAAATTTATATTCTGAGTTTACACAGCTTGCCGAAAGTCACACAGTAAATGGCAGGGCTGATTCAAACCCAATCCCAACTTCAAAACTCAGACTCCTCTTTAGCAGTAAATTGCTTTCTTTTGAGGAGTTCACTTTCAGACTTTGAGGCAACGTCTCCCACTTCCTCTCTCCATCTGTAATGCTCACCTTCTTTTTCTTCAAGCATCTGTGTCAAATCTTCTATTAGGGTCACCACCTCCTCACTACTCTCAGGATGTTGTGACTTTACCCAAACCCTGATCTCCCCAGGCAAAATGGTCAGGAACTGCTCAAACACCAAAAGCTCTAAAATCTGTTCTTTCGTGTGAATGTCTGGTCTCAACCACTGAGTGCAGAGCTCCCAGAGTTGATTCAGAGCTTTCCTGGGTCCGGCTACTTCTGAATAAGAAAACCACCTAAACCTCTGTCTGAAACACTCTGCATCAGCAGCATCTCCTCCTAAAATAGTTTCTTGCTCCCCAGAAGTAACCATTCCTGGGACCTCATTTTGTTCAGTCGAGGCCAGAGTTTGAGGGTCTGGTGAGATGGCTGTCATCTTGTTCAAGGGCACTACAGCTTGCACTGTGTATCAGGAGGAGGAATCCAGTCCCTTCACACTCTATTTGAGTATCAGTACAGTCCAGCAAGAGGCACTATACACAGCCAGGAATATCAAGGTTCCAGGAATCCAGTTTACAGTCCTGCAGAAACTGTCAAGAAGAAATATTAAGGCATTAAATAAGTAAAACAAACTGTTGTCAGTCCTAAAAACAATGTTCTTGGTTTGGTTCCACACACATACCCAGAAATGCCTAAAACAGCCCTGCTCAACTACTATATTAAAAGAATAATTTTCTTTCTTTCTTTCTTTTTTTGAGATGGAGTTTCGCTCTTGTTGCCCAGGCTGGAGTGAAGTGGCGCGATGTTGGCTCACTGCAACCTCTGCCCCTACTGGGTTCAAGCGATTCTCCAGCCTCAGCCTCCTGAGGAGCTGGGATTATCAGTACCCACCACCACACCCAGCTAAGTTTTGTATTTTTAATAAAGACCGGGTTTTGCCATGTTGGCCAGGCTCGTCTCAAACTCCTGACTTCAGGTGATCCACCTACCTCAGCCTCCCAAAGTGTTAGGATTACAGGTGTGAGCCACCATGCACAGCCGATAACCGTCTTTATAGTCAAAAGCTGAGTAGCTACTTAAGGATTACAAAAGGTACCCTCAAAGGAAACAGTTGCTTCAGATTCAATAGTCCTCCTCAGCAAAATGCTATCAGGAAAGGTTTACAAGAGGACCCAGTCGCAAAGCTATTTAACAACTACTACGCTTTCTCAATGAAAGGCCACACATTTCTCACCAGTTGCTCAACTCAGAAGCCCAATTTAATATTTGACTTTCAAACTTCTCTTCCTCCTTACTTCTCCCATTATCAAAAACCAGGTTCTGGCGATTTTATTTCCTAAGAACATCTCCATTCTATCCTACTGAAACTGCTTAAGTACAGGCTTCTTCAATCCAGTCTCACACTGTAGCCAAAAAATTCCTTCTAATATGCAAAACATGATCTTATCACTCCCTTGCTTATCGTCCCTCACCAGCCCCCAAACTGTCTCTCGATAAAGTTCACAAGCAGGGACCATGCATTGTGATCTGAGATATTGCCTGATGACTTCACCTGCTGAGCTCTAGCTACCCGATTGACACTACAGCTATAAATTAACATCTCTCCATTCCCAGGCACACTCTGTATATACCCTCCTAGCCTTTACACCAAGGCTATTCCCTCTCCTTGGAATGTTGCTTTCTTTCTCCTACCAAACTTTTATTCGTTCTTTAAAGCCTGACTCCTTTCAACTGTCACCTCTTGTGTGATGCTCCGCTTGATCCCAAAGCACTCCTTTGCAAGCAGACCGCCCTGTGTTGCATGCATTCATTCATTCTACAAGTGACTGAGCAACTACAATGCGCTGGAACGGGACCAGGGGCCATGAGCTGCGGGGCCAGGCGTGGACAGGCCCGAAAGGGTCCTCACCCTCACAGAGGGTCCAGGAAATGACAATAAAGCCGGAGCGGGACTACAATGAGGCAAGTGAAGGCTGTGAGAGCCTCGCAATGCAATTACCATACCAATAACAACCCATCTCCGACCACAGCGCCCGGCACACAGCACGCATGACGTCACTTATTCCTATACCAAATATTAGGCGCCCACGAGGTACCTGGCGCCGTGCTGGGCACCTGGGGCTCTGTGGTGACGAAGACCCTCAGCTCCATCGACAGGGAGTTTACACTGGAGGCCCGGTGAAAATGTGACGCAGCCGGAGGATCTCAACCGGAGGGAGGGCAAAAGGAGAGGTTTCACCCCCCAGGGGTCCTCTGACAATATCTGGACACATTTTTGGTTAGCTCAGCTGGGAGAAGAGGTAGTACTGGTATCTAACGGGCAGAGCCAGTGATGCTGCTACAAATCCTGCAATAACCGGAGAGCCTCCTCCTCACCGCCACGCCACACAAACAAAACAAGGCATTATCCCGCCCGAAATGTCAACAGTGTCCAAGAGGCGCAGGGAGGGATGGAGGGAAGGCTACAGCCCCGTCCCGCAGCGGAGTGCGCACCTCCCACAGAAGCAGCAGCAGCAGCGCAGCGCACAGCCGGTCAGTCGGCTGCTCCTGGTCCCCACCCCGCCCCAGGGGCGCTCTCGGAGCCCGCGATTCGGCCGCGGCCCCGAAACTCGGGGCAGGGGACACCCAGTACCTGCACCTGCATCCGCAACCAGCAACAACGCCACCGCAATGAGCTTCCAGAAGCTGATCCCGCAGCGAGTGCGCGCGCAAGCCCGCGGGGACCACTGCGCCTGCGCAGAGACGCCGAACAGGACTCCCCGAACGCGCTCGTGAGGCTTTCCGAGAGTCCGCGCTTTCCATAGGCTCCCACCTGCCTGTTGCGCATGGTCACTGGGAAGCGGCTAGTGGGCTCGGCTGCAGAATTATTGCTGCGCCAGAGGCTCAGAGGCCTAGAAACCTATGAGGTTTGCAGATTCAGGGGGCTCCATCTCCTTACTAACCTCAAACCTTCCCTACTCCCTCCCATCACTTCCATTCCCTGAAATCTAAGGTGGAAAAATCCATCCCAGAAGCATATTAGCGATGCATTTAATGCAAGCCATAACGCCACAGCTTGAGTTAAACACATGTTAATCTTATGACTTCCACACCCGCCCCCATGGTCCAGTCCATCCTCATGGCTCACCTGGATTACTGCAATAGCTTCTATATTTCACCTTACTTCTCTTGGCTATTCTCCACACACACCACAGACAGACCAACATTTTAAAACGCCAAAGTATATTCCTCCTTTGCTTAAAACCCTGCAATGGTTTCCCATTTTACTCAGTGAAAACGCAAGTATTTATAGTGGCCTACAAGGCCCGATGGAATCTTACCCTCTATAACCTCCCGTACCTCTTCCCCCACTTTCCGGCTCAAATCTTATTAGACCCCTTCCTCTTCCTCTAACCTGCCGGGTACTTCAGGCTGACCTGCTCCTCCCCTAAGTGGCCAAACGGCGGCGCACTCTCTCACCCCTTCAGGTCTTCCCAATGAAGCTCTCCCAAGATTCACTTAAATAGGAATTCCACCTCACTCTTGTTTCCTCTTCTAGCATACTCTATAGTTTTTTGTTGTTGTTGTTTGGTTTTGTTTTGCTTTTTTGAGACAGAGTTTTGCTTTGTCACCCAGGCTGGAGTGCAACAGCACGATCTCGGCTCACTGCAACCTCCGCCTCCCGGCTTCAAGCAATTCTCCTGTCTCAGCCTCCCAAGTAGCTGGGATTCCAGGCGCCCGCCACCACGTCCGACTAATTTTTTGTATTTTTAGTAGAGACAGGGTTTCCCCATGTTGGGCAGGCTGGTCTCGAACTCCTGACCTCAGGTGATCTGCCTGGACCTTAGGTGATCTGCCTGCCTTGTCCCAAAGTGTTGGGATTACAGGCATGAGCCACTGTGCCTGGCTGTTTTGTTTTGTTTTATTTTGTTTAAATTTATTATTTTACTACTTGTTTGTCTTCCCCACTAGAATATTCATTATACAAGAGTAAGTAGTTTTATCTCATTTGTTCTAGGTTGTATGTTTAGGCCCTGGAACGGTACTTGGCCAATGATAGGCACTCAATAGACAATTGTTGAGCTGATGAATTAGTGCTTGCATAGATTATGGGGGGCATTGCAAAAAGGGCCAGGAGCTCCGGAAAAATTGTTTGAAGGGTCCTAATAACTGGATGATCCCTGAAAGGGTAGAGTTGGGAGTGAAAGACTACATTCATTCTAGACTGAAGGAGCAGGATGATTTAAGGCCCTGCGACTTCAAAAGGACACAGCAAGCTCAACTAAATGAACCACTGGGCTTATCACAGGCAGCAAGTCAAACTGAAGAAACAGGGCTGAGAGTTAAGACAAAAGTTTTCTCAGTCCCAAATCCCATTGCATATTCTCCTCTACCCACCTCCCCTTGGCTGGCTTAAGTAAGACACATCAGGATGAAGCTGGAGAAGGCAGAGGAATGTGGAATGTCTATTGGCTCATTATTTTAAATAGGCAAGTCAGAGGCACTTTACTTAGCGGTTCTCAAATTTTACTGTACCTTAGAATCACATGATGTTCTTTATTTGAATACAAATTTGGGGGCTGGGCGCCCATGGTTTATGCCTGTAATCCCAGCACTTTGGGAGGCCAAGGCGGGCAGATCACCTTAGGTTGGGAGTTCAAGACTACCCTGACCAACATGGCAAAACCCCATCTCTACTAAAAATACAAAACTAGCTGGGCATGGTGGCGCATGCCTGTAATCCCAGCTGCTCAGGAGGCTGAGGCAGGAGAATCACTTGAACCCGGGAGGTAGAGGTTGCAGTGAGCTGAGATTGTGCCATTGTACTACAGCTTCAGCAATAAGAGTGAAACTTCGTCTCAAAAAAAAAAAAAAAAAAAAAGGAAAAAAACACAAATGTGGGGAACTTCTGGCCCTCCCCATCCATCAACTTGTTGCAGGTGATCTTGCGCTTTGAGAAACACAGTACTAGTTGAAATATTCTGTAAGTAAATGACATGCTGCATATGAATAAATTACCAGGAAAGAATGGCATCTTCTTGGAACTGGTAGTCAAAATATAACTTTCGATTAAAAGTAACTGTCATAGGAGTGGTGGACTGTGTATCAGGAAGGAAGCTAGAAACTACAAATCAGTTTCACTTGTCTGCAATCTGGTGGGATCTCGAAACAGGATAAACATACTTAGGAACACTTTAAGTGAGCTGTTTGTTAGTTTAACTGTTTGGGCTTCAGTATGGAGAATAGATTAGAAAGAGATAAGACCAGAGATAAAAAGACTAGTCTTATCATAATCCAGTATGATGGTGGCATAAAATAAAGGTGGTTTAATGGTGATGGAAGACAGACACAGGGCATAGTAGTATCAAGGGATAGTAGTAGGATTAGGATTTGGCGATTTATTGCAAATATTCATGGATGGTAACAAAGAAAACAATGTGCCATAGGGCATCTTACATTTTGTAATAATGGTCACAGCAATATATGTCCTATCCCACAAGTTATTCTTACAAGGTTATGTTGATATATCTCCTTTTGAGAGGAATTATCTATGCTTCCTCCCCATTGAAACTAGGTTGATGACCTTTGTGACTACCTAAGCCAATACAATGCCGTGGAAATGATGCTGCCTAATTTCTAAATCTGCCCACATCCATAGAACTAGCGCCCAGATCAAGAAACACAACATGCGGCCAGGCGGTGGCTCATGCCTATAATTCCAGCACTTCGGGAGGCTGAGGTGGGTGGATCACCTGAGGTCGGGAGTTCGAGATCAGCCTGACCAACAAGGTGAAAACCTGTCTCTACTAAAAACACAAAAATTAGCCGGGTGTGGTGGCAGGTGCCTATAATCCCAGCTATTCGGGAGGCTGAGGCAGGAGAATCACTTGAACCCAGGAAGCGAAGGTTGCAGTGAGCCCAGATCATCATGCCACTGCACTCCAGCCTGGGTGATGGAGCAAGACTCTGTCTCAAAAAAAAAAAAAAAGAAAAAAGAAAAAAAAAACCACAACATGACAAGCAATGCAGAAGCCCTGGTCCTCCTGTACTTCTTTTTGGTCACCTTCCCAAGGGTGTCACTATCCTGACTTTTAACAGAGAAGAACAATTTTACTTGTTTTCATATTATAGAATCTACAGTCTAGAAAGTAGAATCATATAGTACATGTTCTTTGAATATGATGACTTCTTTCATTCATCATTATGTCTGTGAGATTTATCAATATTGTTGCATGTGATTATACAGAGTTTACTGCATCATATTCTCCTATGACCTGTTTTTTGTTTTTTGTTTATTTTTGAGATGGAATCTCACTCTGTTTCTCCGGCTAGAGTGCAGTGGTATAATCTCGGCTCACTGCAACCTCCACCTCCCGGGTTCAAGCAATTCTCCTGTCTCAGCCTCCTGAGTAGCTGGGATTACAGGCGCCCATCACCATGCCCAGTTAATTTTTGTATTTTTAGTAGAGATTGGGTATCGCCATGTTGGCCTGGGTGGTCTCAAACTCCTGGCCTCAGGTGATCACCCAACTTGGCCTCCCAAAGTGTTGGGATTACAGGCATGAGCCACTGCACCTGGTCTGACCTGTTATTTATGTTAACATTTCCTGTTTTCATAGCCCCTTGCCCAGCCTCTTCTCCTGTAGAGAAATAGCTGTGAGTATAGTGTTTACTGCCTGTGCTACAGTGTTTTTGGTAGCAATTCAGCTAGTAAGCATTGGACAACTAGTAAAGAGACAGAATTAGGATTCCAAACCAGGCAGCATAGCTCCTGAACCTGTGTTCCACCATATACCACATAGTCATACGACAGTTTTGGGGTTCGTTTGTTTTGTTTTTTTGAGACAGGGTCTCGCTCAGTTGCCCAGGCTGGAGTGCCATCATGTGATCATGGCTCACTGTAGCCTCCACCTCCCACTTCAGTCTCCCAAGTAGCTGGGACTACAGGCATGCACCCCACTAATTTTTGTATTTTCACAGAGATGGGATTTTGCCATGTTGTTCAGGCTGCTGTCAAACTCCTGAGATCAAGCAATCTGCCCACCTCAGCCTCCCAAAGTGCTGGGATTATAGATGTGAGCCACCACATCCAACCTGTTTTTCTTTTCTTTCTTTTTTTTTTTTTTTTTTTTGAGACGGAGTTTCGCTCTTGTTACCCAGGCTGGAGTGCAATGGCCCGATCTCGGCTCACCACAACCTCCGCCTCCTGGGTTCAGGCAATTCTCCTGCCTCAGCCTCCTGAGTAGCTGGGATTACAGGCACGTGCCACCATGCCCAGCTAATTTTTTTTTTGTATTTTTAGTAGAGACGGGGTTTCACCATGTTGACCAGGATGGTCTCGATCTCTTGACCTCGTGATCCACCCACCTCGGCCTCCCAAAGTGCTGGGATTACAGGCTTGAGCCACCGCGCCCGGCTTCTTTTTTTTTTTTTAAGTTTTCTCTTCACTGAGCATTCAGTTAACCCTATAGGGAACCCTGACTCTTTCTCTGTTTCTTAATACCCTACTCTCCTCTGGGGTTTTTACTCCTCAGGCCTCCCTGCAGGGTAGGTAGCCACAACGTTTATGAGATCAAGATGAACTTTCTTCCCGGGAGGGCAACCTAGGATGTTTCCTCTCCTCAAATGGAAGGCGTAGGTCTTTCACAATGAGACAAACTCACTTTTGTCTTGCGAATAGCAAGGTTAGTCCATTACAATTTATGTATTTATTTTATTTATTATTTTTTTTGAGACAGGGCCTCACTCTGTCACCCAGACTGGAGTACAGTGGCACAATCACAGCTGACTGCAACCTCCACCTCCCGTGCTCACGTGATCCTCCAGCCTCAGCCTCCCAAGTAGCCTGGACCACAGGCACGCGTGACCATGCCTGGTTAATTTTCCTATTTTTTGTAGAGATGGGTTTTTGCCATGTTGGCCAGGCTGGTCTCAAACTCCTGAACTCAGGTGATCCACCCACCTCCCAAAGTGCTGGAATTACAGGTGTGAGCCACCATGCCTAGCCAAATTTTTGTATGTTTAGTATAGAATGCTGGTCTTGAACTCCTGACCTCAAGTGATGTACCAGCCTTGGTCTCCCAAAGTGCTGGGATTATAGGCATGAGCCATTGCGCACAGCTGACACTGACATTTTAAAGAGTCAGTCTAATAGTTTTGTGGAATGTCCCACAGACTGATTCGTCTGATTGTTTTCTTGTATTTTGATTCAGGTTAAATATTTTGGCAAGAATACCATTGAGGTGGTGTTTTGTACCTCCCCTTGAGTTGCATCAGGAGGCATACGATATCACTTTATCCCATCATGGGAGATACTAAATTAGATCTTTCAGCTAAGGTAATGTCTTTCCCCTTTGTACATAATAAATAATTTGGAGGTGATATTTTGAGGCTATTTGAATATCTTATTTCTCATTTATTTTTCACCTGGTGGTTTTGTAGCCATTGATATTCTTTGTTTAAATCAGTGACTACATTGGAGGTTACAAAATAGTAATTTTTCTATTTTTTTTTTTTTTTGAGATGGAGTCTTGCCCTGTCACCCAGGTGGAGTGCAATGGGGTGATCTCAGCTCACTGCAACCTCTGCCTCCTGGCTTCAAGCGATTCTCCTGCCTCGGCCTCCTGAGTAACTGGGATTACAGGCACATGCCACCATGTCTGGCTAATTTTTTGTATCTTTAGTAGAGACAGGGTTTCACCATGTTGGCCTGGCTGGTCTACTTCTATCATTTCTTCTACGTTTATTATCTGGCAGTCTTCTGTTAAAAAAAAAAAAAAAAAAAAAAAAACAGCCTGGCACGAGGGCTCACACCTATAATCCCAGCATTTGAGAGGCCGAGGTGGGCAGATCACAAGGTCAGGAGTTCAAGACCAGGCTGGCCAAAATGGTAAAACCCCACCTCTACTAAAAAATACCAGATTTAGCTGGGTGTGGTGGCGTGCGCCTGTAGTCCCAGCTGAGGCAGGAGAATCACTTGAACGGGGGAGGCGGAGGTTGCAGTGAGCCGAGATTGTGCCACTGCACTCCAGCCTGGGTGACAGAGCAAGACTTCATCTCAATTAAAAAAGGGAAAAATCACCTTAGCTCAGGGATGTGCACCTGTCATCCCAGCTACTTGGGAAACTGAATAGGAGGATCCCTTGAACCAGGAGATTGAGGTTGTAGTGAGCTATGACTGCACCTGTGAATAGTGACACATTACAGCCTGGGAAACATAGTGAGACACTGTCTCTAAAAATAAAAAATAAACACCACCCCAAACTTGGTGCCTTCAAAAATCATGACTATTAAAAAAAGAAAGAGGGACTGGGCACACCTGTAATCCCAGCACATTGGGAGGCTAAGGCAGGTGGATTACCTGAGGTCAGGAGTGTGAGACCAGCCTAGCCAACATGGTGAAACCCCCTCTCTACTAATAATACACAAATTAGCCAGGCATGGTGGCAGATGCCTGTAGTCCCAGCAACTCAGAGGCTGAGGCAAGAGAATCACTTGAGCCCAGGAGCCTGAGGTTGCAGTGAGCCGAGATTGGGAAGGAAGAGAAGAAGGAAGGAAGGAATGAAAAGGAAGGAAGGATCAGAGAAATTAGAAGGTAATTGCAGAAATTTAAACATATTGATGAAGTTGAAAGAAGATAAGGTAGACAAATCTTTTAGAAAGTAGAAGACAAACGCATGAGGAATCAGAGTGAAGAGATAAAAAATTAAATGTTTGATCTATGAGCTCTATCATCTGATTAATAGCAGTTTCACAAACAAGAAAAGAAATTCTTTTTAACATTTAGCCGGGCGCGGTGGCTCAAGCCTGTAATCCCAGCACTTTGGGAGGCCGAGGCGGGTGGATCACGAGGTCAAGAGATCGAGACCATCTTGGTCAACATGGTGAAACCCCGTCTCTACTAAAAATACAAAAATTAGCTGGGCATGGTGGCGCATGCCTGTAATCCCAGCTACTCAGGAGGCTGAGGCAGGAGAATAGCCCGAACCCAGGAGGCGGAGGTTGCGGTGAGCTGAGATCGGGCCATTGCACTCCAGCCTGGGTAACAAGAGCGAAACTCTGTCTCAAAAAAAAAAAAAAAATTTAAAGAAAAATTTCCAGAAATAGATAAAGCCATTGAGTGTCCAGCAGTATTAGTGAAACAAAGCACAACAGGGCAGTGGAGATCCTGAAAGTTAAAAGAGAAGGAGAGGAGGAGAGAGAGCAGGTAAAATAAAAGACAATATCACATTACATTGGCAGTGAACTTAATAACTGGAAGGTAGAAAAAGTTGAACAATACCTTCAAAGTGTTTGGAAATTATTTCTCACTAAGAATTCTATCCCAGCCATCCTGGGATAGAATTTCAGAGTAAATTAGAGACATTTTCAGACATACAAGTCCCCAGCATTTACCTTGTAGTTTCCCTTTTTTCAGGGAGCTCCTAGAACAGAGATCAGCAAACTATGGCCCTTGGTTCGAATCCAACCTGCTCCGTCTTTTTATAAATAAAGTTTTATTGGAACATAGTCATGCCTATTTGTTTCTGAATTATCTATGGTTGCTTTCATGCTGTAAGGGCAGAGTTGAGTAGCTGTGACAGAAACTGTGGTCCACAAATCCTAAAATACAGAAGTAGTTTGCCAACCTCTGTCCCAAAGGATATTTCTAACAAAAAGAGGGAGTATACGAAGGCAGTGGAACTCACAGTATTTGGAGGGACTTGCTATAGTGATGCTAAAGGGAAAGCCCCAGAATGATAACCGTGCAACAGATTTTGAGAGCAATGGGCCCAGTTGAAGCAAGTGAACAGAAAGTTCCAGCAGGGAGGAACAGTTGTGTTTGATCTTATTGAGAGTGTTTCGGCGTTTTGTCACAGTTTAAGGATAGATATATAGAAAATTAAACAATGAATTGGAGAAATTGAAAACTGAAAAAAGGCAGGAATATTTGAAACAGAATGAGTGAAGGGGAGTGGGTTGTACTAAGAAGCTGGTAGTGCACATTGGGAGGCCAATACAGGAGGATTGTTTGAACCCAGGAGTTGAAGACAAACCTGGGCAACATAGTGAGATGCCCATCTCAGAAAAAACAATTAGCTAGGCATGGTGGCCTGTGTCTGTAGTCCCAGCTATTTGGGAGGATGAAGTGGGAAGATCCTTTGAGCCTGCTAGGTCAAGGCTGCAGTTAGAACAGAGCAAGACTTTGTCTAAAAAAAGTAAATAAATAAAAAATAAAAGATGGTCGCCAGGTCATGTAGGATCTTGTTTTAACATGCACTATTTGGATGCTCAGGTTCAAAGATGAAAATTAGGTTATACATAATGATACAAAGAGGAGAAAAATGCAGGATTGATGATCAGCATTTATTTTTTCCCCTTTCCCCTAATCCGCTAAAATGACAGCGAAAGGAATTTTTGAAGTATCATTAAACAAAGACGTGAGAACCAAAGAACCAAAGAGGAGAGGACAGGAATAAAATTTTGTCAGTGATAAAGCAGATAGATGAGTGGTAAAAGACCTGCCCCCCGCCACCGCCCAAAAAAAAAGGCCGGACATGGTGGCTCAAGCCTGTAATCCCAGTACTTTGGGAGGCTGAGGCGGGTGAATCACCTGGGGTCAGGAGTTTGAGACAAGCCTGGCCAACATGGTGAAAACCCATCTCTACTAAAAATACAAAAATTAGCCAGGCATGGTGGCATGCGCCTGTAATCCCAGCTACTTGGGAGGCTAAGGCAGAAGAATCACTGGAACTTGGGAGGTGGAGGCCGCAGTGAGCCGAGATTGTGCTGCTGCACTCTAGCCTGGGCGACAGAGCAAAACTCCATCTCAACAACAACAAAAAAGACTTACCAGGTCCCAAAATACTAATTTTTCTGTCAACAGAGGGAAGAGTCAAGAACCCTTGAAGACACAGGACTTGGTGGTACTAGATTCTTCGGGAAGCAAAGTTGGAGGAGATCAGTGGCATGATAAAAAGAACTGACTGCAACAGCAGGTGCTGTGGCACACACCTGTAATCCCAGCTCCTCAGGAAACTGAGGCAGGATGATTTCTTGAGACTAGGAGTTGGAGACCAGCTTGAGCAACATAGTAAGACCTCATCTCAAAAATAAAATAAAATAGGGCCGGGCGCGGTGGCTCAAGCTTGTAATCCCAGCACTTTGGGAGGCCGAGGCGGGTGGATCACGAGGTCAAGAGATCGAGACCATCCTGGCCAACATGGTGAAACCCCGTCTCTACTAAAAATACAAAAAATTAGCTGGGCATGGTGGTGCGTGCCTGTAATCCCAGCTACTCAGGAGGCTGAGGCAGGAGAATTGCCTGAACCCAGGAGACGGAGGTTGCGGTGAGCCGAGATCACGCCATTGCACTCCAGCCTGGGTAACATGAGTGAAACTCCGTCTCAAAAAAATAAAAATAAAAAATAAAAATAAAAATAAAATAAAATAAAAAATAAAAAACCCCCAGACCAGTTTGGGAGGCCGAGGCAGGCGGATCACCTGAGGTCGGGAGTTCGAGACCAAACTGACCAACATGGAGAAACCCCTTCTCTACTAAAAATACAAAATTAGCCAGGCATGGTGGCAAATGCCTGTAATCCTAGCTACTTGGGAGGCTGAGGCAGGATAATTGTTTGTACCCGGGAGGCAGAGGTTGTAGTGAGTGGAGATCGTGCCATTGGACTGCAGCCTGGGCAATGAAAACAAAACTCTGTCTAAAAAAAAAAAAAAAAAAAAAATTAGCCAGGCATGGTGGTGGGCACCTGTAATCTTAGCTACTTGGGAGGCTGAGGCAGGAGAATCACTTGAACCTGGGAGGTGGAGATTGCAGTGAGCCGAGAATGCACCACTGCACTCCAGCCTGGGTGACAGTGAGATTCAGTCTCAAAAAAAAATAAAAGCAGCCAGAGCCTTAACTCATGAGCCCTGTGAGAAACTCATCCTCACTTTGACAAAAACCTAGGGATTTATTTTCTAAAGAGAGTAAAACTAAGGATTCTTGGCTTGAGGAGCCCTAGGTATAGTTAAAGACAAGCGTGCCATTCTGAAAACAGCGAGATTGCTGGGCACAATGGCTCATGCTTGTAATCCCAGCACTTAGCTACTTGGGAGGCTGAGGCAGTCAGATCGCTTGAGCTCAGCAGTTTCAGATCAGGCTGGGCAACAGGGTGAAAACTCATCTCTACAAAAAATACAAAAATTAGCTGGGCTGCTTGGGAGGCTGAGGTGGGAGAATTACTTGAGCCGGGAAGTCCAGGCTGCAGTGAACCGAGATCATGCCACTGCACTCCAGCCTGGGCAAAAGAGTGAGACCCTGTCTGAAAAAAACAAACAAAATAAACCAGGGAGTTAAGGGAACAAATACATACTGAATGCTGGGACTCATAATCCTATGAAGTAAGTGTGATTACAATGTGTAGCTGGGGAAACCAAGCTTCAGAGAAACTGAGTAACTTTCCCAAGGTTACCCAGCTTGTAGGTAGTTGGTCTGCTAATGAAACTGAGGCATTCTGGCTCCAAAGTCTGCACTCTGAGATACTATGCAAGCTTCTTCTTAAATGCTGTTGTAGATACGTATTATCAAACAAACCACCATATTCATGCAGATGCTCTAAATTATATATTCCTACTTTAAGCCTTAGAATCACAGCCGTATTCTAATCAGTGACAGGTAGTGGTAGCAGTAGTAGAGTCAAGGGTTACAGTCACAGATATTGATGAGGGCTAAGATGGTAGTTTTGGTGGACACTTGCTGTTTTTGCCATAGAGCATCCATTCCAAGTATCCAAACATGCAGTTTTGGCCATGCAGTATGCATTGGGATACTTGCAGTATCCCAAGTTTAATTCTATCTGGGCTACTATAACAAAATCCCATGGAATGGGTAGCTTCTACACAACAGAAATTTATTTCTCACCGTTCTAGAGGCTGGGAAGTCCAAAATCAAGGCACTGGTAGATTTGGTGTCTGGTGAGGGCTCACTTTCTCACAGAAGGGGCCTGTTACTCTGGTCTCACATAGTGAAAGGGAGTAGCTAGTCCTCCAGGGTCTCTTTTATAGGAGCACATATCTGATTCATAAGGGAAAACTCTTCATGACCTAACCACCTCCCAAAGACCCCACCTTGTAATACTGTCACTTTGGTGATAAGGTTTTAGCGTATGAATTTGGGGGAGGGGAACACAACATTCAGATCATAGCATCCACCCATCCCCAATGTGTAGCAGATGCAGCTAATTCCCCAGTTCTCCTGCTGGTGATCTTAAGCCAGTCAGCATAAACTAAGTATATTCTTTAAGGGATGGACACAAGATTTAATTGGGTCCAATAGAATAAAGGGGGCATTTCCTTGGGGTTTACAGAATAGAAGCTTCCCTCTTTTATAAGAGATGTAACAGAAAAGATATTTTCCTCATCTGCACCATGCGTGTAATGATATGACCTCTAGAACTGCTGTAGCCATTTTTGCTACTGCCAGGTGACAAATCCAACACACAAAGGAAGGTAAAGCTAAGAAAATCAGATTATGTAAGTCTCTGTATCCCCTTTATCTATGGACTATTGAGTTAGACGAGCCATTAAATCCCATTTGTTGTTTAAGCTGTTACTATTTTTCACATTTTATTTTGTATAATCATTGTACATCTTTCAGGGATATGTGTGATATTTTGATACCTGTATATCAGGTATAATGATCAAATCAGGGTAACTGGAATACCCATCACCTCAAACATTTAAATTTCCTTCACTTTGGGCACATTATAATTTTCCCTTCTAGTTATTTTGAAATATACAATAAATAATTGTAATTACAATTTCCATGCTGTACAGTCAAACACTAGAACTTGTTCCCTTTATGTAAGTGCATTTTTGTAGCTATTACCCAACTTTTCTTCATGCACCTCTCCCCTCTTCCCTCCCTAGCCTCTGGTAGTCACCATTCTACTCCCAACCTCCATGAGATCCACCTCTTAAGCTTCCACATATGAGTGATGACATGCAATATTTGTCTTTCAGTGTCTGACTTATTTCACCCAACACAATGACCTCCAGCTCTATACATGTTGCAAATGCTAGAATTTCATTCCTTTTTTTTTCTTTTCTTTTCTCTTTTTTTTTTTTTTTTTTTTTTTTTTTGAGGCAGAGTCTCACTCTGTTGCCCAGGCTGGAGTGCAGCCGTATGATCATGGCTCACTGCAACTTCAACATCCTGGGCTCAAGTACCCAGTTAATTTTTGTGTTTTTTGTAGAGACAAGGTTTTGCCATGTTGCCCAGGCTGGTCTCAAGCTCCTGAGCTCAAGCAATCTGCCTGTCTCAGCCTCCCAAAGTGCTGGGATTACATGTGTGAACCACCGCAACTGGCCTCATTCTTTTTTAAGGATAAACAATATTCCACTGTGTATATATGGCACACTTTATATATTTATCCACTGATGGACATTTAGGTTGATTCTACAGCTTAGTATTGTGAATAATGCTCCAATAAACATGAAAATGCAGGTATGTCTTTGCTATATTGATTTCCTTTCTTTCTTTTTTTTTCAAGACAGAGACCTGCTCTGTCACCCATGCTGCAGTTCCTTGGCTCAGTGCAACCACTGCCTCCAGAGTTCAAGCGATTCTCCTGCTTCAGCCTCCCGAGTAGCTGGGATTACAGGCATGCACCACCACACCCTGCTAATTTTTGTATTCTTAGTAAAGAGGTTTCACCATGTTGGCCAGCCTGGTCTCAAACTCTTGACCTTGTGATCAGCCCTCCTCAGCCTCCCAAAGTGCTGGGATTACAAGCATGAGCCAGCGAGTCCAGCCCCTGATTTCCTTTCTTTTGGACATACACCCAGCAGTGAGAGTGCTAGAGCATACAATTACTATTTTTAGTTTTTTGAGTAACTTTTATACTGTTTTCCATGATAGACATACTAATTTACATTCCTTCTACAATGTAAGTACATTCCCTTTCTTTGAATCCTTGCCAGCATCTCTTATTTTCTGTCTTTTTGATAATAGCCATTTTAAATATCATGAATCACATCTCATTGTGGGTTGTTTTTTTAAATTATACTTTAAGTTCTGGGATACACGTGCAGAATGTGCAGGTTTATTACATAGGTATACACGTGCCATGGCGGTTTACTACACCCATCAACCCCATCTACGTTAGGAAAAAGCATAGTATCTGGGCTGGAATGCACTGTGCCTCACAGCACAGTCCCTCATGGCTTGTCTTGGCTAGGGGAGTTCCCTGATCCCTTGTGCTTCCTGGGTGAGGCAACGCCCCACCCTGCTTCGGCTTGCCCTCCATGGTTGCACCCACTGTCTAACCAGTCCCAATGAGATAAGCCAGGTACCTCAGTTGGAAATGGAAAAATCACTTGCTTTCTGCATTGTTCTTGCTGGGAGCTGCAGACTGGAGCTGTTCCTATTCAGCCATCTTGCCAGCCACCTGATTCTCATTTTGATTTTAATTTGCATTTCCCTGATGATTAGTGATGCTGAGCATTTTTTATATACCTATTGGCCATTTGTATGTCTTCTTTTGAGGTCTAAACATTTTTGATTTGGGCTTCCTATTACTAGCATCCTAACTGATATAATAGTTCTCAACTTCCCAAAATATCTACTGTATTTCTTATCATGAGAAGAGTATTGGGTGACTTTTTTTCAAAAAAAAAAAAAAAAAAAAAAAAAAAAAAAGAAGCTACACTGGGCGGGGCGGCTCATGCCTATAATCCCAGCACTTTGGGAGGCTGAGGCAGGTGGGTCACCTGAGGTCAGGAGTTCGAGACCAGCCTAGCCAACATGGTGAAACCCTGTCTCTACTAAAAATACAAAAATTAGCTGAGCGTGGTGGTCTGCATCTATAGTCCCAGTACTCAGGAGGCTGAGACAGGTGAATTGCTTGAACCTGAGAGGCGGAGTTTGCAGTGAGCCGTGATTGCACCACTGCACTCCAGCCTGGGCAACAGAGCAAGACTCCATCTAAAAAAAAAACCAGAAAACTACTTATTCATCTGAAAGACCTACCTCTTGAACATGTATCTCATGGGCTGAATATTTGTGTTCTCTCAAAATTCTCAAGTCGAAATCCTAACCTCCAGTGTCATGGAATTTAGAGGTAGGACCTTTGGTAGGTGATTAGGTCACAAGGGCTCTGCCCTCATGAATGAGATTAGTGCCCTATGTCACAGGATCCCTTGAGTGTCTCTTTTCCCACCAGGAAAGATCTGTGTTGGCTGATGCCTTTGCCTGAGTTTTGCTCAGGCCTGCTGGGCTCATTCCACTGACATGGCCTGGCAGGTTGTGCTTGGCTCACACTAGTGGCCCAGATCCCATGCCTGCCAACAGTGAGCCAGGCTTGCAGTGGCAGGGGGTGCATGAATGAACAAGCGTGGGGTCCTGCTGCTGTGCACAGCCAGGCATGCTGGCTGCTGCAGCAGGGTGGGTAGCTCCAGGTGCCATTCCATGCAAACCTGTGGCTGGATCTGATTTACCACAAATGGCTTCTGTTGTGGGCACCTGCATCTGGACAGTTGAACACAGTGGTGCCCAGAGCTTGGAGATACCAGAAACCACAGAGCCCCAAAGATGGTGTCACAGGCCTGGCTCTGGGATCCCCTAAGTCTGGGTTCCCCAGAGAGCTGCTGGTAAGTGGGGATTGGGGGGGTTGGGAATGCATTTCAGTCCTGTTTGTGTTACAGCTTTCAGTCCTGCCATTTGGTGGATCCCAAATTCTTATCCCATGTCCAGGAAGAATGAGGTACATGGACAACTGGAGGGTGAGCAAGGCAGAGAGGAGCTTTATTGAGCCACAGAACAGCTGTCAGGAGACCTGAAGTGGGTATCTCCTTTCCACAGGCAGGTCATCCTGATGAATGTCCAGCTGTCAGTGGACAGGAGACCCAGAATGTGTAGCTCCTTTCCATAAGCAGGTAGTCCTGCTGAGAGCAGCCCTCAGCAGAGAGGAGACTTGGAGTGGGTAGCTCCTATCCATAGGCTGGTCATCCCCAGGAGTCGAGGAGACTCAAATTGGGTAGCTCCTTCCCACAGTTGGTAGTCTTGAGGTCTGTGTGAGTCTGGCCAGGTTTGTCGGGGGTGGTTTACGGGCTCAGAAGGGAGGAACTGCATGCTGATTGGTCCATGGGATGCCATGGGTGGCCCGGAAAAAGCACCATAAGTTCTGACTCCAGGCACCCACACCACTCGGAACTGATGGTCTGGCTCCCAGGCTTTAGGCCATCCCTGGTTTGAAGGTGGGGCTTCACTGGGGACCCGCCCCTTTCCGCCCACGAGCCTATTTGCTTCCTACCGCCATCAACCTGACATCCATGGCACCCACTGCTCCCAGGCTGTTCTTGCAGAGGGATGCCTGCAGGCCTGTGCTGAGCTGCCAACAGTTCCTCCTTAGTCTCCCTCCTGTGAGTGCTCAAAGTCTGGAGGGAGCCAAGGCTGCAGGCGGCTGGCATGTCAGCCCTGCAAGTACGTGCACACCTGGCCAGTTTGCAACAGTCCCTGGGCTTGGCCCCAGCTTTGCTCTGAAATCAGAGCAGGCGCTGGGAGCAGGGAGAGGCCAGGCAGCAGGAGCAGGCACTTCTGACCCTGTGGGGACAGGGAGCTTCCTGGGCCCACGAGAGGGCAGGGATGGCTCTGTCCACAGTAGGGCTGGGCGGTGGCAGCAGCACCCGGAAGGGTGGGTCTCCTACCCCACCAACTTGGAAGGAGGTGGGGCTGCCGCCTGTTCCCAGTACTTCTGCCTGCTCCCAGCCAGCCCCGTGGAAGATGTAACCCCTGCCGCACCTCCCCTGCTTGGGGTTCCTGCCTCGCCAACTTGGAAGGAGGTGGGTCTCCTGCCTCTTCCCGGCACCTCCATCTGCTCCCAGCCAGCTCCGTGGAAGATGCAGACCCTGCCGAACCTGCCCCCACTGCAGGGGGCAGCATCTTCACAGTGACTGCTCTGGGAGGGCTGCGGCTGCCATCACTTATAAAAGAGACTCTGGGGCCATGCACAGTGGCTCACACATGCAATCCCAGTGTTTTTGGAGGATGAGGTGGGAGGATCGCTTAAAGCTGAGTTTGAGACCAGCCTGGGCAACATAGCGAGATCTCTGCTTCTAAAAAAAAAAAAAAAAAAAAATGCCGGGCTGGGTAGCTCATCCCAGCACTTTTGAGAGGCTGAGGCATGAGGATCATGAGGTCAGGAGTTCGAGACCAGCTTGGCCAACATAGTGAAACCCCATCTCTACCAAAAATACAAAAATTTAGCTGGGTATATAAAATAATTATATAATATTATAAAAATATATAATATTAATTATATTAATTGGGGGAAAATTACATTTTACATATAATGTTTGTCATATTTTCTTTGGGGCTTATGTTTATTCTTTTGTTCAATAAATATTTTGAAATTTCTCACACACACACACAAATTAGCTGGGTGTGGTGATGGGCGCCTGTAATCCCAGCTACTTAGGAGGCTGAGGCAGGAGAATGGCTCGAACCTGGGAGGCGGAGGTTGAGGTGAGCTGAGATTGTGCCATTGCACCCCAGCCCTGGCGACAGTTCAAGACTCCATCTCAAAAAAAAAAAAAAAGAAAGAAAGAAAAGAAAAAGGACTCTGGAGGGCTCCTTTAACCCTTCCTCCTGGCTGGCTGTGAACCAGGAAGTGGGCCCTCACTAAACACCAAATTTACTGGGCCTTAATCTTGGACTTCCTAGCCTCCAGAACTGTGAGAAATAAATTTCTGTTGTTTATAAACTACCCAGTCTATGGTATTCTGTTGTAGTAGCCAAAATGAACTAAGACTATTGGCATCCCAGGAGAAACTGTATTATTTCAAGAGCCACCCTGAGACTGTTCCTCCACTAACCTCAGTTAGGGGGTTGAGGGCTGGGGAAAAAGACAGCCAAGTATTATTTAAATATCCCCTACCCTCCTCCCCCAAAACCTAGGGAATTTAAGTGCACAGAGATCAAAGGAAAATATCAAATCAGAATTTAATAAAGTTATCAAATAAATGTATATGTGGATAAAACTAACAGACTTTTCAAACTAACATGCCTTTTTGTTTTTTGTTTCTTTTTTCGAGACTGGATCTCTTTCTCTAGCCCTGGCCAGAGTGCAGGGGCACAATCTTGGCTCACTACAACCTCCGCCTGCCAGGCTCAAACAATCTTCCCATCTCAGCCTCCCAAGCAGCTGGGACTACAGGTGTGCACCACCACTCCCAGCTAATTTTTGTATTTTTTGTAGAGACAGGGATTTGTCATGTTGCCCAGGCTGGTCTCAAACTCCTGACCTCAAGTTATCCACCTGCCTTCACCTCCCAAAGTGCTAGGATTAAAGGTGTGAGCCACTGCACCCAGGCTTGACTAACAGGTTTTACATTTCTATCCTTCACCTTCTCAGAGCATTTTGATGGGAGTGATGATTCTATTCATTTGTGTTTTGTTTTTGTGTTTTCTTTTTGTAGAGACAGGAGTCTCACTCTGATGCTCAGACTGGTCTCGATTGGTCCCGAACTCCTGGGCTCAAGTGATCCTCCTACCTTGGCCTGCCAAAGTGTTGGGATTACAGGCATGAGCTACCACACCTGTCCTAATTCCATTCTTGAAGCTCTCGGTGGTTTGAGGCTCTCCTCTCACTTCTCTTGCTAGTCCACCTGTCTTCTTTGCCAGTTAATTCTTCTCTGCTGAGCCAAATCTTTGTCCTACACTACCTTCCCCTGATTTCATATCATCTTAACTGAATTCATTCATAATCTTAGCTTCAAATACCACATCTACCAGGATAATTCACAGATTTATATTCATCTCCATTACAATGCAATGTGCCCTCCAGTTTCATTTATCCATTTACTGGGCATCTCTCCTTGAATATATCAAAGTCACCTCTAACTCCATGTGCCCCAAACTGAATTCAATCATCCTCCCCTACGCACCTGGTTTTCCTTTTTGCCACACAATCTTCTAAGTCAGAAGCATGGTAGTCATCCTTCTTCTCCCTTATCTAGTCCATCATTGGTTTTGACTTCTTTTTTTTTCTTTTTTTTTTTTTTTATTTGAGATGGAGTTTCGCTCTTGTTGCCCAGGCTGGAGTGCAATGGCGCAATCTCGGCTCACCGCAACCTCCGCCTCCTGGGTTCAGGCAATTCTCCTGCCTCAGCCTCCTCAGTAGCTAGGATTACAGGCACGCGCCACCATGCCCAGCTAATTTTTTGTATTTTTTTTTTTTTTTTAGTAGAGACGGGGTTTCACCATGTTGACCAGGATGGTCTCAATCTCTTGACCTCGTGATCCACCCGCCTCGGCCTCCCAAAGTGCTGGGATTACAGGCTTGAGCCACTGCGCCTGGCCCAGTTTTGACTTCTAAAGCTGTTTTGTGTTCATCTAAATCCCTCCATCTTTATGACCACCACCATAATTCAAATTTCTATTTCTCTCTGAAATTATTGAAATCAACTCTCAACATGTCATTATGTTCATTCGCTTTTGCTCTCCCTTTGATAATATTTTTTTGAACTCTGCAGCCAATGTAATCTTTTTGAAATGTACATTTGATCATTTCAGTATCCCATTCCTCTAAGATTAGGCAAAAACTTAAATGAGATACATAAACTATCAGAAAGGGGACACAAGAATGGGAACAGGTAGACTATTTATTTATTTACTTTTGGAGATGGAGTCTCGCTTTGTCGCCCAGGCTGGAGTGCAGTGGTGCGGTCTGGGTTCACTGCAACCTCCACCTGCCGGGTTCAAGTGATTCTCCTGCCTCAGCCTCCTGAGTAACAGGAATTACAGATAGGCACCACCATGTGTTACTGTATTTTCTGTCCAAAAAATACAAAATTTTGTATTTTTAGTAGAGATAGGGTTTCAAACTCTTGACTTCAACGGATTCACCTGTCTTGGCCTCCCAACGTGCTGGGATTGCAGGCATGAGTCACTGCACCAGGCCAAACAGGTAGACTTTTGAAAAAAGAAAAATGAATCAAGGCTGATAAGAAGAGTTGCGTGAAGTTTCTGATGTTTGATAAATGTCAACAAGACTAAGCTGTCCTGAAAAATCACTAAACATCATATGATAAGTCACTGGTAAATTGAGTGTCAACTTCAAAGGAAGAAGCTGAGGCATAATTAATAGAGAGAGTTTATCTGGGCCACAGTTGAGGACTGCAGTCGGGAACATATTTCCAGTTTGCCTTGGAGAGCGCTCTGGGGAACAAAGAAGAGGCTCAAGATTTTGAAGTAAAAAGAACAAATCAGGAAGGGGGGTGATTACAAAAGTTGTTAGGAATTCCTATTGGCTTACAGAAATAACATTGGTTAGTGTTCAGCTGCATATTAACTATACGGTGTATGCCATTTAATGGCTCTTTGGCATTAGTTAATCTAGAGCCCACATAGCAAGTGGCTTCAAGAGGTAATTATTTAGCTCCAGGGAGGGTGATGTGACTGCTGTTTTATTCCAGTGTTTCTCTGAGCCTGATTATTTATTGTTTATTTTGAGATGGAGTCTCGCTCTGTGGTCCAGGCTGGAATGCAGTGGCACTATCTCAGCTCACTATAACCTCTGCTTCCCGGGTTCAAGCAATTCTTCTGCCTCAGCATCATGAATAGCTGAGATTACAGGTATGGGCCACAACACGTGGCTAATTTTTGTATTTTTAGTAGAGACATTGTTTTGCCATGTTGGCCAGGCTGGTCTCAAACTCCTGACCTCATGTGATCCATCCACTTTGGCCTCCCGAAGTGCTGGGATTACATGTGTGAGCCACCAAGCCCAGCCTGTGCCTGATAATTTAAAGGAGCTCATATTCCTCAGATAAGAATAGACTTTTCTTTTTTTTCATGAGAGTAACAGTGGTGATCTTCATCAGGGTAAAGTAAAGAAGCCAGAAGTGGGGCGGGCACAGTGGTTCACACCTATAATCCCAGCACTTTGGGAGGCTGAGGTGGGCAGATCACCTGAGGTCAGGAGTTCAAGACCAGACTTGCCAACATGGTGAAACTCCATCTCTACTAAAAATATAAAAATTAGCCAGGCGTGGTGGCATAAATCTGTAATCCCAGCTATTCAGGAGATTGAGGCAAGAGAATTGCTTGAACCCAAGAGGCAGAGGTTGCAGTGAGCCGAGATTGTGCCATTGTGCTCCAGTCTGGGCAACACAGTGAGACTCCATCTCAAAAAGGTAATGATAATAAAAAATTATTAAAAAAAATAAAAAAGAAGCCAGAAGCCAAAATGGAAGGAATTAAAGACAGATAGCTTATTTTTATCAAAAGATGCCTTAGATAAAGTGGACTAAGGCAAGGCATTGAGATAAAGTGAGATAAAGTGACAGATAAAGGACCACTTTAAGCAGACTGAATATTTGCTGTTTAGTGAGATATTAGTCCATTTTCACACTGCTATAAAAATACTACCTGGGAACTGGGTAATTTAAAAAGGAAAGAGGTCTAATTGACTCACAGTTCTGCATGCCTAGGGAGGCCTCAGGAAACTTACAATCTTGGCGGAAGGTGAAGGGAAAGCAAGCAACTCTTACATGGCAGCAGGAGAGAGAGAGAGAGAGAGAATGTGGGCAGGGGAAATGCCATACACTTATCAAACACCAGATCTTGTGAGAACTCCCTCACTATTGAGAACAGCATGCAGGGAAGCACCCCCATAATCCAATCACCCCCTCCAGGTCCCTCTCTCCATACATGGGGATTACAATCTGAGATGAGATTGGGTGAAGACACAAAGCCAAACCATACCAGATGTGGTTATTATTATCTTCCTGTTCAACTTTCCTATCCCCTTCCTATGTTAATACTCCCAATTCTCTCATGACAGGGTGGATACGTGATTCAATCTCAGTCAATCAACTCCAACTCTCTCAGGAGTTTGATCCTGAGACTACTGTATGAATCGTCTTTGTATTGCGTGTAAATCAGCTGTGTCAGAGGTGACTTTAAGATCTACAGCTAGGCCGGGTGCGGTGGCTCAAGCCTGTAATCCCAGCACTTTGGGAGGCCGAGGCGGGTGGATCACGAGGTCAAGAGATCGAGACCATCCTGGTCAACACGGTGAAACCCCGTCTCTACTAAAAATACAAAAAATTGGCTGGGCATGGTGGCGCGTGCCTGTAATCCCAGCTACTGAGGAGGCTGAGGCAGGAGAATTGCCTGAACCCAGGAGGCGGAGGTTGTGGTGAGCCGAGATCGCGCCATTGCACTCCAGCCTGGGCAACAAGAGCGAAACTCTGTCCCCCCCCCCAAAAAAAAAACAAAAAACGAAAAAGATCTACAGCTATGGGAGAGGGGTCAGTCAAAATACTCTTGGTCAAAAAGAATCTACACAGTATATATGTGAACACAAGTCTGGTTAACTCATTTATATCATGAATGAGAAAATTTAACTACTTAAAACAGAAGCCTGTTGCTCTTTATTAAACATTAAAGAAGCTATGGTCATGATAAGAAGAAATAAGAGCAGGCATAGATTAGAAACTTAAGTTTCTTAGAGTCAATATCTTGTTCATTGTGTTCCTGTAGCCATCAGAATGTGAATTTCCTCTAATCATCTCTTTCTTTTGTTGTTGAGAAATGTGGGGATCAGCAGAGTAGTTTGGATTCTTGAAGATTTACATCATCAAGATTATTTACCTTCCATCCTATAGCATTGCAACCAATGGTTTATTTTCATTTAATCAAGGTTGAATCAAAAGTTTGGAGTTTATAATTTTTATTCCACTCCACCCATTAATGAAAGGCTGTATTGTGGTCAGGTGCAGTGGCTCATGCTGTAATCCCAGCACTTCGGGAGGCTGAGGTGGGAGGATCACTTGAAGTCAGGAGTTCGAGACCAGCCTGACCAATGTGAAGAAACCCCATCTCCACAAAAAAATTAGCTGGGTGTGGTGGTGCATGCCTGTAATCCCAGCTACTGGGGAGGCTGAGACAGGAGAATCACTTGAACCCGGGAGGCGGAGGTTGCGGTGAGCCAAGATTTAGCCATTGCACTGCCAGCCTGGGCAACAAAGCAAAACTCTATCTCAAAAAAAAAAAAAAAAAATGGCTGTATTGCTGCTTAATTATCTGGCTGTAGTTCTCTGGGGAATGGTCTTTAAGCTCCTCTTGGGGAGAACCCTGCAGTTGCCTAGTTTCTACCCTTCATGAAGCCTAGTACTTTAATTTCCTTTTGTTTCTGTGAACTGTTCCAGTACTCTTCTACAAATCTTGTGTTTACGTGAGTTGATTTCTGTGCTAGAAACCAGAGAAATCCTGACTGATACTACCCACTGACCATCTGCATATAGTGAGTAAAGGTGAGAGAGGATGGAATTATATACTGCTCCCAGGTCTCTGGCTTTGTTGACTGGATGCTGGTTCCACACACTCTGAAGGATACAGGAAGCAAGTTTGAGAAGGAAGTTAAATTCAGTTGGAAACATTAAGTTTGAAGCACAAACGGGACATCTAGGTGATGTCCTGGAGACTTAACTGGAGAGAGAAATTAAAGAGTCATTTAAGTAACTGAAGATGAGGGAGTGGAGATTGCAAAAAAAGAGGAGGTAGAGGCTGGACACGGTGTAATTCCAGCACTGTGGGAGGCTGAAGTAGGCGGATCACAAGGTCAGGAGTTCGAGACCAGCCTGGCCAACATGGTGAAACCCCGTTTCTAATAAAAATAAAAAAAAATTAGCGGGCATGGTGGCGGGCGCCTGTAATCTTAGCTATTCGGGAGGCTGGGGCAGGAGAATCACTTGAACCCAGAAGGTGGAGTTTGCAGTGAGCTGAGATCATGCCACTGCCCTCCAGCCTCGGCAACAGAGCGGGACTTTGTAAAAAAAAAAAAAAACAGGTAGAGTGGTTTGCAGCTGAAACCCAGGAAAATACTGACTTTCAAGGGGCTCCAGAGAAGGTCAGGAGTGGTGGCTCACGCCTGTAATTTCAGGACTTTGGGAGGCTGAGGTGGGCGGATCACATGATCAGGAGTTTAATATCAGCCTGGCCAACATGGTGAAACCCCATTTCTACAAAATACAAAAATTAGCCGGGCGTGACGGCGGGTGCCCGTAATTCCAGCTACTTGGGAAGTTGAGGCAGGACAATTGCTTGAACCCGGGAGGTGAAGGTTGCAATAAGCCAAGATTACGCCACTGCACTTCAGCCTGGATGACAGAGCAAGACTCCACCTCAAACAAAATTAAAATTAAAATTAAATTTTTTAAAAATGGAAGAAGATTCAGATAGGTTATTATTTTTTTTTAAAGGAGAGACTGGGACAAAATAGGAGAAGAAGAAAGAGCATGGAACATGTACTCTGGAAAGAAAGCCCCCCAAAGATTTTCTTAGGATATATGCCCATGGATAATATTAAGGCAATCAATTTCTGGTTTGTGTATATTCTTTCTTCAAGTTAATTTGCCTAAGAACACCTTCAAGGTCAAGGTGTCCTATTTCACAAGGTGAAAGGTATCCTATTTCACAAGGTGCCCTGGTCTGGCTTTAGAAAAGCAAGCCATACATCTCAGTCATCTCTAGTCTAATTATGGTTCATTGCTCTTGAGTAAAAACTCCAAGACCACTTACTATCAAATGAAGTTTTTTTTTCTTTTTGAGACATAGTCTTGCTCTCTTGCCCAGGCTGCAGTGCAGTGGCATGATCTCAGCCTCTGCCTGCAGAGGTTCAAGTGATTCTTATGCCTCAGCCTCCCAAGTAGCTGGGACTACAGGTGCCTGCCACCACACCTGTTTAATTTTTGTATTTTTAGTAGAAATGGAGTTTCAGGTGGCTCACGCCTATAATCCCAGCACTTTGGGAGGCCGAGGCGGGTGGATCACGAGGTCAGGAGATCGAGACCATCCTGGTCAACATGGTGAAACCCCGTCTCTACCAAAAATACAAAAAATTAGCTGGGCATGGTGGTGTGTGCCTGTAATCCCAGCTACTCAGGAGGCTGAGGCAGGAGAATTGCCTGAACCCAGGAGACGGAGGTTGTGGTGAGCCAAGATCGCGCCATTGCACTCCAGCCTGGGTAACGTGAGTGAAACTCCGTCTCAAAAAAAAAAAAAAAAAAAAAAAAAAGAAATGGAGTTTCACCATTTGGCCAGGCTGGTCTTGAACTCCCGATCTCAGGTAATTTGCCAGTCTTGGCATCTGGAAGTGCTGGGATTATAGGTGTGAGCCACAGTGCGGGGGCCCCAAAGGGACAATTTGACATATCAAATTAGGTAATGAGGATGTAAATGACTGTGTTTTTGTTTTGTTTTGTTTTGTTTTTTTGCAAAAAGCAGAATCTTTTTCTTTTTTCTTTTTTTTTTTTTTTTTTGACGGAGTTTCACTCTTGTTACCCAGGCTGGAGTGCAATGGTATGATCTCGGCTCACTGCAACCTCTGTTTCCTGGGTTCAGGCAATTCTCCTGCCTCAACCTCCTCAGTAGCTGGGATTACAGGCACGCACCACCATGCCCAGCTAATGTTTTGTATTTTTAGTAGAGACGGGGTTTCACCATGTTGACCAGGATGGTCTCGATCTCTTGACCTCGTGATCCACCCGCCTCGGCCTCCCAAAGTGCTGGGATTACAGGCTTGAGCCACCGCGCCCGGCCTTCTTTTTTCTTTTCTATTTTTTTTTTTTTTTTTTTTGAGATAGTATCTCACTCTGTTGCCCATGTTGGAGGTCAGTGGCATGATCATGGCTTCCTGCAGCCTTGACCTCCTGGGCTCAAATGATGCTCCCACCTTAGCTTCCTGGGTAGCTGGGGCCACAAGTGTGTGCCACCATGCCTTTTAAAAATTAAAAAAAAAAAATTTAAAAAGTTTTTTTGTAGAGATGTGGTCTCACTATGTTGCTTAGGCTGGTCTATTCTTTTTGTTAAAAGAGACATTCCCAATAAAATGTTGTTTTATGTATAATGACTCTGAAAAGCTGTAACATAAAAAAATTGCACCAGTGTGGTGGTATGCACCTGCAGTCCCAGCTACTCAGGAGGCTGAGGTGGGAGGATTGCTTGAGGCCAGGAGTTCAAGGCCAGCCTAGGCAACATGGCAAGATCCCATCTCTAAGAAAAAAAATATTATTCACGAATAGTTTGATGCCTAAGAAGGTTGTAATATATATAGGTTGTTTTGATAAATTGTGTACTGCTACTAATTATGATTATTCAATCTAAAACAATTTTTAAAAGGCCATAGAAAAATTAAAAAATTTTTAAATTTGTATATGTATTTTTGTTGAAGAAAAGAATAATGAAGTGAATAAAACTTGAAAGGTTAAAACTATATTGCATTTGTATAAATTATTGTGAGGGTAGTCAAGTCAAACTACAAGTTCAAGGAGAAAGGGCAATTATGTAAAATATCTTGGTTTTTTCTTTTTTTTTTTTTTTTTTTTTGAGATGGAGTTTCACTCTTGTTGCCCAGGCTGGAATGCAATGGCATAATCTCGGCTCACCGCAACCTCTGCCTCCTGGGTTCAAGCGATTCTCCTGCCTCAGCCTACTGAGTAGCTGAGATTAAGGCATGGGCCACCACTTCTGGCTAATTTTCTATTTTTAGTAGAGACAGGGTTTCTCCATGTTGGTCAGGCTGGTCTCAAACTCTCCACCTCAGGTGATCCACCTGCCTTGGCCTCCCAAAGTGCTGGGATTACAGGCATGAGCCACTGTGCCTAGCCCCTGTATTTTTTAAAAAAATGATGAGGTAGGTATGTGTGAAAACATGTTTTCTTCTATGGTTCCTGGCTTATGACTCCAATAGCCCATGTTATAATGTTGGGGTGCTTTAGGACCCAGAAGCAGGCTTCAGAGAACAGAATCTCTGTGGGGCATGATAGCTCAGGACCGTAATCCCAGCACTTTGGGAGGCTGAGGCAAGTGGATCACCTGAGGTCAGGAGTTTGAGACCAGCCTGGCCAACATGGCAAAACCCTGTCTTTACTAAAAATACAAAAATTAGCCAGGCATGGTGGTGGGCACCTGTAATTCCAGCTACTTGGGAGGGTGAGGCAGGAGAATCGTTTGAGCCCTGAAGGCAGAGGCTGTAGTGAGCTGAGATCTTGCCACTGCACTCCAGCCTGGGCGATAGAGTGAGACTCCATCCACCACCCCTCAAAAAAAAAAGAAAAAGAGAAGAAAGCAGAATCTCTGTCTCTGACCTTCTGTTGCCTTCCTTTTTCTCTCAAAAGTAGGAATCTTCTTCCCCCACCATTCCATCTTGGAGCCTGGCAGTAAAGAAATTCTCTGACCCAGGCTGGGTACAGTGGCTCACGGCTGTAATCCCAGCACTTTAGAAAGGAGGCCGAGGCAGGTGGATCATGAGGTCAGGAGATCAAGACCATTCTGGCCAACATGGTGAAACCCTATCTTTTCTAAAAATACAAAAATTAGCTTGGTGTGGTGGTGCACCTGTAGTCCCAGCTACTCAGGAGGCTAAGGCAGGAGAATTGCTTGAACCAGAGAGTCAGCAGTTGCAGTGAGCTGAGATTGTGCCATTGCACTCCAGTCTGGTGACAGAGTGAGACTCCATCTCAAAAAAAAAAAAAAAATCTACCTTGTCTAATTGTAGATTATAAGACCCTCATTTCAGAAGGGGTCCTGCCCCATACCTGGTGGAAGGAACGCTGCACAGAGATGCAAAGAAGAATCTGAACAGACAGGCCTGGCTGGGTTTCCCTACTCAGTCTATTAGTATTAGGTCATATCATTTTTGTCCAGTCACATTTCTGCAAGATTGTCCATGTTTCAATCCTGTCTTTGCACTGAAGTCTTCATAAAAGGCCTAAGAGGATGGGGGTACAGATAGCTTCTAAGTGGCTGAGCAAATAGAGGTTTCAGGAGGGTGTCATCCCTAGGGAGGGCATGGAAGCTCCATGTCCCTTTTCACTCTTTGCCCCATGCAGCTCTTCATCTGTATCTTTTGTAATATGCTTTATGATATATCAGTAAACTGTTTCCTTGAGTTCTATGAGTTGCTCTAGCAAATTAATTGAACTGAGGAGGGAGTCATGGATCCCCAGTTTACAGCTAGTTGATCAGAAGTCCAGGTTAAATAACCTGGACCTTGCAGTTGGCATTGTAAGTTGTGGGGCAGTCTTGTGGGATTGAACCCTCAACTGTGTGATGTGACACTATCTACAGGTAGATGGTGTTGGAATTGAATTGGAGGATACCTAGTAGGTGTCTGCTGCAGAATTGCTTGCTTGCTTGTTGTATGGGGAGAACCTACCTTCTGCCTCCACTTGGTCTCAGAAGTCTTCTGTTTGTTTGTTTGTTTTTTGAGAAAGAGTCTTCACTCTGTTGCCAGGCTGGAGTGCAGTGGCGCAATCTCAGCTCACTGCAACCTCCGCCTCCCAAGTTCAAGCGATTCTCTTGCCTCAGCCTCCTGAGTAGCTGTGATTACAGGTGTGTCCCACCACACACAGCTAATTTTTGTATTTTTAGTAGAGACAGGGTTTCACCCTGTTGGCCGGGCTGGTCTCGAACTCCTAACCTCAAGTCATCTGCCAGTTTTAGCCTTCCAAAGTCCTGGGATTACAAGTGTGAACCACCAGGCCCAGCCTAAAGTCTTCTATTTTGATTGTGATGTAAACCCAGAGAAAAAAAAAAGTTTGTGTTTTTAACCTCACAGTGTCAAATAAGTATCTTATTTAGAAAAAATCTTATTTAGATTCTATACATTTTAAAAAGTGATAAAAGTATTTAAAAATGCTGATATTTACAATAGAATTTGTTGTCAAAATTTTCCCTTTTTAATTATTTAAGCTATGAGAAAAAATTTTAGATGCCAACATAAAAATGCATTATTGGATTGCAGTGTTTTTCAAAATTCTTTTAGGGGAACATGAACTTTGAAGTCATTGTCTAAAGGAACCCAGAAGAGATAGGATATTACGGTATAGGGTATACTTTCAAAATGGGGAAGATGGTCTCCTAATAGCCATGGTTTAGTTTTATATTGGACCAGGTCAGCTTTTTGCCTTTTTTCCAATGGTTTTTGAGAGGGAAAATAAAGTGGATGGTGGGGTTTGCACAATATTGTGAATCGACAGGCACATTTTGTAAGATAAAAACCCAGGGAAAAAAACTTGAAGGTGCTCTAGTAAGAATGCATTGCCAGGCCAGGCATAGGCTCATGTCTGTAATCCCAGCACTTTGGGAGGCCAAGGTGGGTGGATCACCTGAGGTCAAGAGTTTGAGAGCAGCCTGGCCAATATGATGAAACCCTGTCTCTACTAGAAATACAAAAAATTAGTCAGGTGTGGTGGTGTGCACCTGTAATCCCAGCTACTTGGGAGGCTGAGGCAGGATATTAGCTTGAACCTGGGAGGCGGAGGTTGCAGTGAGTCACGAGATCGCACCATTGCACTCCAGCTTGGGCAACAAGAGCGAAACTCTGTCTCAAACAAAACAAAACAAAAAAAAAGAATTTACTGCCATCCCTGGGCTTTAGCCTAAGACTGGAGCAAGTGATACTCAGGAGAGGACACATGGACCAGAAAGAAGTTGAAACATTTCAGATAATGAGACTCTAAAATGTATTCTGAGTTCACAGGAATTAGAGAGTAAAATATGGAAGGATTCTAATCATGGTTGGAGACGGATGTTTCTGAGTGTGATTTTTTAGAAAGTGCAATGTTTTGAGTCATGATGGCTTTATGTGCAGTGAAATATGTCTTTAATAAATAACTGACTGAAAAGAGCAGAGATGAAGATCAGAAGTTTGAACTACACTGGCTGGTTGGACCCAGTCCCTGACTTTTTCACAACCAAAACAAATGGCATATGAGATTTATTTATGTAGAATTTTGGCTTGTGTGGAACTCTGGAGGTCCAAATTGAATTCAATTCCAAATGGAATCACTTGGGATAATTTAATTCTCTAGACAGTTTAGAATTAATCTTTTTAGGCACCTAAAATTACTTCTTATAATCATTTTAGATGAAAGGCTTACTAAAATATACTCCATACTTTCTTGTTTTTTGATGCTAATATACTTGAGATAATTTTACTACATTTTTTTCCCTTTTTTTTTTGTAGAGACAGGGGCTTATTATGTTTCTCTAGGCTGGTCTTGAATTCCTGGCCTCAAGCCATGCTCCTGCTTCAGCCTCTTAAGGTACTAGTATTACAGGTGTGAGCCATCGTGCCTGGCCATAATTTTACTGTTTTTTAAGGTTAGGATTAGCACCACGAACATCATCTATCTAAGAGAAATGACTTCAGGACCTATGGAGTCAGCAGTGCCTTTTGTACTTTATAAATACTCCCAGAATTTACCTTTTTTTTTGAGATAGAGTTTTGCTTTTTTGTCCAGGCTGGAGTGAAATGACATGATCTTGGCTCACTGCAACCTCTGCCCACCCTTCCCTCTACCCCAGGCGATTCTCCTGCATCAGCCTCTCCAGTAGTTGGGATTACAGGCAGTGCCATGGCTGGCTAATTTTTTGTATTTCTTTTTGAGAGGTAGTCTTGCTCTGTCACCAGGCTAGAGTGCAGTAGTGCGATCTTGGCTCACTGCAACCTCTGCCTTCCGGGTTCAAGCGATTCTCCTGCCTCAGCTTCCTGAGTATCTGGGACTACAGGTATGCACCACCACACCCAGCTAATTTTTGTATTTTTAGTAGAGATAGGGTTTCACCATGTTGGCCAGGATGGTCTCAATTTCTTGATCTCATGATCCGCCTGCCTTGCTCTCCTAAAGTGCTGGGATTACAGACGTAAGCCACTGCGCCCAGACTTCTAATTTATTTTTATTTTTATTTTTAGTAGAGATGGGGTTTCACCCTGTTGCCCAGGCTGGTCCTAAACTCTTGACCTCAGGTGATCCACCTTCCTCGGCCTCCCAGAATTCTAGGATCACAGGCATGAGCCACCACACCTAGCTCAGAATTTACATTTTGAGTTATTATATGTTAATTTATTTATGATTTTTTGTACAGATGGGGGTCTTGCTATGTTGCCCAGGCTGGTCTCAAACTCCTGGCCTCAAGTGATCCTTCTACCTCACCCTCCTGAGTATCTGGGATTACAGGTGTGAGCCTAGCTGCTGTTTCTTTTTCTTTTCTTTTCTTTTTTTTTTTTTTTTGAGACAGGGTCTCACTCTGTTGCCCAGGCTGGAGTACAGTGGTGTGATCTCTGCTGATGGCAACCTCTGCCTCCCATGTGCATGCAATCCTCCCATCTTAGCCTTTCTGGTACTGACACCACAGGTGTACACAACTACACCTGGATGACTTTTTGATTTTTTGTAGGGATGGTATCTTGCTAGATTGCCCAGGCTGGTCTTGAATTCCTGGGCTCCGGGGATCCTCCTGCCTCAGTCTTCCAAAGTGTTGGGATTACAGATGTGAGCCATTGTGCCCAGCCCTGTCTAGCTTGTTTTAATAACTTGTCTGCTTCTTTGTTTTTAGGTGTCTGTTAGCACTTGTCAACCATGTATCTGCCCAGAAGAAGAATGCTTTAAGATATTCTGCTTTAACTATGGACACAAGATTTAAAAAAATCTTGTTAGATCTGTATATGCATTTGATGTGAAGGCAGCCTACATGAGAGGAGAGGGGACAGATTTTTAGTTCTCAGATTTTATGATATCCTATTTTGGTTTCTTAGTAGCCTCTTCTCTGGCTCCCATTTCCTTTAGGAAATAAGAATGTCTTCACCCTTGGACCTTGTACATGGCCTATGTTACAACAGGAATGACATATAGTGATCAGAAGTAGCATGTAAGTTGCTATAAACTACTCTATGTAATGAGACTTTAAGACTTTTTGCTTAACAATTCCACATCTACATATAGAAATATGTGATTACATAAAGATATGTGTAAGACTGTTTTACAGTAGTATTGTTTGCTTTAGAAAAAAATTGTTAACACTCTAACTGCTCATCAATAGGGAATGGTTAAATATATCTTGTTGGTACTTATCATGCAGCCATTAAAAAAAAATGAGATAGTTCTGTACATACTGATCCTAGTGATTAAGCAAGCAGACTCTGGATCCACGCTGCCCAGTTGAAGTCCCAGCTCCACTACTTACTTTCCAGTTTGTGGCACATTAGACGTGTTCCTCAACCACGCAGTGCCCTAAAAATCCCTATTTTATAAGATTGTTGTGGGGATTAGATGAATTCAAGTAAAACACTAGAATGGTGCCTGGCATAATTAATATTACATTAGCCATTATTATCACTACTGATATGAAAGCCTTAATACATTATTTGGTGAAAAGATAATGTTACATAACAGGGGAAGTAGAGTTCCATTTTTGTCAAAACAAAAATCTGTGTACACGCATTCACATGATTTGTACACGCAGAGAACCTGGAATTTCTACATGGGAGAAACTAAAGATTTGTCAACTAGTCTTGCCTGGAGGTTAAAATTGCCTAACAGGCTGGGTGCAGTGGCTCACACCTGTAATCCCAGCACTTTGGGAGGCTCAGGCAGGTGGATCATCTGAGGTCGGGAGTTTGAGACCAGCTTGGCTAACATGGTGAAACTCCGGTTCTACAAAAAACAAAAAAATACAAAAAAAAATTAAATAAATAATTAGCCGGGCATGGTGACACATGCTGTAATCTCAGTTACTCAGCAGACTGAGGCAGGAGAATCACTTGAACCCAGGAGGCAGGGGTTGCAGTGGGCCGAGATTGCGCCATTGTACCCTAGACTGGGCAACAAGATCAAAACTCCGTCTCAAAAAAAAAAAAAATTGCCTAACAAACTCATGTTTTTTTTTGAGACAGAGTTTCGCTCTTGTTACCCAGGCTGGAGTGCAATGGCGCGATCTCGGTTCACCGCAACCTCCGCCTCCTGGGTTCAAGTGATTCTCCTGCCTCAGCTTCCGGAGTAGCTGGGATTACAGGCACGCGCCACCATGCCCAGCTCATTTTTTGTATTTTTAGTAGAGACGGGGTTTCACCATGTTGACCAGGATGGTCTCGATCTGTTGACCTCGTGATCCACCCGCCTCGGCTTCCCAAAGTGCTGGGATTACAGGCGTGAGCCACCGCGCCCGGCAAAAACTCATGTTTATTCACTTGGATTCGGTATTTATTTGGGGTGGCTTTGGAAGGATCCATTTGAGATCATGGGAATCAAATTTCCCCAAACCAGTCTTTGGTGCAGCTACTTTCTATGGTCACAGAAATAGTCAGGAAAGGTTGAATGTACCAAGCTGTTAATGGGGATTATTTATGGGCATGAGTGTATTTATGATCATGAGTGAGATGAGGGGGTTGGTGGGTATGAAGTTGGGGGAAGACCTTTATACACTGCTGTGTTGTTTGTAAATAGTTCAGTGTGCATTTATTTTGGAGCAACGTCAAATAAAAGAGCAGCGTACAAGAAAAAAGGGATTGGTTAACTTAATGTACTATGAAGTTACTAACAAAAGAGGGTGATGGTGGTGTAGTGTTTTGAATTAACATGGAACAATGTGTTTGAGGGAATCATTGATCCAGAACATGGATTTTTATTGCATGAAACCTGTCCCCATCAGAGCCATACATAGGATTGTATATGTGTGTCCAAAGAAAAGGTCTTCTGCACACTTAACTGTTAACTGTTAGTCATAATTTCTCTGCAGAGTGGGATGGTGGGGCTAGGAGGAAGGACTTTCACTTTTCATTTTATAATACTCCAAATCATTTGCATTTTTTACAAAGATCATGTATAATTTCTATAATAAAACAATAAAGGAAATAAGAATGTCTTCATTGTTGTACTTTGTACATGGCCTTTGTTACACAGTAATGACATATATTCCATTTTCAAGACATTACTTAGGGATTTATAGATTTCTGCTTTAAGGAATAAATGCAATTTCAATCCATTTAAGAGTCGATTCCTTCTCATACCAAAAAAAAAAAACAAAACAAAAACCTGATCTTGTATCTGATTTGTTATGACAATACCATCACTTAAAGTACAGCAATTATGCAACCCCTTAATTTGAATTTCATTTTGCAAGTGTACAAGACCTCACGGACAAAGGGAAGGCAGAAAGTTAAAATCAGCATATCTAAAATAAATCACTCTGGTTACCAAAAAGACGTAGGGTATCTCAACAAAATCTTAGAGCTCACATAGGCATAGATACTTCCCTGTAAACTTTAGGAATCTTGCTCATCTAACTTTTGCAGGGCTGAGTGAACCCCCTGCTCCCGTCAGTCGTTTCGGGAGCACTAGCAACCTCCACCCCAGCACGGGACTGTAGGGGGCCACTGCGGCGCAGCCCCGCACTGAGTCAGCGCCCGGCCCGAGAAGTTCGGCGGGAGGCGCAGGGCGGGGCTTCCTCCCGCTGACTCCCAGCCGGGCTATACTTTTCCGAGTCCACGTCTCTTCCTTTGGACAGGCGTGTTTCCCCAGGTCGGGCCCAGCCAGCGTGACAGCCGCAGACCTCGGAAAAGGGTGCTCCGGCGCCGCCTCAAGGACTTCCCCTAGCCACCAGGGCAGCCCGGGCCCGCTCGGCCCAGCCCCTCACGGACTGAGACTCACTGGGCCCGGCCCGCCGAACGCCTCGCTCCACAGCGCTCACCTCGCGGCGCCGAACGCAGCGTCCGCGGCATGGAGACCGGCTCCGACTCAGGTCAGAGGCCCGCGCCAGGCTGGCTCCGCGCGCGCGGCGGGGCAGTTAGGCCGGGCCGCCCGCGCAGACCGCCGCGTGCCGGGTCCGCGCGGGGAGCGCACGCGGGGCGGGCGGCGACAGGTGGGCAGGACGAGCCGCGAGCGAGCGAGGGCGGGCGGGCGCGCGAGGGGCCCGGCGGGGGGGCCGCTGGGAGGATGGCTCAGCTCTTTCTAAATATAAAACCGGCGTGAGCTGTGCGAGCGCGGCGCGGAGTCGCAGAGCCGCCGCGCGGGCCTGGCGCACGGGGATTCGGCCGCACAGACGGCGGCGGCGGCGGCGGCAGCGGCTCCGCAGAGGCGCGAGGCTGCGGGAGCGCCCGAGTCGCGAGCTCGCGGGGGCAGCGAAGAGCGACGCTCGCAACGCGGAGGACGCAGGCGGCGGCGGCGGGCGGGCCTCGGGGCGCAGCGCGGTCCGCGCCGAGTGACCGGAGGCGGCTCCCGGCCTCTGCCACACCGCGAGCCGCGAGCCCCCTGGCCGCACCCTTCCCCCCCCAGCTCCTCCCTCGCTCCCTCCCCGGCGCAACATGGCTGCGGCCGCCGCCTCCGCCTCCCAGGATGAGCTGAGTAAGTGCTGCGGCCGAGCCTGCGGCCGCGAGCTGGAACAGGAGCCGCGCGGGACCTGGGGGCGGCGGCCGGGGCCGGGCAGGAGGGCTGGGGCGCCAGGCCCGGTGGCGGGGGGCGGCGGCGGCCGCGGAGTGCGGGGGGCTGGGGCGCCCGGGCCTGGTGGGCGGGCGGGGCGCGGGCCGTCGCTGCTGGCGTTTGTAGGCCTCAGGTTTGCACCGTCACGTTGCGAAATTGAAACCGGAGCCCCAGGAGGAGCCACCTCTGGCCGCGATCCGCCCTGGCCCGGGGTGGGGGGAGCCCAGCCCCCTGCCCGCCGAGCCTTGGCTGGCAGGAGGGCCGGAGCCCCGGGTGACGGGCAGTGTCCGTCCGTCCCGTCTGACCCCGCCGTGGCCTCGGGTCCCCGACGGTTGGGCGAGTTCTAGAAATGTAGCTATCGGGAAGGGGGAGAAGGTGCCTTTCTGTGACACTCTAGAATATCAGCCGAAAGGTCACGAATAGGCGGTGACCCTCAGGTGGAGTAGGGAGGGCGGGAGGGCGGAGAGGGTCGCCGGAGGAACCGCTGGAGAAACCGCGGGGTGACAGCGCTTTCAGAAAGGAGAGTCAGTGCCCCCTCGACCGTACGCGGTGCAGCCTTCCCGGGGACGGCGGTCCCTGTTCGGGGAGAGCGGTGGTCACCCTGAATCCCAGGCCGCCCCGCCCGCCGCCGGGGTTCGCCTCGATGCTTTGTGGGAAGTGTAGTCCCGGGGCGCCGCGGGCACACGCTGGGGTCATAAATACTGAATGTTCATAGGACATAGGACATGTGAGATAATTTCTGATTGCGTTTTGGGTGTTTATTTTCCGAGGGTTTTCTTTCTTCCTTTTATTTATTATTTGTCAGTGCTGCCCTTCAGTTTATGGCAAAAACAAGAAAGGTGTTATTTGGAGATGTTGTGGGTTTTAAATGGAATAAAGCATGGATGCGGTGTTGCAAGCTTTATGAAGCTTATGTTGTTAAAGCCGCTTCTGAATTTCCGTATGAAAGTAGTTATACACGTAATTTGTGTTTCTTTGGTGCTTGTCAGTTTAAAGCTACTTTTATATACATGATCTCACTTTTGCCGTCATAGCAACCTGGTGAGGCAGATAGGTAGGAATTATCCTTGTTTTAAAGAGGAGGCAGGTTTGGAGAGATTAGGTTCCTTGCTGCTTTGACACAGAACTGGTGGAGCAGGAGTACTGTTTGCTCTTTTTGAAGCTGAAGTAAACACTTGGTGTGATCCTGAGCAGATTGGAGAGTCGGAGAAGACAAGGTCTCATGGTGCGATTAGAGATAGAAGTGGGCTGAATAGATTGCTACTCTGACAGTTCCACGTGGAAGCACCACCAGGCCTTCTGAGATCAGTTCTATGTTTTGTTTTTAATTTTGATAAAAATACACATACCATAAAATTTACCATCCTAGCCGTTTTTAAGTGTACAGTTCAGTTGGATTGAGTACATTCTCACTGTTGTGTAATCATCACCACCGTCCATCTCTAGAACTCTTCATCTTGCAAAACTGAAACTTGATACCCATTAAACAACAAATCCCTATTCCCTCCCCCCCTTCAATCCCTGGCAACCATCATTCTGCCTTCTGTCCCTGTGATTTTCAGTATGGTTGTACCTCATGTAAATGGAATCATACAGAATTTGTGACTGGTTTTATTTTCATTTAACATAATGTTCCCCAGGTTCATCCATGTTGTTGCATGTGTCAGAATTTCTTTTCCTTTTAAAGGTTGAATGATACTCCCTTGTGTGTATATACCACATTTTCTTGTCCATTTATCTGTCTGTAGATGCTTGGGTTGCTTCCACCTTGTAGCTATTGGGAATAACGCTGCTGTGAAAATAGCTGTACAAATATCTACCTGCTTTCAGTTCTTTTGGGTACATACCTGGAAATGTCATTCCTGGATCATGTGATAATTCTAGTTTTAAGTTTTTAAGGAACCAGTGGACTGTTTTCAACAGTGGTTGTACTATCTTACATTCCCATCACCAATACACAGGGTTCTAATTTCTCTACATCTTGGCCAACACTTATCTGTATTCTCAAAAGTAACCATCCTGATGGGTGTGAGGTGGTCTGATTATTTTTCTTTCAATTGTTATGCTGTATGACATATGAGCTCCTCTTGTAGCACCAAACACATTCAAATCTGAATTGCTAGCAGGAATGGGGAACAAAACTAGAGGAAGAATTGGACATTCTGAAGTGGCTGAAGTATTTGTGTCTATGCAGTGTGTTTCCATACATTCAGGTACTGGTTAAGATGCTGATAGTTAAGGGATTTCCTGGCTTTAGTAGCTAATGGATAGTTAGGAACAAATAATTCCAATCTTTGCCTTCCCCTTGCTTTGTTCCGTTAAATTGTCAGTCATTAGCCACGGATAGATACCTGTTGACTTGGTTTCTGTATTTCTTCTTCTTTTTTTTTTTTTTGAGATAGAGCCTCACTTAATTGCCCAGGTTGGAGTACAGTCGTGTGATCTTGGCTCACTGCAACCTCCACCTCCTGGGTTCAAGCAGTTTTCTGCCTCAGCCTCCGGAGTAGTTGGGATTACAGGTGCCTGCCATCACGCCCAGCTAATTTTTTGTATTTTTAGTAGAGACAGGATTTCACCATCTTGGCCAGGCTGGTCTTGAACTCCTGACCTCTTGATCCACCCGCCTCGGTCTCCCAAAGTGCTGGATTACATGCATGAGCCACCATGCTCAGCTGGTTTCCTTATTTCTTAGAAGAGATTGAATACTCTCCTAAGTTGATAACTTAGAATAATTCAACTTGAATGCTTATACATGTACGCTGGTTAAGAAGTTTCATACAAAGCACTTTTAGTTTTAGAATGGCTATAATAAAATAGGAGATGGCTGATAAAATGTGCTTTTGGCCGGTTGCGGTGGCTCACACCTGTAATCCCAGCACTTTGGGAGGTCAAAGTGGGTGAATCACCTGAGGTCAGAAGTTTGAGACTGGCCTGGCCAACATGGTGAAATCCCATCTCTACTAAAAATACAAAAATTAGCCGTGTGTGATGGCATGTGCCTGTAGTTCTAGCTACTCAGGGGGCTGAAGCAGGAGAATCATTTGAATTTGGGAGGTGGAGGTTCTGGTGAGTTAAGATTGTACCACTCCAGCCTGAGCAACAGAGCTAGACTCTGTCTCAAAAAAAAAAGTGCTTTAAAGAATTCCACCAAAAAAAAAAAAAAAAGAGTAAATTATCTGAATATTTTCTATTATTTATGACTAGTAGATGATAATAAAAGCAAACTACTTTAGCTGGCATGGTCGTGGGCACCTGTAATCCCAGCTGCTCGGGAGGCTGAGGAAGGAGAATCACTTGAACCCAGGAAGCGGAGGTTGCAGTGAACCGAGATCATGCCACTGCACTCCAGCCTGGGCGACAGTGACACTCTGTCTCAAAAAAAAAAAGCAAACTACTAGATGCCACCATTGTTTTCCACCAACATTTTATTGTAAAAAATCTTCACATACACAGAAAAGTTGAAAGTGAACATTCATGTGCCCACCACCTCGATTCTACCGCTGATAGTTGAATAACTTCATCATATTTACTATAATAGCAAACTTTATCATTTGTTCATCTCTCATCTATTGACTTTTAAAAATTGTTAAACATTTTTAGTTTTACTTTTTTTTTTTTGAGACAGGGTCTTGCTCTGTCACCCAGGCTGGAGTGCAATGGTGTGATCTTGGCTCACTGCAACCTCTGCCTCCCCGGTTTAAGCAATTCTGCCTCAACCTCCTGAGTAGCTGGGACTACAGGTGCATGCCACGATGCCTGGCTAATTTTTGTATTTTAAGTAGAGACTGGGTTTCACCATATTGGTCAGGCTGGTCCTGAATCCCTGACCTCAGGTGATCTGCCTGCCTTGACCTCCCAAAGTGCTGGGATTACAGGCAGCTGCCACACCTGGCCCCTAGTTTTACTTTATTTTTTAAAAAATTAGGCCAGGTGTGATGGCTCACTCCTGTAATCCTAGCACTTTGGGAGGCCGAGGCAAGCAGATCATGAGGTCAAGAGTTGAAGACCAGCCTGGCCAACATGGTGAAACTCTGTTTCAACTACAAATGCAAAAATCAGCTGGTGTGGTGGCATGCGCCTGTAGTCCCAGCTGCTTGAGAGGCTGAACCAGGAGAATCGCTTGAACCCAGGAGGCGGAGGTTGCAGTGAGCTGAGAGATCGTGCCACTGCATTCCAGCCTGGGTGACAGAGTGGGACTCCATCTCAAAAAAAAAAAAAAGTGGTAAAATACACATTATATAAAATTTTACCACCTTAACAATTTTTAAGCGTACAGTGTTATCAAGTACTTATTACTCCATTTTTTTTGTGCATTTCAAAGTAAATTGGTGACATCAACACACATTCCCCCTAAATATTTCAGTACCAGCATTGTTTTAAATGTTTTGTATGTGTTATTCCTCAGAATAATCCTGAAAGGTAGGTAATATTATTATTGCTGCTTTATGGAATGAGAAACAGGGTTCTTAGGTCTCCTGGGTCCTGCAGCTGGAAAGTAGTCCTGGTGCCCTCAGCCTTTAGTATGCACTTAAAACCACCCTTGAGGCCATCTTACCTCTGTGCACCATAGAGTGTGCATGCTGATGAACAGTTCAAATCAGATGCATTGCCACATTCTCAGCTAGACGTTATAATCCAACCGTTTCACTGCTGTTGGGTACAAAAGAGACACCAAAGCCCACCAAATGAATTATAATACTATTGAGAAAGAGGAAGAATATGTGTTAACAGATAAGTAAGGACCAAAATGTATGACTGTATGATATGGATAATAGTCAAGTAATATTTTCTGTGATTCCCAGGTTTGTTATTTTGAGATACATAGCTGGTAAAACTGCATTTCTGTAGATTTCAAATAAACATTTTCCTCCTTTCACTTGAAGTAATTTATGTCATATCAATTTAAGTGAAATCTGCAACTTTCAGTTGTATCTGCTACCATGCTTTGTTGGAGAAGCAAAATTGACTGTTAGGATTCTTTTTTATTTATTTTATTTTATTCATTCATTCATTGATTTATTTTGAGATGGAGTCTCACTCTGTTGCCCAGGCTGGAGTGCAGTGGTGGGATCTTGGCTCACTGCAACCTCCGCCACCTGGGTTTAAGTGATTCTCCTGCCTCAGCCTCCCAAGTAGCTGGGATTACAGTTGCACCCCTACACCCAGCTAATTTTTGTATTTTTAGTAGAGATGGGATTTCACCATGTTGACCAGGCTGGTCTTGAACTCCTTACCTCGGGATCCTTCCAGCTTGGCCTCCCAAAGTGCTGGGATTACAGGAGTGAGACACCTCACCTGGCCTATTTATTTTTTGAATAATATCATTGAGCATGCATGTTGCTTTCAAAAGCCTGGGTGCAGTGACTCAAGTTTGTAATTCCAGCACTTTGGGAAGTTGAGGCAGGCATATTGCTTGAGTCCAGGAGTTTGAGACCAGCCTGGGCAATGTAGCGAAACCCCGTTTCTACAAAAAATACAAAAATTAGCTGGGTGTGGTGGCACCAGCCTGTAGTTCCAGCTACTTGGGAGGCTGAAGTAGGGGGATGGCTTGTGCCAGGAAGTCAAGACTGCAGTAAGCTGAGATCACACCACTACACTCTAGCCTCTGTGACAAAGCGAGACCTTGTTTCAAAGAAAAAAAGGTTGCCAAAAATTGGCAGGTTAATTTTGGGTTGAGACTTTTTAGCATTTGTTATCCTTTCACAAACCCAAACCTCATGTTTGAGTCAGTGATTATAAGAGAATAATTAATAGTAAGGCTGTTGATTGTGTATTTACCATGTGTTCTAATTGTTTTGCATGTATCAACCAACTGAATCCTTAAAACAACTCTGTGAGTTTGGTCCTATTATTGTTTCAGGGGTAGAGCTATCCTCATTAGACAGTTAGGGCTTGAACTCACATTCTTTGATTCCAAAATCTATGTTAATTCTGCCCTACTACTACTGTATGATTCCTGCTTGGGAGAATATAGAGTTCATAACAAGATCAAGATGGCTTTTTTTCTTTCTTTTTTTTTTTTTTTCATGTCTAACTAGTATCCAGAAAGAACCTTCTGTAGTGTATAAAATATGGCAGTTGGGACCAGGCACAGCGGCTCACACTTGTAATCACAACACTTTGGGAGGCCAAGGCTGGTGGATAACTTGAGCTCAGGTGTTCAAGACCAGCCTGGCCAACGTGGTGAAACCTCGTCTCTACCAAAATACAAAAAAATTAGCCGGGTGTTGTGACGTGGGCCTGTAGTCTCAGCTTCTTGGGAGGCTGAGGTGGGAGAATTGCTTGAACCTGGGAGCAGGAGGTTGCAGTGAGCTGAGAATGTGCCACTGCACTCCAGCCTGTGTGACAGAGCTAGACTCCTCAAAAAAAAAAAAAAAAAGCAGTGGCAATAAAAAAATCTGATGTTTGTTGAACAGAACATAGTAGATTTTTGGGTAAGTTGCCAAAAAAGAAAACCATTAGTTTTGACTGTTAAAAGCAGTTCTGAAATCTAGTTTGTAAATTAGTTAAGCTCAGAGCTGTAGCTTTCTTTCCATATGCTTAGAGTGATTATAACTATTGCAAATGAATGAAATTCAATGCAAGACATGTGGCTAGTTTTTCTGCTAATATTATCTTCTACCACTTTATGGAAAAGTTGACATTATAGTTAATATTTCAGCAGTGGGGTTGAGAGATTTCTGACAGCGAAAGAAGCATTTGAGACTTTTCACCTGGTCAGCTGTTTAGTGGTTTTGTATTCTGGGCTTTATAATTATAAGGCATCCTTAGAATCTGATCTTCTTTGGGATAAAGGCAACTCATGAAGAGCAACTGCCTGTAATCTTAAATCATGTACTATTCAATTTGACTGTTTGACATAGCCATGGGAAACTTTAGTTGCAGAAGTTGGCCAGATAATCAGCATGTCAAGTTTCTTCTGAGAGAGCCTCTGCTAGTGCCGGGAATCCTAGTGGCTCTTTTAGAGGATGAGACATGGGAAGCTGTATGCTGAACATGATTCTGTGACCATACTGAAATAGCTCCTAAGAGTTAATTGTTTAGGCTGGGTGTGGTGGCTCATGTCTGTAATCTCAGCACTTTGGGAGGCTAAAGTGGGTGAATCACGAGGTCAGGAGTTCAAGACCAGTCTGGCCGAGATGATAAAACCCCATCTGTACTAAAAATTACAAAAAAATTAGCTGGGTGTTGTGGCAGGTCCCTGTAACCCCAGCTACTCAGGAGTCTGAGGCAGGAGAATCGGGTGAACCTGGAAGGCAAAGGTTGCAGTGAGCCGAGAACACACCCCTGCACTCCAGCCTGGGCATCAAGAGTGAGACGCTGTTTTAAAAAAAAAAAAAAGTTAATTGCTTAAATGACCAGAATACAGGCTTCGGAACTGATCTTTGTAGAAAGGCCAAGGCAAGCCTGTATTATTTAAATTTTGGTTACTTAACCAAATAGAAAAGTTAAAATGGAAAACGGCATCGGATATTTCTGTTTTTTATTAATTTCTATTCTAATTTTTTTATTTTCACTGCATTCTGTTTTTTTTTTTTTAAAACAGTCTCTGTCACCCAGGCTGGAGTGCAGTGGAGCACTTGGCTTATTGCGACCTCTGCCTCCCAGGTTCAGGTGATTCTCCGACCTCGCCTCCTAAGTAGCTGGTACTACAGGCGCGTGCCACCACAACTGGCTAATTTTTGTATTGTTAGTAGAGACGGGGTTTCACCATGTTGCCCAGGCTTGTCTTGAACTCCTGATCTCGAGTGATCCATTTGCTTCGGCCTCCCAAAGTGCTAGGATTACCTGCTTGAGCCACTGCGCCCAGCCTACCACATTTGTTTTGAATTATGCTTTCAGTAAACTATAATATTTAATAAAGGCCAGTGTGAGTGAGAATAGTTGGCACTGGAGCATTGACCTTGTTCAAAGATAAATGTTAAAATTGAAGGCACTGCCTGTGTTCACAGATGGTTTGATCCCTGTTGCTGAGCTCTCGTTTCAGGCCTGGCCTTGATGCTTCCCATGTCATATGGCTTGTTTTGCCCACATAATTTTTTCAATTCAATAAGCAGACTTTTAAAATTGAGTAAATAATGTATGGCTCTGTTGTCAGAGGGCTTATAATTCAGTGCAGAGAGAGATTTATATGCAAATATAAATAACGTATACAAAGCATGATAAGTAAACTGCCTAACACTGTTCTTTGGAAACCTCAAGAAATGAAAATGGTATTGGGGCTAAAGGAAGAATAGCTTGAGCTGAGACATGGAAATAGGAAAATATTATGGAAAACAAAAATGCTGAGTAAGTCTGTTATGATGGGAATGGGAGTGCTATCGTTGTGTGAAATACTGGGGAAGGGGATCAGCTGTGTAGTTTGAGACTTGGCCCATGCTGCCTTTATGATTTGGGATCTTGCCCATGCTGCCTTTATGATTTGGGACAAATTACCTTACCTTTCCAAGTCTCAGTTTCTTCCTCATAAAATTGGGATGACAAAAATCACTCATAGTATTGTTAGGATTAATGTATGTGAAAATGTACTGTATAAACACTTAAGCTCTTATAAATTATTATTATTATTTTTGGTGTGGGGATTGACAGTAGATGATGCTGTGGAGCTAGGTTGAGACTAGTGTGTTGTAGGAATGCCAACAGAACTAGTCTGGACTTTGTTCTGTAGACGGTAGAGAACCATCAAAGCTTTTTAGCAGGAGTGTAACATGAGTAGGTCTGTTTTATAAGGATAACAGGTGGCAGTGATGTAACACTGATTGCAAGGACCCAGAGACCAAGAAGCAGCAAGAGTAATTAGGAGGTTATCACAGAGGCCAAGTAAAAAGAAACTTAGGGTCTGAATTGGGACAGTGGAAGTGGATTTGGCAAGGCGTTAATATAATCTATAATCCCTAAAATAGGGAGAAATTATTGGCTAACAAGATGAGAGTTATTAAAGAAGGGAGGAGTTAGAGATGAATCTAAATCTAACCTAAGACTAGAAGGTGGAGGCAGGAGTAAGGGAGAGTGTAGACTCTAGACAGGTTTAGGAAAGTGAAGAAAAGACAGAACAGATTCAACAGATAGTCTGTGTTCAACAGATAGATTATTTGTTGAATGAATGGGTTGAATTATTGAGGCCACATGTTATTTAGGGAGACTGTTTTGAGTAGTGGCTAAAACCTCTGGAATAGAAATCAGAGGGAGTTTTGAATCCTGATTCTGATACTTCTTAATGTGTTCTTGAACAAGGGACTTAGCTTCTGGGCCTTGGTTTTCTCATCTGTAAAATAAGGTAATAAAATTTAGAAGATTTTTCTTTTCTTTCTTTTTTTTATTGAGACAGGGTCTCTCTCTGTCACCCAGGATGAAGTGCAGTGGCATGATCTGGGCTCACTGCAGCCTCAGTCTCATCGTCTCAATCCATCTTCCCACCTCAGCCTCCTGAGTAGACTGCAGGCGTGTGTCACCTGCCCTGGCTAATTTTTGTATTTTTTGTAGAGACAGTGTTTTGCCATGTTGCCCAGTCTGGTCTCGAACTCGTAGACTCAAGCAATCTGCCCTCCTCTGCCTGCCAAAGTGCTGGGATTACAGGCATGAGCCAGTGTGCCTGGTCAGGATTGTTTTAAGAATGGGAAGAGATAGCACATGTTAAGAACTGTGCTTGGCACATGGATTGCAGGTGTGTGGGAACCTTGGTTCTGAAGCTAGGGAGTTAGTATGGGAATGATTCCCATGGTAGAGCTGTGGGAATGGGCAGATTGTTCACAGGACAGCTGACTGGGGGCCACACATATATGTATTTAAGAGTGAGAGGAAGATAATCAGAGAAAGGAGATGAAGAGTGCCGAGAGAGGTCAAAGGTGGCCAGGGTTATGTCTGTCAGCCATTTACATTCTCATATGTAATGTGCTAAAAAACATGTATACACATTTAGTAATACTCTTCTTATGAAACTATTGTATAATTCAGAAACTTTCTTCTAATTTTAATGTAACAAGTTATGTATTTATGATATATATACACACATATACATAGACGATAAAATATGTTGCATTGGTATTAGAGATTTTAAGTCTTCAGTGAATAATTATCTGTATTTTTTGAAGCATTAGCATGTTCTCAATAAATTTGTTTTGTGGACATATGCCTTATTCTTCCTCAAATTTGGTAATTACAATTTTTTCCTCATACTGAATTTGCAAAGCAGGACATCAAAGATCTAATAAGAAATGAAAAGTGCTTATTTTTTTCTTAAAATGGTAGCTATGCATATACATCTTTTAATTGTATTTTTTTGGTGTTCTAAATAATAGATTCTTTATACAATTGCATATGTACGAGTGGATGAACATTCCATTGGTGATCCTGAGGATTTTTGTCAAGATTGGATAAACCATGTATCACATTGATTGTAGAGGTTAGTAGATTTAGTTCTTTAGGATGTATGCTTTTTTTTTTTTTTTTGTAGCAGCATTTAAAAATGCATAGGTTATCAGATAGCAATTTCCCCCCAAGATCTTCATGGTTTTATTTTTTTTTTTTCCTTTTCTAGCTATCCTGAGAGAATTGGTGAAGTTTGTGTTAAATTTACAAATGCCTGAAGCCTCTATTCTCTGTGATGCTAAACATAAAAAAAATTAGTAAAAAGAAAAAGATAAAACTTGAAGTTTTTTTTTTCTTTTTGAGACAGTATCTCACTCTGTTGTCTAGGCAGGAGTGCAGTGGTGCAATCGTGGCTCATTGTAGCCTTGATCTCCCAAGGCTCAAGTGATCCTCCTGCCTCAGCCCCCCTGAGTAGCCGGGACTACCGGCGCACACCACCATGCCTGGCTAATTTTTGTATTTTTAGTAGAAATGGGGTTTTGCCATGAAGGCTGGTCTCGAACTCCTGGGCTCAAGTGATCCACCCCCCTTGAAGGTGTCACTTAGCAATGTGCACAAGCAAAAGACAGTGGGTGATCGTTTATAAGCAACTTTGTGTGCCACAATCACAAAAAATCATTTTACATGCTCCAGGAATGTCATCATGGAGTTATTTTTTATTAATTAAAAAATTTTTTTTGAGACAAGGTCTCGCTCTGTCACCCAGGCTGAAGTACAGTGGTACAGTCATGGCTAACTGCTGCCTTGATCTCCTGTGCTCAGGCGATCCTCTAACCTCAGCCTCTCTATGAAGTGAGGCTACATTTAAAAAATTTTTTTATTTTTTGACTCAGAGTCTTGCTTTGTTACCCAAGCTGGAGTGCAGTGGTACGGTCACGGCTCACTGCAGCCTTGACCTCCTGGGCTCAAGTGGATCCTCCCACCTCAGCTTCCCAAGTAGCTGGGATCATAGTTGTGTGCTGCCATGCCTGGCTAATTTTTTATTTTTATTTTTGGTAGAGACAGTCTCTCTGTTATGTAGGCTGGTCTGGAACTCCTGAGCTCAAGCTATACTCCAAAGTGTTGTGGCTTTAGGGGTGAGCCACTATGCCCAGCCAGTTGTTCTATTTGTGAAGAAAAGAGGTATTGAAGGAGGCATCATCATGGTAATTGGATGTTCCTAACTCTGCCATTTTGTCATGTTTGTGATTTTGGGAAAAGCCATTTAATTCTACTTCATTCTAAGTCAGAACAAGAGTATGGTGTCATTTTCACTCTTGGATGATATTGGGTGGTCTTTTGATTGAAATTCTGTAAATTCAGATTGTAATTCTCTGATATCATGGACTCAATATCCAGAGAGTTCCTGGGATTTTGTAGCTTCAATCCAAAAGTGCTTTTTGTTGATATCTTCTAATATAACTGTTGGGCCCCTTTTCCCCACCCCTCTTATGCATTGTACTATTTTTTGGTATATATATTGCTGCTGATGATATAAAATGTCTTACTTAGGTGAAATTTTGAGGGATGGGATAATTTTAAAACCAGAATTCAACTTTAAAATAAATTTTGGCATGTTTTTGCTATTTTCACGTATATTTATTCCTTGGGTGCTTAGAGAAATGAAAAATGGGGAGATTGGAAGCATTGTTTAGAAGAGCAGTGAGGACATTGTTTATTCCCTCCTAGATTCTTTAACTCCTAGGGCTTTTGGGGTTGTGATTGATATGTTAATGTCATTATGATATACTGAAGGCAAAAGTGAAATGACAACTGCTAGTATTTAAATAGTGACTTAAAGAACATTCTAGGGTTTACACACCCAGATGAGCATTGTTATTCTAAGTAATCAGCTGCCTTGGGTGGATCTTAACTATTGTACATTTGACTTTTATGCAGTTTGAACTCTTGCATAGTATATATTATTTCCTCTAAGCCAGTTTTCACAAGCTGAAGTAATCATTCCTGCTCATCACCTCCTAAAACCTGTTTCTAACTGAGTATCTCTGCCAGCTGTTGTCTCTGGGGGAAAGGGCCTTGGGAGGTGGGAGTGTTTGTGGACCTCAGTGTCAGGAGTCTGACTCTTACTCAATCTAGGGTTTCTGTCTTGTCACCTGGCCCAATCCTGCCAAGCTACCCCTATGATTTCCTCTCTTTCGTGTGTGTGTGTGTGTGTGTGTGTGTGTGTGTGTGTGTGTGTGTGTGTGTCAGGAGGAGAGGGCATGATGGGTTGTGGGGAAGAGGGGGCTGGGTGGTAAGCAGTCCGAATGGGGAGGGATAGCCTTACTATGGACTAAACCGAATTGATAGGGGGTTTGAAGTAGCCTGGAATCATATGCAGAAGGCCAGGAAAAGAAAAACTCTTTTCCTCTTCCCTGTTTGAAGAGCCCACTCTGTAGAGGATCCAGATGCAGGAGTTTCCAGATTAGGGTATCTGCCTGGGCTCTTCTGGGACAGACTGGTGGACTAGGGAACATAACGATTATCTGTCTGATTGCCTTAATTCTGGGGGGCAGGGGTACTAGCAAAGGACTCCATCAGCAGGGACCTCCTGTTCAGGACTTCATTGCCTGTGAAGGTTCTCATTGGTACCCCTTGGGCCCTGGCTGGAGAGAGGCAGCTCCTGTGGGAACCATGATGGATTATCTCTTTCTGGGAATGGATCTTCTCCCCACTTCCAACTTACTATATTTATATTTACTGCTAGACTGCCTGACATTCTTCTTTTAAGTACATTGCATCTGTTGAATTTGATAAAAAAGGCTGGGTGTGGTGGCTCACGCCTGTAATCCCAGCATTTTGAAAGGCAGAGGTGGGCAGATCATGAGATCAGGAGATCAAGACCAGCTTGACTAACATGGTGAAACCCCTCCTGTACTAAAAATACAAAAATTAGCCAAGTGTGGTAGCACGCGCCTGTAATTCCAGCTATTCAGGAGGCTGAGGCAGGAGAATCGCTTGAACCCCCCCCTGGGAGGCGGAGGTTGCAGTGAGCTGAGATCATACCACTGCACTCCAGCCTGGGTAACAGAGCGAGATTCTGTCTCAGGACAGGGGTGGTGGTGGTGGGGGCGGGGGTGGGGGATGAAGGCTGGGGAGGGGTAACTATTTAAAAACAGTAGTAGACGTCAACTTTCTAGACATTAATTTTTTTTTTTTTTTTTTTTTTTGACAGTCTTTCTCTGTTGCCCAGGCTGGAGTGCAGTGACGCAATTTTAGCTTACTGCAACCTCTGCCTCCTGGGTTCAAGTGATTCTCTTGTCCTAGCCTACCAAGTAGTTGGGATTACCAGGGCCTACCACCATGCCCAGCTAATTAATTCTTAAAGAAGCATCCTGCTGACCTCATTTGGGTTTTGCCAAGTATTAGAATGGCTTTTGGTGAATTGAGATGGTATTTCAAATAGATGAAGTGGACTTTAATTTCCAGTTAGTATCTGATTAGATTTATAATTCACAGGATTGGTCTACCAGAAAATTACACACAAAACTATTTTTCTATAGTTTTAGTCTCAAACTTCTAACCGTAGTGACTGTCAGAGCCCATTTTCTTCCCTACCTTCCAGCCTGATACTTCCAATTTTTGTGAATTCCCTATAATTTAGTTCCTTCTTTTCTTAGCCTCTGGGCTCCCATTTCTGAAAATGTTCAGGTTGGACATGGAACCCACCTGTTGTACTGATTTACACACACACAAACACACAGTCTTTCTCTACATACATACACACACTCTCTCCCTCTCTCCCCATCCCTGTCTCCCCATCCCTCTCTCCCCCTCCCTCTCTCTCCACTCACTCACTCACTCACTCACTCACTCTCTTTTCCCAGAATTGGTATGTCCTAGGGAACGGCCTTGCTTTAAGAGTGCTTGATTTTCTGCCCTTTTACTGGTTCACCCCTTCCTCTTCATTTTTCTTTTCTCTTCCTTTCCTTCTCTCTGCAGTAACTGCTGCACCTCTGCTGGTTTGTAGTCATGTCGTATATAGTTGTCTAGTAAGATTTAGTATCTTCTCCACCTACGTTCTCTGCTTAAACCATGTTATAATTTAGCATGCTAGAAGGAGCATTGGACTGCCTAGGGTTTGAATCAGCCCTGCCACTTAGTAGCTTTGTAATCTTGGTTAACGGAATATTTTTGAGGTTCTATTTCCTCAGCTGTGAATTGGAGCTAATACTACCTGCTTTAATAGAAGTTCTTTACAAGAAGGTACTGTGTTCCAGTGTGCACCTGTGCACTTGGTGGCCTCCCTGGGTTCAGTTTTTTTTTTTTTTTTCTTTCATTTTTTTGAGATGGAGTCTTTCTCTGATGCCCAGGCTGGAGTGCAGTGGCACGATCTTGGCTCACTGCAACTTCCACCTCCTGAATTCAAGCAGTTCTCCGGTCTCAGCCTCCCTAGTAGCCGGGACTACAATCACACACAGCCACACCCAGGTAATTTTTGTATTTTCAGTAGAGATGGTGTTTGACCATATTAGTCAGGCTGGTCTCAAACTCCTGACCTGTGGTGATCCACCCGTCTCTGCTTCCAAAATTGCTGGGATTACAGGCTTGAGCCACCACGCTGGGCCTGGGTTCAACTTCTGAATCTGTGTATTATTCACTTTGTGACCTCTGGCAGGTCAGTTAGGTAGTGAGTCTCAGTTTTTCATCTATAAATGCATCTATAAGCGCACCTCACATTTTTCTGAGGCTCAGAAGGCCATGTGAAACTGCTTTGTAAGTATGATGTATTTTATGTACTTATATATGTGAATCAGAAGAAAGTAAATACCATTAGGAAGAATGTTTCTTTGTGAAATAGTCTATTATAGTATATTTCCATGGTAACTTGACAGATCTTTTAAAAAATATCCTGTAGTAATAGACAGTCGTGGTCTAGGTATTTAGAGCTTTGTCTTCAATCTCAGCTTCTATGTAAGGCCTCTAACCTGATTTGTATTTTAAAATTTACTTTCATATTCAGAAAAAATAATATTCTTTGTAGAAAATTTAAGCAACCTTAAAAAACCTGAAACCTGTCACTCAGAAATAACTAATTCTAATTCACACAAGTAATTCATGCTCATGAAGTAAGTTAGTAATGACACAGAATTAAACCAGAAAGTATCCTCTGAAATTCAACCAAACAGGAATAACATTACCTTAAATAGAATCCTTTCCCTATTCCTTTTGATAGTATACTTTCCTTGAATAATTTCTTTTTTTCTTTTTTTCTTTTTGAGATGGAGTCTCGCTCTGTTGCCCAGGCTAGAGTGCCAGTGGGGACGATCTCGGCTGACTGCAACCTCTGCCTCCCGGGTTCAAGCAATTCTCCTGCCTCAGCTTCCTGAATAGCTGGGACTACAGACACCCACCACCACACCTGGCTAATTTTTTTTGTATTTTTAGTAGAAACGACGGTTCACTGTGTTAGCCAGGATGATGTCGACCTTGTTAACCGCCTGCCTTGCCCTCCCAAAGTGCTGAGATTACAGACTTGAGCCACCACGCCCAGCCCTTCTTGCATAATTTATAAGGAATGTTTTGATGTTCTGGTTGTCCTGAAAGGTGATACAACTAAGGAAACTGATTTAGTGCCTATTCTATTCTACTCTACTCTATTCTTTCCTCTCCTCCTCCTCCTCCTGCTTCTGCTCCTCTTCCTCCTCCTCTTCTTCACATGCTTTTTCCATTAGTAATGATATGAGAGAAAAATAAGTAATTGTAGGATTATTGTCTTTTCTAATCCTGTAAGAAAATAGCTTCTCCTCCCTAATTTAGAGGTTAAAGTTGTATTTTTGAGAGAGATCTGAAGGATGGGTGATTTGTGTGGACAGTTTTATTTCTCAGGAATGTTAATGTTTTCAGAAATGTCAGTAGCTAAAGGTGGGTAATACTGAAGTCCTTCAACTTTTACTGGTCTTTTTCTTTTTATGCAGATAGGAGGAGGGAGAGTTCCTTCTTTGTCTTTAGATAGAGAAACTAAAGAAAGGTGAATAATATAAATTTGAATTATTTACAGAAAATAAATGAGCTGGGTGTGGTGGCTGACACTTGTAATCCCAGCACTTTGGGAGGCTGAAATGGGAGGATTGCTTGAGTTTAGTAGTTTGAGACCAGCCTGGGCAACATAGGATGGCCTCATCTCTACAAAAAATAAAACAACTAGCTGGGTGCAGTGGCATGTGTCTATGGTTCTAGCTACTTCTGGAGGCTAAGGTGGGAGAATGGCTTGAGCCTACAGTGAGCTGTAACTGCACCATTCTACCCCTGCTTGGGCAACAGCAGAACCTGTCTCCAAAATAAACACACATACACACACACATACATTTATTTATATTTTTAGTAGGGTATTTTCCTCCTACGTGAATGTAATAGGTAACATAAGCTTGATTTTTGTTTTGTTTTGTTTTGAGATTTAAGATTCTTAGGGTTTTGATACTTCTCCTTTGAGATCAGATGTTCTTTTTGTTCTTTCTTCTTTTTTTTTTTTTTTGGATACGGAGTCTTGCTGTGTCACCCAGGCTAGAGTGTTAATGGCGTGATCTTGGCTCACTGTGACCTCTGCCTCCTGGGTTCAAGCAATTTTCCTACTTCAGCCTCCTGGGTAGCTGGGATTACAGGTGCACACCACCATGTCCAGCTAATTTTTACATTTTTAGTAGAGATGAGGTTTCACCATGTTGACCAGGCTTGTCTCAAACTCCTGACCTCGTGATCCACCCACCTCAGACTCCCAAAGTGCTATGATTATAGGCCTGAGCCACCATACCTGGCCTCTTTTTGTTCTTTCATATGCTTTAAGGTTCCTTTCACGCTTTAAAGTTCTGTGATTAAAAAATTATTTTTTCTTTTTTTTTTGAGACGGAGTTTCGCTCTTGTTACCCAGGCTGGAGTGCAATGGCGCGATCTCAGCTCACCGCAACCTCCGCCTCCTGGGTTCAGGCAATTCTCCTGCCTCAGCCTCCTGAGTAGCTGGGACTACAGGCACGCGCCACCATGCCCAGCTAATTTTTTGTAGTTTTAGTAGAGACGGGGTTTCACCATGTTGACCAGGATGGTCTTGATCTCTTGACCTTGTGATCCACCCGCCTCGGCCTCCCAAAGTGCTGGGATTACAGGCTTGAGCCACTGTGCCCGGCCTAAAAAATTATTTTTTCTTGTCTTTAAAACATGGATTTTTGAAAAACATTTGCTCTGTATACTTTTATCTTTTTCTTTTTGGAACATGGTCTTACTTAGTTACCCGGGCTGGAGTGCAGAGGCGTGATCTAGCTCACTGCAGCCTCAACCTCCTGAGCTGAAGCGATTTTCCCTGGTTAGCTGGGTCTGTAGGCACGCAACACCATGCCTGGCTCATTTTAAAATTTTTTGTAGAGATGAGGTCTTGACTGTGCGGCTAGGCTGTTCTCAAATGCCTGGGCTCAGGGAGTCTTCCACCTTAGCCTCCCAGAGTGCTGGGATTACAGGAGTGAACCACTGCATATGCTGGCCTGTATGCTGTTTTTTCAAATAAAAAAAATCTGTTTTCACTGAAAGATATTTGAACAGTATCAAGAAGAAAAATTACTCATGTATTTTCTTTCCCTTTTTATATAATTATGTCATAAAATTACTACGGAATATATATATCCTTTTAAAAATAGTGAATTATTTCAACTATGCAGAAAAGTATGGAGTGTAATCTTATGAACATTTATGTATGTCTGACTCATCTTTGTCAAGTCTTTATGTTTTTTGCTGTTAGCTTCAGGTCTTGTATTTTATTTTATTTTTTTTAAAGAAATAAACATTGCAGATGCAATTCAAACCCTTGTGTTACTCCTTATCGTATCATTTTCTTTTCTCTTTTTCCCCTCTTCCCTCCTTCCCTCTCCCTTCTCATTCAGAGATTGTCATTACTGTGATGTATATGTCATACTCAATGTATATTGCATTTAAAAACTTTCCATAAATGGGACTAAACTGTACATATTCTTCTGCAACTTACTTTGTTTGATCCTTCAGATAAGGTCTTGTTGGCTCCTGTGACATGTAATCCTTGTTTATTTCCATTGTTGTGTAACCCTGCCATAATTTATCCCTTCTCCTGTTCACTGATATTTAGATTGTTTTCATATTTTTGCTTTTATTAATTCTGGGCTATGAACACTTTTTGATATATGTGTCCTTGTGCTTGTCTCTTCCTGGGAGATTTCTTTTTTTTTTTTTTTTTGAGACAGGATCTTGCTCAGTTGCTCAGGCTGGAGTGCAGGGACATGATCACGACTCATTGCAGGTTTAAGGGATTCTCCCACCTCAGCCTCCTGAGTACTGAGTAGTTGGGACTACAGGTGTGTACCACCATGCCCGGCTAAGTTTTTTTTTTTTTTTTTTTTTCTGTAGAGATGGAGTTTTGCCATGTTGCCCAGGCTGGTCTTGAACTCCTGAGCTCAAGCGATCTGACTACCTCAGCCCTCTACTAAAGTGCTGGGATTAAAGTTGTGAGCCACCACACTCAGTTCCTGAGAGAGTTTTTTTCTAGGACAGTGTTACACAAAGTGTTGTCTCAGCCCTAGGGAATTATTTCTTGCAAATAAGGGAACTTGCATAAAAATGTAAATCAACTGTCACTGTTAATTTATTTAAAACTTCTTATTCTAGCAGCACTTTTTCAGAAAGAAGTGTTCCTTATTGCTTTGCTGACTGGTGATAAACAGTTTGTAGATGGGTACTCAAATGGCAGAATTTTTGGGTTGAAGGGTGTGTCCCCCTTTACCTTTGCTAGAGATGTCTTTACTGCAGAATTGTTCTTCAGAGATTGTATCAGTATGTACCCTATCAGTAGTGAATCAAAGTTCTTCTTGGTTTGTTTCCCATCTTTGCCAACATTTGGTATTGTTAGATTTGAATCTTTTTTTCCTGATGTGTAGTCCATTTTTTTCATTTCTGATTCTTAATGCCATTTTTGTCGATCTCAAGTTTACATATATTTCCAGTTGTCTTTCTGTGTTCTCTGTTTTAATCTATTGATTTGTCTATTTGCCGACTGGTGCTTTTGCCATACTCAGTCTTAATTGTCGGCTTTATAGGTCTTGACATCTGGTAGAGTCACTTCCACCTCACTTTTATGGAAAATTGACAGTTATTCTTGGCTCTTTGCTTTTACATATTCTGTTCCATTCCTGTTCCATATGAGTTTTTTTATTTTTTTCAGCATTCACAAAGCACACTTGTCTGTAGAGAATATTTGACTGTGGGGTTTCCCATCTTTGCAACATTGAGTTTATTTGTGAGCATTAATGCTGTTTACCAGATATTTCTGGTTCTCTCTTTTGGGCACAAAATAGAATTTAGTGCTGGGGACAGAATGAGGGACATGTGATTAGTTTTACCACAGAAAGGTTAAATTGAGCCAGAAGGATTGAGGTAATGACTCTAACCAGCAGTGTTCGAAATGGAGTTGGCTCTGTCAGCCAACTGACTGCAGTGAGCAGAGCCCTCCTCCTGATCTACGATTGAGGAATAGTCTAAGTGAGAGACTAATGTTGGTTGTTTTTAAGCCATGGAGATTTGGGGGTTATTATCACTAATGTATCCTGACATGGAAATCCATGAATGTGGCTGGATGTGGTGGCTCAAGTCAGTAATCACAGCACTTTGGGAGGCTGAGGTGGGTGGATCACCTGATATCAGGAGTTTGAGACCATCCTGACCAACATGGTGAAACCCTATCTCTGCAAAAAATACGAAATTAGCCAGGTGTGGTGGCACATGCCTGTAATCCCAGCTATTTGGGAGTCTGAGGCAGGAGAATCACTTCAAGCTGGGAGGCAGAGGTTGTAATGAGCTGAGATTGTGCCACTGCACTCCAGCCTGTGTGACAGAGTGAAGCTCCATCCCCCCTTCCAAAAAAAATCCATAATGTTATGCTTCTCCATTAATTTAGATCTTATGAATTACAGTTAGGATTATAATTTTCTCTGTAAAGGACTGTGACATGTTTAATTAGATTTATTTTCAGATACCTTGTACATTTTATTGTCATTGTTAATTATTCATTTCTAAAAATTACATTGATACTTTGTTCTCATTTATCTCAGTTGACGTCTGTACTCTATGATAGTGCATATTTTGTCTTGTTTCTGATTTTGTATGAGATATATTTGCTGTAGATTTTACATAGATGCTTTTTGTCAGATTATGAAAGTTTCTTTCAGTGATGGTTATTTCTACTTCCACATTTCTAAACTCTACTCTGTGAGACAGATTCTGTTAATCATATTTCCCAGACTTCCTTACCATCTAGCTTCTTGTTTTAAGATGTCATTTCCTATGTTGAGGTAATGAGAATATTCTTTATTTCTCTAGGAACTTTAGTGTTTTACCTTTGACATTTAGATTTATGATTCATCTGGAACTGATTCTCTTTTATGTATGGTGATAATGGTTTGGCTCTGTGTCCCCACTTAAATCTCATCTTGTAGCTCCCATAATTCCCACGTGTTGTGGGAGGGACATGATGGAGATGATTGAATCATGGGGGCAAGTCTATCCCATGCTATTCTCATGACAGTGAATGGGTCTTAGGAGATCTGATTTTAAAAATGGGAGTTTGCCTGCACAAGTTGACTCTTTGCCTGCCGCCATCCACGTTAAGATGTGACTTGCTCCTTCTTGCCTTCTGTCATGATTTAGAGGCTTCCTCAGCCACATGGAACTGTGAGTTCTCCATTAAACCTCTTTCCTTTGTAAATTGCGTACTCTTGGGTATGTCTTTATCAGCAGCATGAAAATGGACTATACATATAGTGTGAGATAGGGATTTAATGTTTTCCCATATTGTAATACAGTTGATCTAGCACCAGCTATTGAAAAGACCATCATTTACCCACTGCATTGCAGTGATACCTCTGCTGTAAACCAGGTGACTATATATGTATTTGTCTTTCATGCATTATTAATTTTAAGTTTTCTACTTACTTTTTGTAGCGTAGTACTCTTTTAACTACTGTAGTTTTTATTTTATTTTTTTGAGACAGGGTCTTTTTCTGTTGCCCAGGCTGGAATGCAGTGGCATGATCTTGGCTTACTGCATCCTCTGCCTCCTGGACTCAAGCAATTCTCCCACTTAAGCCTCTCAAGTAGCTGGGACTACAGACGCATGCCACCACACCCAGCTAACTTTTTTTTTTTTTTTTTTTTTTTTTTGGTAGAGATGGGGTTTCACCATGTTGCCCAGGCTAGTCTCAAACTCCTGAGCTTTAGCAGTCACTCTGCCTTGCCCTCCCAAAGTGCTGGGATTACAGGACTGAGCTACTGTGCCAGGATACTATAGTTTTTAATAAGCCTTGAAATCTAACCAGAGTCCTCTAGCTGTTGTTCCTCTTCAGGATAGTTTTGGCAAATCTTGGTCCTTTGCATTTCTTTAAATTATAGAAAGAATCTGCTTTTCTTTTTCCTTCTAATGGTATCCACACTTTTAAAAATTATTCCTCCACTCAATCATTGATTGATTGAGATAGTATCTTCCTGTGTTGCCCAGGCTGGCCTGGAGCTAGTATAGGCTCAGGCCACTGTGCCTGGCTCTAGGATTAGCTTTTTATTTTATCCAAAATATCTGCTGGATTGTGCTTGGATTATATTGTCTATAAGTCAATTTAGGGAAGAATTGACATCTTAATAATATTGTCTAATCCATGAATATGGTGTATCCTTTAAGTTTTCCTTAATTTCTTATAGCAATATAGTTTATTTTTCTGTGTAGAGGTCTTACATATTTTTCCCTAGATTAATTTTCATCTATTTGATGTGCTTTGATGTCATTGTCATAGGTGTTTTCAAATTTTGTTTTCTAATGGTTTATTACTAATGGTTTATACGAATGACTAAATTCCAATTGGTTTGTGTGTTTTATTATTCTATTAATAAATCCATAGATTGTTTTGGATTTTTTGTGTGCCACTCATTATCTTTAAATAATGAAAATATTATTCCTTCCTTTCTAATCTTAATGCATTTTATTTTTCTTTGTCTTACTGCTCTGAATAAAACTTGCAGTACAAATCTGAAAGAATTGGTAATAGTGAACATCTTTGCCTTGTTCCTGAACTCAGAGAAAAACTGGTCCTTTACCTTTAGATATAATGTTTGCTGTAAGTTTTTATAAAAATCTCTTATCAGATTAAGGAAGTTGTCTATTCAACATTAATAGTTTATTTCTGGCTAGGTGAGGTGGCTCACGCCTGTAATCCCAGCACTTTGGGAGGCTGAGGCGGGCAGATCATGTCAGAAGTTCAAGACCATCCTGGCCAACATGGTGAAATTCTGTCTCTACTAAAAATACAAAAATTAGTTGGGCATGGTGACACGCACCTGTTATCCCAGCTACTTCGGAGGTTGAGGCAGGAGAATTGCTTGAACCCTGGAGGCGGAGGTTGCAGTGAGCCAAGATTGTGCCACTGCACTCCAGCCTGGGTGACAGCGAGACTCCATCTCAAAAAGGGAAAAAAATGTTTACTTCCATCAATTTAGCATGAACAGATGTTGAATTTGATCAAATGCCTTTTCTGTATATATTGAGATGATCACATGATTGTTATTCTTTATTGTGTTAACATGGCAGATTACACCGATTTTAAATGTTAAACCAACTTTGCATCTTTGGTATAAATCACATTTTGGTAGGATGTATTATCTTTTTTATATATCATTGGATTTGACTTACTTTTTTTAAACTTATTTTATGTATTATGATTTAAATATTATTTTATTATCTTATTTTTCCTCTATATTCATGATATACATCTTTTATTTGCTTTTATCTTTCTTTCTGGTGATACCCTTGTTTTGTATCAAGGTTATTCTGGCCTGTTAACATCAGGGACATGTTCTCCTACCATCCCCTAACCCCACCTTTTTCTCTTCTCTGGAAGAAGTTATGAAGGAGAATTTACCAGTGAATTAATAATGTCCTGGTATTTTTTTGTGTGGGGAGGTTTTTAAATAACATATTCCATATTTGTGGTAATTTAAAATGAACCAGTTTTTTAAAGCAGGATTTATAATTGCAAGTTGTATCATTGTGGTCTGTCTTTAGAAGTAATTAAAAAAAGAACCCTTAAAATCATGTAATTATGACTTTGTATTAAGTTATGCCTCCAAATGATGAGCTTTTGTGTCTCTCAGGTATTGTTACATGGGATTTTTAGCTTTCTGGCCTGGCTCAGTTTTCCTTGGTGGTAGTAAATGGGGTTATTAACCAGTGTAGGATTCCTACTCTAGGTGGGATTCTACTAATAATTCATGTTTTGCTGCTAGGTGATGGAATGTGTGTTCTCAAATATTTGGTAGACTCCTGATTTATTAAAATACTTATTTTTGTAGCAGTTGTCAACTTTATTTAAAAAAGAGGTAAAATTAGCTAGATGTGGTTGTTCATACCTGTAATTTCCAGCACTCTGGGAGTTTTAGGCAGGAGGATCCCTTGAGGCTAGGACTTCACAAGCAGCCTGGGCAACAATAGATCTCATTTCTACAAAAAATACAAAAAAGAAAAAAGATAATAATTTTTTCTTGCCACTGAGCTTAAGTTGGGGGGGGGAAAGAAAAAGTTAAAATTAAAGGAATAATGTATTCTGAGAGAGAATCATTATGTATAATGTTTATATAACCTATATAAAATATTTTATATCATATATAATTACGTTGCCAAACCTAACAGGTTAAGGGGATGGTCCTCCACAAGACTAAATTGATTTTATATGCCACCTACAAGTTCCTGTGATCCCAGAGCCACCCTCACTTCTGACCTGTTGGCTACAGATTTGGGGGTCTCCATGGACTTCCCCCTGCCTCAGGTTTAGTAATTAGCTAGAATGAGTCAGAACTCAGGAAAGCCCTGTATTTATGGTTATAGTTTTATAGGAAAGGATACAAGTTAGAACCAGCCAAAGAAGAGACCTGTAGGGCGAGGCCTGAGAGGGTTCCAGATACAAAGCTTCTGTTATGTCAGGGTACTTTCCCAGCACAGGGATGTGTGATAATACACACAATACACTGCTGATCACAGAAGCTCGCCAGCTCACCTGAACTTTGGTGTCCAAGGTTTTTATTGACCAAGCACGATTGCTTGATCGATTGAATCACTGTCCACGTGACTCAGTTTCTAACACACCAACACCCCGCCCAGTCCCCTTTCCCTCTCCAGCTCCCTACCCTGTTCCTCCAGTCACCTGGCTGAAACCTATAAGATGATTAGTCTTTCCAGTGTGATTAACCCCCATCCTGAGTTATCTCTTAGCATAAATGATCTAGGGGCCCACTATGAGTTACTTCCTCAGCATAAGTTATCAGATGTGGTTAGAGGGGCCCACCATGAATAACAAAGGCACTTCAGTTACTGGGGAAATCCCAAGGGCTTAGAGCTTACCTCTCAGGAGCATGGACAGAGGTCACCTAAATTCTTTATTATACAAGAATATAAAAACTACACATATAATATGATAGCCATATAGATATAGCTATATCTAGATATATAGCTATATCTAGATATGATATACATATAGAAATGATAGCCATATAGATACAATGTTGTGAAACATTATATAATGTTCTTACAAAAACATTCTTATGAACCAGTCTTATGCTGTTTCTAATAGACAAGTTTGTTAATAACCTTAGAGAGATTTAGTTTATTAACTGAATCCAGTAATGTATCTGACATGAAAATACAGGTCCATTGACTCCTTTATATTATAGACCCTCAGAATCATTAGTTGGGTTTTCACAAGTCTATGTTAATAATAATTGTATAGGTTATAAATAATTGCCCATTTGGAATTGTTCCCATAATATATGCAATGGAGGCATTGTATACTTTTTTAATGTGTGTGTCTCATGTGTATGTATTTGCACACAAACTCTAGATACATCTTTTAGCAGAAATTCTTTTTCGTTGGTTGATATGAAATAAAGGATATTTTTAAAAATCACATTTGTAAGTGAAGATTTAGAAAACCTTGTCTGTATGTGCTTGTATTTTTTCAGTGATTAGATGCTAGTGTAAATGCTATAGGGGTAGGGGGAATAAAGGATAGATTTATTTTTTATTTGTTTGACTGTGTGGACTAATGCTGCCATAAATTTATATTCACTAACCTCAGTTGGGTCCTTTACACTTTCTTCACATTTGTAGTTCATTTTACCAATCAATTTTCTTCTCTTCTTCACTCTGTTGCAAGCTGTTTCCTACTATTGTCACACTGCTCTCCAAATCTCAGAAGAAGACTTTGCCTTCTATTTTACAGAAACAGTAGAAATCATCAGAAGGGAATTCTTTCAGGCCCTTCCATAAAGTTTATAACATTGATTTTTATCAACACCAGTCTTCCTGTTTCCCTCCTGTTACAATGGCAGAGATGGCCTTCCTGTCCTATGGAAGATAATTCCTCAAACCTTGGGCTAAATCCTAACCTGTCCCATATTCTCAGGGTCACAGTCTAATAACTTTTCCCTCTTCAATTTCTCTTTCTCTAGTGGCCTTTTCCTGTTGCTATTTAAATGTGCTCAGAGCTCTTGTTTGATTGAAATAATGAAAAAATAACAGTTCCCCTTCCCTTTTCATAACTAACAGTTTCTAAAGAGTTGTCATTTATTCCTCACATCATTTTTAATCTTCCACTGGATTCCTCTACCCTACATGGTCTGCTTTTGTCTCTACCATTTCGTTGAAACCGCTTGAGCCAAGGTCAGGTGTGAACACTATTGCTAAATGTACTGGATTCTTTTCAATTCTTATTTTGCATGATCTTTTTGCATCATTTGAAATGGTTGACTGCTGTCTCTAGGAAAATCTTTCTTTTCTTAATTATTCTGACCCCATGTTAGTTTTCTTTTTATTTTTGTCTGTTGCTTATCGTTCCCTTTTTCAGACTCTCCTTCCTCCGTCTTTAAATGCTGTTGTTCAAGAACAGTCTGTCCCAGGCCTTCTGTTATTTTCTTACTACATGAAATTATCACATACCTGTGAGGTAAGCCTGGACAACATTTTCCCTCTTTACTCTTTTTAAAAAATTATTTACTTATTTATTTTTGAGACAGACTGTCACTCTTGTTGCCTAGGCTGGAGTGCAATGGTGTGATCTCAGCTCACTGCAACTTCTGCCTCTCGGATTCAAGCAATTCTCCTGCCTTAGTCTCCCAAGTAGCTGGGACTGCAGGCATGCACCACCATGCCCAGCTAATTTTTTTAGTAAAGACAGGTTTCACCATGTCGGTCAGGCTGGTCTTGAACTCCTGACCTCAGGTGATTCACCCACCTTGGCCTCCCAAAGTGCTGGGATTACAGGCGTGAGCCACTGTGCCTGGCCCCCTCTTCACTCTTTATACCCATGACCTCTTTCCTCTTCACTCTTTACACCCATGACCACCAAACTCTGGCACATGGTAGAGTTTCAGTAGTTACTTGAATGAGTGGCCTAGATAAGAGAATGAGTGCTCCACTGTGAAACTAGGAAGGTGCTGGGGCTTGAAGGAGGAGAGAATTTTGATGAGCAGGGAGGAAGAGGAGAAACGTTGAATTGCAGTTGATCACATATGGAGTTAGCTTCTTAATCATAGTAGTGAGTTCTCTAGTGCTGTTTTCTGACCTTTGAAATTGTATATTTTTCCATTTTTGTAATAAATGCCGCCTGAATGAGACACATTCTGGTGAAACTTCGGATATTCTCTCAAAACTTCCTGTATAGGGTATAGTATGGATAGTATGGGTACCCGATAGAAAATAGGGCCATTTTTGGAGACAGTTGTATAGGCAAGGATTTTTAGACTAAAGGTCAGAAGACTCCATTCTTATTCTTACTCTGCTGCTAATTACATCTGTGACCTTAAGTGAGTCCTCAAAAACTTACTGTGCTTTTTTTTTTTTTTTTTTGAGACGGAGTCTCGCTCTTGTTACCCAGGCTGGAGTGCAATGGCGCAATCTCGGCTCACCGCAACCTCCGTCTCCTGGGTTTAGGCAATTCTCCTGCCTCAGCCTCCTGAGTAGCTGGGATTACAGGCACGTGCCACCATGCCCAGCTAATTTTTTGTATTTTTAGTAGAGACGGGGTTTCACCATGTTGACCAGGATGGTCTCGATCTCTTGACCTCGTGATCCACCCGCCTCGGCCTCCCAAAGTGCTGGGATTACAGGCTTGAGCCACCGCGCCCGGCCTCTTACTGTGCTTTTTTATGTTATACAGTCTTTCAGTCCTTCCCAGTTCTGTTTTGAAACCAGTACAGATCTTTATGCAGGCTTCAAAATAAATTTTCTTCTTGACTTGGGTGTTAGTTATAAGATTGTTTATAATAATTCATTAAATTGTGCATTTATGTTTTATATGATTTCCTGTATGTGTTATTACACAGTTAAGAAGATTTAAAAAACCCACAAAAGACTTGTTTCCTACATCCCTCCGTATACCATAATTCCAGATGGATCAAAGACTTGAATGCAGAAAGCAAAATCATAAGTGTGCTTGGAAGAAAACGTAGATAAATATACCTTGCAGGAGTCTCCAAGTTCTCTCCTAGCTTCAGTGATTGTCTAGTAGGACTCAGAGACCTCAGCATATATTTGTACTCTTAGCTAAGATTTAGTATAGCAGGGTCACCAAAGGGAAAAGGCATGTGCGTGCAGTCTGGATGAAACCAAGTGCAAGCTTCTAAGAACCTTCTGGTGGAGTCACACAGGACATGCTTGATTCCTCCAGAACGGAGTTGTGACAAAAGGTGTGAAATGGTATCCACCAGAGATGTTCATCAGAGACTTGATGCCTCAGGTTTTTGTTTGGGGCTGGTCATGTTGGTACCTTCTTCCTAAAATGTACCAAAACTCCTCCCTGAAGGGAAGCTGTTGTTCAGCATAAACAACGTTGTTTGTACAGATAGGCACACTAAGAGTGAACCACTCTTAGCAGTTCTGGGAATGGTGGAAACCCTGCTGAAATCCAAGTTTCCAGATGCCAGCCAAGGGCCAGGCTCAGCTAGAAAGCAAGCCTTTCTACAGGTAGCAGTCTTAGGTCTGTGTTAATTATTTTCTGCACAATACAATATTTAAAAAAATCTTGCAGTGAAAATGGCTTTTCTAGCATAACTAGAAAGTCAGAAGTCCTATAAGGAAGGAATGGTAAGTTTAACTATACTGAAAAAACTTAGGCTGGGTGTGATGGCTCATGCTTGTAATCCCAGCACTTTTGGAGGCCAAAGTGTGAGGATTGCTTGAGTCCAGGGATTCAAGACCAGCCTGGGTAACAGTGAGACTGTCTCTACAAAAAATAAGACATCAGCTGGGTGTGTTGGTGTATGCCTATAGTCCCATCTACTTGGGAGGCTGAAGTAGGAGAATAACTTGAGCCCAGAAGGTTGAGGCTGCGGTGAGCCATGATAGTACCACTGTACTCTAGCCTGGGTGACAGCAAGACTCTGTCTTGTTAGGAAAAAAAAAAGGAAAAGAAAGAAAAATTTAGTAGTTGGCTATATCTGTAGATGTTGATGTTTCTTCCTATTTGTGAAATTTGAACAAGATTGTCTTTTATTTAAGTATAGATGGGTCTGTAAAGATGGTCTAACAGTGTTAAATTGATTCACTTCAAAGCAGGTAAAAGGCTTTACCTCTTCCTCTGGTGTACCCAGCCTGTTTTAGTGGGACCCTCTCACATGGGGGTTGGTGCTTTTTCTTCCCATTCCCACGTTCTCATAATTTTATTGTGCTTACGATGTTACATTTGCCTGTCTCGTAAGGTAGGGAAGATGTTAGGTACTATACTGGGCATACATAGGAAGCGTCCAAATGATGGCATGAAAAGTAACAGGGACTAGATATTCCACCTGCGTCACCCACCCCCCGGTTTCTTTAACTGTGGCAGAGACTCTCTAGGTCGATTTATTATGAGTTGAAGTTTCTGCCTTTGTCCACATAACAGTTCTTTCCAGTTTCTGTAGCTCAAATTCATAGGCAATTTCTGCGGCCTAAGAGCTGTAAGGCACTAAGGAGCTGTTCCTTTACCTGTAACTTCCAGAAACACTGTGAGTTGAACTCAGCATTCCTGATAACTCCTTTTACAGAAACATTCAGCATTTATCGAATAGAATCACTGTATGGTAGTCTCAGAATGTGCCTATCTTTCTTTCCCCCATCCCTTCTTTCTTTTTTTTATTAATTTTTTAAACTAAATTTGAGACTTTAGTTGGCTTTTACCAGTTTTTCCATTAATGTCCGTTTTCCCCCCACCAAGATCCTGTGCAAGGTACCATTTAGTAGTAATGTTTCCCAGCCTTCTCTGGTCTGATACAGTTTTTTAGTCTTTTCTTATTTTTCATGATCTTGAAAGTGTTGAGGAGTACTGGCCAGGTGTCTTATGGCATGCCCCCCAGTTTGGGTTTTTCTGTTGTTTTACTTATCATTTGATTTGGGTTATGGGTTTTTGTGATGAATACCAGAGAGGTAAAATGCCTTTCTTGTCACATCATTTCAGGGACACACGATATCTGCATGACATCATGAGGTTAACCTTCTTCACTGGACTAAGATAGTATTTGGCAGTTTACTGTGAAGTTAACATTTTCCCTTTTTTGTATTCTAAGGAAGCAGTCACTAAATGTAGTCTACCTTCAAGCAGGAGGGTGGGCAGGAATTAAGCTCCACCTCCTGTAGGGGGAAATAGCCACATATATTATTTTGAATTCTCCTGTAAGAAAAATTTGCCTCCTTCCCCCCAGTTTCTTTTATCATCCAATAATTATTTCCAACTGTATGGACTCATGTAGATTTATATTTTGGTTTATAATCCAGTACTGTTACTTATTTTGTTCCTTCTGTTGTCATGGCTTGGGCCATTAGGAGTTCTTTCAGGTTGATTCCTGTATCCTTTTGACTTGTTCCATTTCTTTTTTTTTTTTTTTTTTTTTTTTTTTTTTGTTGGTGTTTTTTTTTTTTTTTTTGGGGTGGGGTGGGGGGGGGTTCTCTCGGGCCCCCCACCTCCCCCCCCCGGGGTTCAGCCAATCTCCCTACTC
>NW_022436986.1:17603701-17608088 GCF_009761245.1 Sapajus apella | reverse complement strand
TTTTTTTTTTTTTTTTTTTTTTTTTTTTTTTTTGAGATGGAGTTTTGCTGTTGTTACTGAGGCTGGAGTGCAATGGCGCAATCTCGGCTCACCGCAATCTCCGCCTCTTGGGTTCAAGCAATTCTCCTATCTCAGCCTCTGGAGCTGCTGGGTCCATAGGTACTTGCCACCATGCCTGGCTAATTTTTTCTTTTTTTTTTTTTTTTTGTAGAGATGGGGTGTCTCTATGTTGACCAGGCTGGTCTTGAACTCCTGGCCTCAAGTGGTCCTCCCTCTTTAGTCTCTCAAAGAGTTGGGATTGAGCCACCATGCCTGACCCCATGTTCCATTTCCTTTTAGGCACTGCAAGATGCTTCAGGTGCGTCTTGTTTTTGCCTGGCCCCAAGTCCTAGACTCTGCCATTTTTCCAGGGAACTTGGTTCCTTTTACTGGAGAATGGTATTGAAAAACAAGATCAATTCTGGATGTTGGATGTGCTTCTTGCTACACAGGATTGATCAATCGATCTGTTGATCTGTCTATCCATGTACCTATCTGTATCCCTGTCATTGATTGATCTAATGAGCGATCTATATCTATCTAAGCTATCTTCCTTTAGAAAATTATTGTGGAAAATTTCTGGCAAACACAATAGTAATTCTCAGTATCTGTCATGAAGCTTGAATAATTATCAGTTAGTGGTCAATCTTGGTTTTAGTTATATAACCCCTTCCGAGTGTCTCCTCATTATTTAAAGAAAATTCCAGTAGCTATTATTTCACCTGCAAATATTTCCATCTTTTTATCTTTAAAAAATGACATCTTTAAATATATATTTTAAATTGAAGTATAGTAGGTACAGTAGAAGGTATGAACATGTAGAGTTTGATAAATTTTTATAAATGTATTTATCTCTGTAATCATCACCCAGATCTAAATATAGAACATTTTTAGCTCTTTATAAAGCTCCCTAATTGCCATTGATAATTTTTGTAGGGGTCGTTAAAAAACAAACATAACCACAATACCATTATAGTACCTAAAACAATTTTAACAGTAATTCCTTAAAATCAAATATCTAGTTGTTTGCATATGCTCCCATTTACCCCCACCTTCCCTCTTGCCTCTGCAGTGTACTGGTTGAAGAAGTTGCCTGGTCTGTAGTTTATCACAGTCTGGGTTTTGCTGAGAGCATTCCCATGGTGTCATTTAACATGTGTGTCTCACAGTGGCTTTCTTGGGGAAACTTAGCTGTGTGTTTCTAACTAGGTAACCCTAACACAGTAATGTGCAGTGATTCTGTCTTTGGAGAAACTTCATCAGTAAGATGATTTCACCAGGATAGATACATTTTCCCTAATATCTGATGGTATCTGATTAAAGTTTTGCTGCCTTGCTGTACTACTTAGTTCCAGAAAATGCCTTCAGAAATCCTGAATCTTTTCCAGTATCCAGTTCCTTTAGAAAAACTGAATAACATTGCATGTGGGAGAAAATTCTGTTATTCTTGGTTTTGTTTTCCCCCATTCTAAAGGATAGATCAGGATAGTACAATTAACCTTTTTGGTGGTGTTTTGTAGCTGTGTCAAAGTCATCTGTACAGGGCTAGCTATGGTTAAAGTTCTGACTGAAGGATTGCAGTACAGAAAAAAGGAATAAGCTATAAAAATAATTGGTCTTGGTTGTGTTTGGTTTGCTAAGTTCTCTCTCTTTTTTTTTCTTTTTATATTATAGATCAGCTTGAACGGGTCTTTTTACGACTTGGCCATGCTGAAACAGATGAACAGTTACAGAATATTATATCTAAATTCCTTCCTCCTGTTTTGCTCAAACTGTCTAGCACCCAAGAAGGAGTACGTAAAAAGGTAAGCATGCTGAGACAGCTGGGAGAATTTAATGATGAATAAATGAATATACATTTTTCAAGTGAGTTTTCTGTTCCATTATTGAAATCTAGGTTTGTGATCTTAATGATGGCCTTTCAAAATGGAGAGTAAGTCTAGAACCAGCTTTTATGTTTTAAAAGTAGCTTTTGTATGCTTCGCACAGCTGCCTTCAGCACCAACTAGATATTTGGCATCAGTGCCAGATAATATAGTTGAGATAATTATCCTGGAATGTATGGAGGCATGATCTGAAATCCATGCCCTTGATTCCAGTATGAAAGTCAAGTGGTAATGGGGCAAAAATACTCTTTAGTTATTGGTTGACAATGAATATAACCTTAACTAAAAGTAAGCAAAAAATATTTAAGCAAAATATTTAAGCAAAATATTATATAGCTCCTGTTTTAGGATTCTGCAAAGTACTCTTACAAAAGTTGGATAACTGTCCCATCAGTATCATCATCATCATCATCTCCTCCCCCTCCTCCTCCCCCTCCTTCTCCTCCCCCCCCTCCCCTCCCTCCCCCCCCCCCCTCCCTCTCCTCCCTTTCTCTCCTCCCTCTCCTCTCTCTCCTCTCTCTCTCTCCCCCCCCTTTTCTCTTCTCTCTTTTCTCTTTTATTTTTTCTTTCGAGCTAGGATCTCACTCTGTTGCCCAGGCTGGAGTGCAGTGACACAATCACAGCTTACAACAACCTCAATCTTTTGGGCTTTGACCATCTTCCTACCTCAGCCTCCCAAGTAGGTGGGACTACAAGTGCAGACCACTGTGCCCAACTAATGTTTAAATTTTTTGTAGAGACAGGGTTTCACTTTGTTGCCCAGACTAGTCTCAAACTCCTGGGCTCAAGCAGTCTGCCCATTTCAGCTTCCCAAAGTGCTGGGATTACAGGCATGAGCCACTTCCCTGGCCAGTATTTTCATTTTTTAACCTAACTGTTCTACATGGAACATTTTCCTTTTGATTTGTAGAATAGTTCATTAGTCTTCCAGTATATTTATAGTAGATCATCCAGTCTTTGAGCTATGGTCAGGTTTTATTCCTTGGGCCACTTTTACTGGCAGTGACTTCCTGGAGGTCTGCCCTGAGAGGGATTCCAAGGTCTGATTTGGGCTCAATGCAGAAAGAGTATCTAAGAATGTCTCTTATGTTTATGTCTCTTTACAGGAGGGAATGGGCATTCTTGTCATGTATTTGACATGTCTACTGTTAATCCTTTGCTGAGATAGACATGCATTTGATTATGTCACTTTTCTATTTAAAACTCTCCTGTGGCCTTCTCTTACCCTTAGGATAGCAAGGTCTAAAAGGCCCTTTATGAGTTGATTTCTGTTTACTTACCTAGCTTTACCAGTTTCTTTATTCATTTAGCAAATATTTACTGAGGGCCTTCTATATGCCAGGTCTTGGGGATATGGTGATGAATGATGGCAACACCTAGTTGGGCGAAATCAGTATAAAACCATCAGGCAAGTAGTACATAGTTATAATTTGTGATACATGCCAGATGGAAAAGGAAAAGATTTTATGAAAGAATATATTTGGGACATAATTTAGACTAAGTGTGGGGTGTAAGGGAGGCCTCTGTGTTGTGCAGGAAGTAGCCAGGCAGAGAGATGGGGAGAACATTAAGGATAGAGAGGCCCTGTGCAGGTGTTATGAGCTGGGACAGAGTGTGATGCCTTTAGGAAATTGGAGAAGACCGCAGTGATGTTCCCAGTGCATGAGAGGAAGCCTGATAGGAGGAAAGAAGTATTCCAGGGGCACTGATTTGAAAGGGTAGTGATGGTATTGCCAGCATCACCAGCTGTTGGCTGGAGAAGCACTTGGAGTAGAGGCGAAGAGTGGAGATCTGGAGAACAAACAGGGAACTTTTGCATTAGTTCAGGCTGAGTATTGTCAGTAGTTTTTAACTCATTTACATCTTAGAATATTTTTTGTTTCTTTTTTTTTTTTTTTTTTTTTTTTTTTTTTTTTAGAGGTGGGTTTTCTCTTTTTTTACCCCCCGGTGGGGGGTGGAATGGCGCGATCTCGGCTCACCGCAACCTCCGCCTCCTGGGTTCAGGCAATTCTCCTGCCTCAGCCTCCTGAGTAGCTGGGATTACAGACATGCGCCACCATGCCCAGCTAATTTTTGTATTTTTAGTAGAGACGGGGTTTCATCATGTTGACCAGGGTGGTCTCGATCTCTTGACCTCGTGATCCACCCGCCTCGGCCTCCCAAAGTGCTGGGATTACAGGCTTGAGCCACCGCGCCCGGCCTATTTTTTGTTTCTTTGTATTTTATCTTTTAATAGAAAGTCATTCATCTCTGTCCATCTACTTTAATGTTCGGTTGTGTATCATTCACTTCTATCATACTATTATTCTTTTTTTTAAAAAAATAAATTTTATCATGTATGTTTGAGGTTTGCAGCATGATTGTATGGAATACCTATAGATTTTAAATGTTTACTGAAGCAGATGAGCATATTTGTCTCACACAACTTTATACTATTATTCTTTTTTTTTTTTTTTTTTTTT
>NW_022436986.1:17532974-17603301 GCF_009761245.1 Sapajus apella | reverse complement strand
CCCAGCTAATTTTTTGTAGTTTTAGTAGAGACGGGGTTTCACCATGTTGACCAGGTTGGTCTTGATCTCTTGACCTCGTGATCCACCCGCCTCGGCCTCCCACAGTGCTGGGATTACAGGCTTGAGCCACCGTGCCCGGCCTATACTATTATTCTTAGCATATTCTTAATAGTCCCATTATTTCAAATGGGAAATTCTATTCTTGTTTCCGATTTTATTATTACTGCCAAAGTTTTAACCTTTTAATGGCCATTTTAAAAAGAAACCCAGTTTTTATATTAATTTTCCCTTTTTAACGATATTTTTTTCTATTTTTATTCAAATTATTTCCTTTTTTGTATATGTTTTTCTTGTGTAAAGTTTTAATTTATATAATAACCTGGCAATTGTTCTTATGTATCAAGAAAAGTGCTAAGGACTTACATCCTCATGAGGTTATGTGAGGTAGGCATTATTCCTATTTTACAGATGAATCTGAGGCTTGGAATGATTAGTGAACTTGTTTAAGGTCAGATAACAAATGGTCTGGCCAGGACCATTTAAGCCCTGAACCCAGGGCTTTTGAGCTTCAAAATGTAACCTTGGCTGTCAAGTTAAATGCTTTATTCTTTAATTATAATATTTTTTTTTAAAAAAAAACAACCAAAAATGATCTCAGCTTATGAATTTCTCTTTGATGATTGTTTTAGTTATATAAGTGGCTATATTGATGTGCAGTTTGATTTTTGACTTACTAATTTATAAGAGTTGATTTTAGTTTCAAAATATTTGATATAAAATTTGCCTGATTTTATTGCATTCTGGTCAGAGAACCATAGTGTGCAAATGTTACAGTCCCTCAAAGTGTATTCTAATGTTTATAAGAAAAAGCTTTCAGAAGGTAGAAAGAATACTTCTTGCTTGTGGAATATGGAGCTCAGCATGTGCCAAGGCCATTCATTAGTAACATTATGCATTTATGTCTTGAACCTGCCTTTCACACCTCTTACGAGTTGGTAGTATTGAAGCTTAGTAATGTCCTACTGCTGTTGCAGTTTTTCTGTATTTCTTTAAGTTTTTATAATGTTGACTTGGTGCATTTTGATGTACAAGTTTAACATCTTGTCTTTATTAATAATTATAGTATTTTATGTATATTTTTTATCTTTTGAATTCCATTTAAGGTTTTTTTTCTTCAAAACCTGTTTTATCTGAAATTAGTATGGTTAACCATTGTTTTCCTTCTGTCTGTCTGATAAATCTTTGCCCCAGCCTACAATTTTAACCTTATTTACTTTGGCTGTATCTCTTAGTACGATGGAAATGTCACATATTTTTGAAGTTTGAGTTGAGGGCATTTACATCAGTTATTGTGGTTATTAACCTATTTAAAAATTTTTAAGAATTTTTATTGATGCATATTTATTTATGGGGCATGTGTGATATTTTGATACATGTATGTAATATGTAATAATTAAATCAGTATTTAGGATACTCATCACCTCATTTATTGTTACTTTGGGTTGGGAACATTTTAGATCTTCTAGCTATTTTGAAATATACATGATTATTAACCTATTTTATCACTTGATCTATTCGTCCTCTCCCTTTCTCCCTTTGTTTCCTTCTCTTTCTCTCTCTCTCACTTTCCTGTTATCTAACTGTCAACACTGGTGTCTTCAAGGGGCTGTGAAAGGACAAGCAAAAAGGTTTGCTTAAGATTTTCCACTTGATTTATTACAATAAATGTATCTTTCTTTTTTTTTTTTTTTTTTTGAGATGGCATTTCATTCTTGTTGCCAAGCTGGAGTGCAGTGGTCAATCTTAGCTCACTGCAACCTCCACCTCCTGGGTTCAAGCAATTCTCCTGCCTCAGCCTCCCAAGTAGCTAGCTGGGATTACAGGTGCCTGCCACCATGCCCAGCTAATTTTTTGTACATTTTGTAGAGATGGAGTTTCACCATGTTGGCCAGACTGGTCTTGAACTCCTGACCTCAGGTGATCTGCCTGCCTCAGCTTCCCAAAGTGCTGGGATTACAGGTGTGAGCCACTGCCTGCAGCCATAAATGTATCTTTCTATTATAACTTTAAAAAGCAATAAAACAGAATAAAGTAATAAGGATAAATGTAATCATTTTGAACTTAATATATTAAATTTTAACTAATAAAATAGTATTTATTTGTGCATGTCAAATTGGTTAAGTTTGAAAACTTTTGGAGGAAGGGAAATGGAATCAAACAGTTGAAATAGCCTGTTTTATTTTAAGCATTGTGCTCAACTCTTTGACTTATCTTTTCATTTAATTTTTACAGTAGCCTTTGAAATGTTGTTTGAATTCCACAAGTGATTTTTAAATTTTTGTTGGTTTATAGAGGATTCCAGACAAGATACAACCATATTTAGGAAATTCATCAATATTTAACATGATAATAATACTAGTAGAAAATTAAGTAATTAGTCCATTTAAAATTCAAAATAGGCCAAGTACAGTGGCTCACACCTATAATTCCAGCACTCTGGGAGGCTGGGAAGATCGTTTGAGATGAGCCTAGGCAACATAGTGAGATCTCATTAATACCAAAAAAAAAAAAAGAAAAAAAAAAGAAAAAAAGCCATGCATGGTAGCATGCGCTTGTAGTCCCAGCTACTGCAGAGGCTGAGATGGGAAGATTGCTTGAGACTAGGAGTTCAAGGCTGCAGTTGGCTATGATAATGCCACTGAACTCCAGCCTGGATGGCAGAGTGAGACCCTGTCTCAAAAAAAAAAAAAAAAAAAAAAAAAAAATTTATTATTAAAAAACGCATGTAATTGTGGGCAGGATTCTCTATCACCATCGATAATAATTTGCTATAGAATCCCTCTAGGAATCAGCCTAGATTAGAATGTCAGAAGAGGACTCTTTCCGTTAGACGAATTCCTCCTGATTCTTTTCTCTTGTTGCCTACCGGTATCACAGATCCAGGACAGGTAGGAAGTTCAGGTGAAGTATGGATGGCAATGCAAATTTCTAGCTTCTTGGAAGGTATCATGTCTCACTGACACTTCTGCTGATGTGAGTTCAAATATCAGTGTTTGAAAAGGTTAAAAAAAATGGGCTCTGGCATCATATCTTAACTTTTGCCCCTTGCTGACCTAGTATCTTGGGACAAGTTACTTTACTTGAGGCTTCTGCTTCCTCATCTATAAAATGGGAATGGCACCACCTCACTGGTTGTCATGAGAATCATATTAGATAAGGAGTGCCTGGGGGCAGAGTGCATAGGAACTGCGTGATAAATGTTAGCTATTTTATTATTACTGTTTTATCATTCATTTAACAAACATTGATTATAGATTTGTTTTGATTTTTAAATGTAATTCACTTGTTTCATTATTGCTCTAGATCTCTTGGAATTTTTGCTGTCACTGTCCAACGTCCCTATAGCTTTCCTTGTGTATACTTTGAGGCTAGAGCACAAATTTCAGAAATGAGGGAGAATAGTGTAAACCTGGCCCTGCAGAATAATTATCTTAAACTCTTGAGGCTTTCTTAGGTGAGACCTTCTAAAAATCTTATGTCTCAATGCTTGATTTCTTCTCTGTTGGCAGACAATCTTTTGATTGTAGTCTGATTGAGGCCACTTGACATGAGCCTCTCTACATCCCTTTGTACTCACGCACACTGTTGACTTGTCAATTCCTATTTTTGCTCTCTTTTCTCACTTAAAAGAGAGGAAGATTGTTTCTTACAAATTATTTGACAGTATCGGATGATCTTCAGAATACAATAGAAATGCCTCAATTTTTGCCAGAATCTGTTTGTAATCCAGACCCTGCTTTTATGAACTCTTATCATTATGGGCTTCTGTCAAATGCATTGTGCCCTGTACCTTCTTATCACTGATACTTTGGTTGGAATCTTCAGGACCCAGTGTTCCTGTCACTTCTTCTTTGAAGTCCTTCTTGATGTGGCAGATACTTTCTCTTCTGGAAACCCACTGTATCTTGTGTTTCTCTCTTTTCATAGTATTCATGGTATGTTGCAATAATCTGTTCATCTTGGGGGGACTATGCTTCAGTCTAGGCCCAAGTTGGACCTCAACTTTGTTTAACTAAAGGACTTTGTAAACATAAATTCACTTGGCCTGGCACGGTGGCTCACACCTGTAATCACAGCTACTCTGGAGGCTGAGGCAGGGGAATTGCTTGAACTCAGAAGGTGGAGGTTACAATGAGCTGAGATCATGCCACTGCACTCCAGCCTGTGCAACAGAGTGAGACTCTGTCTTGGGGAGAAAAAAAAAAGGTAAATTCACAAGTGCATGGATATTTGGGAGACAGCATTTTTGAACAAGACTCATGTAGTATGTACTCCCTTTCTGGGATATGGAATTTGCACCCTTTAAAAGAACAAAGTAGCTACTATTCACTAACATAGATAACATCTGAGAAATGAATTTTAAGATGAGTGGTTTTTAAGATATGATCAGTAACTTCAGTTCCTATCTCTGTATTTTAGGTAATGGAACTGCTGGTCCATCTGAATAAACGTATAAAAAGCCGCCCCAAAATACAGCTTCCAGTAGAGACACTGCTGGTTCAGTACCAGGACCCTGCTGCAGTTTCCTTTGTCACAGTGAGTATCGTATTGGAATATTTTCTGACTTATAGCAAGTTTTCTTTCATAACATTTATCAGATGTCATCAACATATTGGCAAGCTTAGAATTTCACCATAGACCACTTCTAAATGAAACATGAGATATTTTTCTTTAAATTACACACTGTTTTTCCACTGAGTACCAATCCAGAGGAAATGCTGCGTTAAAGGAAATGGTAGGAAGAGAGTAATGAATGGCTGTTTACATTGGGCAAAGGAATGTTGGTGAAATGACTTGTCAGGTATGTTACATAAAAGAATGATTTGATTTTTGGTAAGAGACTATGTGAGATGGGTCTGAATAGAGAGAAGGGTTATGCAGCGTAGGCACAAATAAAGCATAATGGAAGAAAAAAGCGAGTAAAATGCCAAGAAGATACCTTTTCAAAAAGTGGAGTAAATCTGAGGCTGGTAAGAAACGTTCCTTTTAAATTGTTGTCTTCATGAAAATTAAATGTAAAAAATGTTGATCCTGTGTGATGGCAGGTGATGTTTTTTCCTGGTCCTTGTAGTTCCCAGCATTCAGACAGAATTGATTGAATCTTATCTAACATCTGGAGTCACAAAACTTTTGGAGCTACCTATTGGTCCAGACATCGTTTTATCTGTTCCTGTTATGGCTATTTGGCCCAATTACGTATGTTGCTTTCTTTAAGCAAACAGGAACACTGTGTGCCAATAAAAATGTCAAATAGAATTTATTTAAAGAAATCATCTTATGAAGCTCATTTATTTTAGTAAAGAATTCATCAGAGGCTGGGCATGGTGGCTCATGCCTGTAATCTCAGCACTTTGGGAAGCTGAGGTGGGTGGATCACGAGGCAGGTGGATCACAAGGTTAGGAGTTCAAGACCAGCCTGGCCAACATAGTGAAACCTCATCTCTACTAAAAATATAAAAACTAACCAGGCATGCTGGCGCATGCCTGTAGTCCCAGCTACTCAGGAGGCTGAGGCAGGAGAATCACTTGAACCAGGGAGGTGGAGGTTGCAGTGAGCCGAGATCGTACCACTGTACTGCAGCCTGGGTGACAGAGCGAGACTCCGTCTCCAGTGGGGAAACAACAAAAAAAAGTATTATTCAGAAAAACAAATCTTAATCTTATGTGTAAATCCAGATTGTATTTATGGGTTTGCTTAAAATCCAGCATTCACACAGATTATAGTGATACAGGTTGAGTATCCCTTATCTGAAATGCTTGGGACCATAAGTGTTTTGGATTTTGGAATATTTGACCTGATTTAGCATCCCAAATCCAAAATCTGAGATACCCTAATGAGCATTTCCTTTGTGGGCCTTGTTGGCACTCATAAAGTTTCAGATTTTGTAGGATTTAGAATTTAGAATTTTCAGACTTGTGATTCTCAACCTTGCACAAACACAAAGCACTCAGTTTCCTTTGGTTCATCATGCATTGGTGAGTTACTAGAGTGAGGAACCACAGAGTGCTGCAGTATATACTGAGGTTGTTTTAGTCATTTGACCAGTTGGGAGATGGCGGCCTAGCATTTGTCAAAAACACCTGATCTCCTCCTAGCTTGTAAGGATTAATGCAACAAACTGGGAGATCTGATGCTAATGTGTAGTGTGTAGGTATAAATAGGTTGATTGATTATTTTTTTTATTCTCCATGATAAGAAATTGCATATATGAATGCTTTAGATTAGGCCATGCTTCCTCACATGAGGCCTGCGTTAAAGCAAGCGTTTGGAATAAGTTGGACTGGAATTCTTTCTCTGAGATACAGTAGTTGGTAAAGGTGTCATAAACATGAGGAGGGAGGATGATTCATGTTTACAATGTGTTTTTGTAACCATAACTCTCTAAGTTATCAATTTTCATTGAAATCACAGAGTGTTTCCTTCACACTGACTTGCTTTTCTCTTATTCCGTTAGAATTTTACTATAATTTATGTTAAAATGGGCTATCCTCGCCTACCAGTGGAAAAACAATGTGAACTGGCCCCTACGCTTCTTACTGCCATGGAAGGGAAGCCTCAGCCACAGCAGGATAGGTATGGTTTCCTCAATTCTAATTTCCCTCCTGCAGGAGTCAGCAACTGCCTTTCAAATGTTAGTTCACACATTTGGTTTTACTTGGGCAAATGGGGGGTCTTGAACTGCTTTAGCTGACAAGAGTTTTCTGTGGTACCTCAAAGTTACTGTTTTATTAATACTATCATAAAATTTCTTGATGTGAACATTGAAAAATATGCAGAACTAACAACATTTATCTAAGTCTATCCATTTTTTTGCCTAGTTATCTTGAAGCAGTTAATTTTATGTGATTGCAAAAATTACAGTTAAAAATCATTTGCATCAAAATATTTCTATCTTAGATGATATAAAGTTTCAGGGTGGGTTTCTTAAGGAACAGAGCGCTTGTTTGTATTAATGTGGGAACTGGAGAGGTGGAAAGGTTTTTAGATAACATCACTTGTTTCTAGGCTTAGCCAAAAGTTCTATGTTGTAGCCCTGTTGTAGTGAGAATCATCATGAAGAGTGAAGAAGTGTAGAGGAAAGATGGAGTTAAATCATGTTTTCAGTTCACCTTTTAGAGCATATTTATTTTTAAAGAAAGACAATAATTCAGAAGTTTACAAGTAAAATTAATAGACATTACAAGCATGGTCTTAAATTGTTTTCATATGTTTTAAGAGTATCAAAAGGTGTTAGTGAAAGGAATTACTGAAGCCTGTTGCTTAAATTAACGCAATAGAATGTTAATATTGTATTAAAATATTAATATGGTTGATTTTTTAATTTTTAAAATTTAGAATAACTTTAGTTGTGGGAAATAATTTTTTTTTTTTTTTGAGACAGAGTCTCACTCTGTTGCCCAGGCTGGAGTATAGTGGCACAATCTTGGTGCACTGCAACCTCCGCCTTCTGAGTTGAAGTGATTCTCTTGCCTCAGCCTCCTGAGTAGCTGGGATTACAGGCGCCTGCCACCATGCCTGGCTAACTTTTTGTATTTTTAGTCGAGACAGGGGTTTCACCATGTTGGCCAGGCTGGTCTCGAACTCCTGACTTCAAATCATCTGCCCATCTTGGTCAGGTGCAGTGGCTCACGCCTGTAATCCCAGCACCTTGGCCTCCCAAAGTGCTGGGATTATAGATGTGAGCCATTGCACCCGGCCAAAAATAATTTTTTTTGAAAAGACAAGTTATAAAAGTTGAACTTTACTTAAGATTGATTGATTTATTTATTTATTTATTTATTTATTTATTTATTTATTTATTGAGACGGAGTTTCGCTCTTGTTACCCAGGCTGGAGTGCAATGGCGCGATCTCGGCTCACCGCAACCTCCGCCTCCCGGGTTCAGGCAATTCTCCTGCTTCAGCCTCCTGAGTAGCTGGGATTACAGGCACGCGCCACCATGCCCAGCTAATTTTTTTTTGTATTTTTAGTAGAGACGAGGTTTCACCATGTTGACCAGGATGGTCTCGATCTCTTGACCTCGTGATCCACCCGCCTCGACCTCCCAAAGTGCTGGGATTACAGGCTTGAGCCACCGCGCCCGGCCTACTTAAGATTTAATATAAAATCTCTTGTGGAAACTTCAGATATTAACATTGAACCCATTTTATGTATTTTTTTCATATAATTTTAGTGATGAGCCAGATTGGCTACATGCTAATCATCACTCAATATACTGAGCTTTCAATAAGAAAGAAATCTAGGCCAGTCCCTAGATTAGGACTTTGTAAATTAGTGGTGTTGAAAATCAATGGCTCTTGCTTACAACTGCCAGTTTTTGTCATGTGATTTTTGTCTGTTTTTTGCATGTATAAAAATCTCATTTTTAAGTAGCTGCAATAAATGTAATTGTTTTTTCAGCTTAATGCATCTTTTAATACCAACCCTTTTTCACATGAAATACCCTGTTGAATCATCAAAATCAGCTTCTCCGTTTAATCTTGCTGAGAAACCAAAGACTGTGCAGCTGCTTTTGGACTTCATGCTAGATGTCCTTCTGATGCCTTATGGGTGAGTTACAAACTAAAAACAAAGCCACCTTGTTCTTGACTGCTTTTACTGTGTGGAGTTAAGTACTATTTTAAATGATTCCGGTCCCACTAGTAAATAAATGCATCTCAACATCCATTTACATTTACAAAGATTTTTTCTTCTAATCCTCTTTTAAACTTCAGCTTCACTGCTTATCAGACTTACTGATGTTGACTGAGTTGCTGTTGTGATTTTAGACTCTACCTGCCCAAGATGAAATCAATCTATCCCCATAGAAATAGTTCCTCTTAGGCCGAGGTGGGAGGATCACTTGGGGCTAGGAGTTTCAGACCTGACTAGGTGACAGAGCGAGACTGTCTTTCAAAAGAAAGTTTCTCTTTTGAAGTTACTATCAGTGCTGTGATGATTCTCCTTGCCACCTAGCCATACAATTGATCAGTTGTCTCCAGCTTTTCTCTTTTTTGTTGCTACAATATCAGTTTCATAATGCCTCCTTCCTTCTCCTTGCTGTGTCTGGAACCCTTCCCACTGGTATCATCTAGTTTTGCCTCTTTTCAAGTCTTGTCATAATTTCTTTCCCAGTGGCTCCACTTCTTCAAATCTCTTTACACCCCCTCTCTATGCTTTTCCCATTTTTCAAAACACAGATCCAGGCAACACCTTGGTTTCTCATATCCAGTCATTAATACACATGCATTTCATGCACTCTTATATGTCCTTGCCTTTTATTTCTTAAGAGAATGCTTTTCTCTCTGCCTCGAATGCTTCTTCAAAAAAGAAAGAAAGGAAGCAAAAAGACACTTTGAAAAAAAAGCATCCCAGCCATTTATAGTGGCTCACACCTGTAATCTCAGCACTTGTAGAGGCCAAGGCGGACAGATCCCTTGAACCCAGAAGTTTGAGACTAGCCTGGGCAAAATGAAAAAACCCTGTTTCTACAAAAAATAAAAAAAATTAGCGAGACCCCATGGCATGCACCTATAGTCCCAGCTACTTGGGAGGCTGAGGCTAGAGTATTGATTGAGTCTGGGAGGTTGAGGCTCTAGTGAGCTATGATTCATGCCATTGCACTCCAGCCTAGTGACAGAACAAGACCCTGTCTCAAAAACAAAAACAAAAAGAAAAGGAAAAAGAAAAAAGGATCCCAAACTGGCTTAAATGTCAACTCTGTTTGTCTCTGACAAATTTCTTGCCCCAGGGAGATATAATTGCACTAATTTCTGTGTCATAATAACATGAAATACCCACCGGTATGGGCACTGTGTGTTTCTGCTGCGTTGTAGACATTTCCATCTCCCGTAGTAGATGGTGAGCCCCTTGTAGTCAAGAGTTGTTTCATGTAGCTTTGGTCTCTGGCGTGGAGCCCTGATTGCGATCTACTTCTAGTCTACTATTTTGTCCTGCTGCCAGAGAAATTTTCTAAAATGCTGTTTTCATCTTGTTCCTTTCCTGATCACAAAAATATGTGTACATGGTAAGCTTGGCATATGGGGCTCCATATCATTTGTCTCTCAATCCAGAGACAAGAGAGTTCATGTGGTGTGATAAAGCAGTTTGTTCTCCTCCTGCCCCTCTTGTTTGGCAGCCCAATTTTCTGGGCCTTCAGTCACTCCATGTTCACTCTCACCACCTGTTATATCACTTCTTATTTCTCAGCAGTTTCTTTGCATCTGATAAAATGGCAGATGCTATTACATGTATTACATCGTTACTGTCTCAGCCTACTCCAGATGGCAGAGACTCCATCTTACATCTCTTTATATTCCTCTGTCATGTGTTTAAGTTGATGTTTATTTGAGACAGGGCCTCACTCTGTCGCCCAGGCTGGTATGCAGTGGCAACTCACTGCAGCCTTGACCTCCTGGGTTCAAGCAGTCCTCTCACCTCAGCCTCCTGAGTAGCTGGGACTATAGGTGCACATCACCATACCCAGCTAATTTTCTTTTATATTTTTTGTAGAGATAGGGTGTCAACGTGTTGCCCAGGCTGGTCTCAAACTTCTGGGCTCAAGCGATCCTCTCACCTCGGCCTCCCAAAGTGATGGGATTATAGGCCTGAGCCACCACACCCAGCCTTAGGATGTTTTATACAGTATTAAGATGTACATACTTATTGATTGATTTACTTAATGCTGCCAGTCTTGCTATAACTTAGAAATAAACTTCTTTTTATGTTTGTTAAATCAGGAGGCAGCCAGAATGACAAGTGATGGTGGCTTTGATAGATAAGCCTTGAAATTCAGATTTAGCTTAGAAATATGATGTTATCAAGCCAGTGATTCCTCACATTTTTCTTACTAATGAGAACTTGCGTTGTTTATATAATAATATTAAAGCGATTCCTTAACAGGTTTTAAAAAAATAGATTAGGAATTGAATGAATGTGACATGTAAGTAATGTGGAATAATTTATGCTATCAAGTTCTAAGTGTTTTCTTGAACTTTTATTATAATGGATATTATAGTTTAATATGGAAGTTACCAGCATAGACCTTTAGTTTTAAGAGATTTGAATTAATATTTATATCAAAAACTTCATTTTGTAGATGAGTAATACCAGTTTAATTGGATCAAAATGAATTTCTTGGAGCTCTTCTTTCTCCTCCATAGAAGCTAAAATGAAATAGAGGTGATAATTTAACCAGGTGGTATAAAGGGCTTCGAACATATAATGGGAAAAATCAGCTCTTATGTAACTTCTCTTCATTGGGCCCTTTTGATTTCTTTCATTTTGGGGACTTTATGTGGTTATGTGGTATGTCGTTTGGAGGTTTCAGCGGGTTTTCTAATGTAGGGATAAAGACTTCAGGGAGGACTGAAGGTGAATTACAACTTTGTAGAAATGAGAATGACTGTAGAAATACTCTGCTTTGGGTATACAACAGTGGCTTCTCCCAGTCCCCTATGTCAACAAATTTTTCTCCATATTTGGCAGCTAAAAACTCAAAATGTGGTGATTCTGGAGTGGCTCTTAGAGCTATCATTTATAGACTGAGAGTGATCAAAATATTTATATTCATTGTTGGTAATGGTTGTAGTTCATTTGTAACCAAGTTAAGTGATGTGCTCTTCTGGTTAATTTTCTGAAGATTTAGATACCTTTTCTAGATACCTTAAAATTTTTTTTATGATGAAATTTAAATTTCAAGTGTTTATTCTTCTAGTAAAATATAGTAGGAGGACAGTATATGATTGATTGTTTTATATACACATATAGATGTAAATGCTTGTGTTTTTATAGAGGTTTAAAGTGTTATTTCCTTTCCAGATATGTGTTAAATGAATCCCAGAGTCGCCAAAATTCATCTTCAGCACAGGGTTCTTCTTCAAACAGTGGAGGAGGTTCTGGAATCCCACAGCCGCCTCCAGGAATGAGCTTTTATGCAGCTAAACGAGTTATTGGTGATAACCCATGGACACCTGAACAATTGGAACAGGTATCACATACTGCTTGCTCATAATAGTACTTGGTCCTGGACACTTGCCCCTATGAAGTCCATGAACCATGTATAACATGATTAAAGTATATTCAGGCTCTCTAATGAAATATATTTGAAAGGAGCAGTTGACGTAATGTGTTCTCTTCATGCTAGTTATTTATTAAGCCCTAGGGGCAGGGAGGACTGGGATATGCTGTTTAGCTTTTCTAATATTGTTTACATACTTCCAGTATAACTCACTTATAAATTGAACATGTTTAACTTGTTTTTTTACAATTTTTTAACTTTTGTCATTTTAGTTTTTAAATTGTAGCTTTAATTATCATCTAGCTTTTTTGTTGCAGTTAAAATACAATTTTTCTTACATTATTCAACTTTTTAGGGCTGTACATTTTATGTAAAGTGAGGAGCCCAACACTTCACAGGTGACAGTGTGGGGAAAAGCATGACTCCCTGTAATATTACTTCTTGGGAATTTAAAAATTGGCATTAAGAATTTTATTCTGGATTTAAACAGGACACAGATGTTCTCTGAGCAGCTTTTAAAAATGACTGGTGCTCTACAGAGAAGGTGCCTCACTGTGCCTGTGTCATCAGGCACTTCAGGGAAGAACAGATGAGATCAGTATGTAATTATTTTGGAATTTGAGCAACATGGGTTAGTCTTCTAATCCTTCCTTTATTTCTCCATGGCAGTCTAAATGATTTGATCCTTTTCTTTTTGGGAATGTAAGTGACCATTGATTAAAACAGTGTTCCCAGTAGAGGGAAAAAGAGGCAAGCGGGGTATTCTTGCCACTCACAAATTTATAGAATGTTTTATTCAGTGAGGGGTATAATTGATTTGATTTCCTTCTTCATGTTTTTTGGATCTTTTTTTTCCTTCTTAAACTATTATGTAAGTAAAGGTAAAGAGTTAACAGAAGCTACTCTTTTTTGAGTTCAATCTGTGTGACAAGCACTGTACTGGGTACTTTGAATATAATATCTCATTTAATCCTCACAGCAACCAAGTGAGGTATAGAAATTGTTAGTTCCATCTTCTGAAAGGCATGGAAGTTTTGAGATTTAGCAGGGTTTCACTTCTAGTACCAGCTTTGAACCTAGGTTTATCTGAGGGCTAAAGCTACAAATACTGGAGGAAAATGGTTATTGTTCAATTATAATCTTATATTGGTCATTATTTTCCAATATGTCTCTGTATATGTTTTGTCAGTTTCATAATCTAGTGCTGAAACAAACGGTTTAGTTTCAGGGATGAAAGCTGTTTTCCTCTAATTTTAAAATATCTCTTTGTTTTATATTTTTTCTTCCAAGTAAAACATGTTTTTTTTTTTTTTCTAATTATAAACTTAATATAAATATTCAAGTAGTTAAGAATAGTAGAAAGTGAAATTAAAAATTAAGGGGCTGGACATGGTGGCTCACGCCTGTTGCAGTGAGGCTAAGGTGGGTGGACCACTTGAGGCCAGGAGTTCGAGACCAGCCTGGGCAACATAATGATATCCTGTCTCTATTAAAATTCCAAAAATTGGCTAGGTGTGGTGGTACACGCCTGTAAACCTAGCTACTTGGGAGGCTGAGGCATGAGAATCACTTGAACTCAGGAGGTGGGAGTTGCTGTGAGCTGAGATTGTGCCACTGCACTCCAGCCTGGGCGATAGAGTAAGACTCTATGTAAAAGAAAAAAAAAGGGCCGGCGCAGTGGCTCATGCCTGTAATCCCAACACTTTGGGAGGTCATACTGGGCAGATCACTTGAGTTCAGCAGTTCAAGATCAGCCTGGCCAAAATGGCAAAACCCCATCTCTACTAAAACAAAAATTAGCTAGGCATGGTGGTGTGTGCTTGTAGTCCCAGCTACTGGGGAGGCTGAGGCACAAGAATTGCTTGAACCCAGGAGGCAGAGGTTGCAGTGAGCCTTGATTGCACCATTGCACTCCAGCCTGGGTGACAGAGCAGGACTCTGTTTCAAAAAAAATAAAATTATCTGGAATCCTGTTACACTAGTTTGTCATCTGTCTACAGTTTGCTCTGTGTGTTTGTGTATGTGTGTTCACAGTTTTAAACAACACATTTCTACTTGTCATTGAATACATTATTTGTAGTTTGATTTTTATATTGAACAATAATTTGAATTTTTTGAAAAGTAATTCTTTTTAATGTTTGTATATAATTATATATGGTATTTTTAAACCAGTCTCCTGTTGATGGACATCTGTATCATTTTCGGTTTTCTTTACGCATTTTTTGTTTATATCTTTGTGTACTTGACTTCCATAACTGTCCTCTTTATGGCTGCACAAATGTTTGAATCTTTTCTGTTGTAGCTGTTGTTAAAAGTAAGTTGTGTTGAGCATGGGAGAGAAGGCAGGCCCGTTTTTGATTTGTTTATATCTTTTTAAATTGCATTTTTTCCTTATTTAATAATTGTAAGCCTTATTCTAGAATATGTAAAAACTATTATGTGACTGTTTTTTTAAGATAAAAATGAAATTTTGTTTTTCAGGTGTATTTATCCTAAATAGAGTCATTTGTAATGAAATTCATAGCATCTTCACATTGCACGAAGTTCTAATCAGAATCTCTCTTTAGTCTGTTTCATTTCAGCCAGTCAATTAAATGGAATACTATTCAATTAGAATTTCTCTTGCATTGAGTAGCCAATATTTGAATGTATGTTAGCATATCCTTTGTATGTTAGCAATAGAATGAAACTTGATGGAATGTGAATTATTTAATTATTTTTGAACTGTCAGAATCCATGGAACACTTTATTCCTAGTGTACCAACCTCTTATCTGGAGGCTCCAAATTTGGACTTCAAGACTTCATCACTCTAGAGAGGCTGTCTGACCTCACTAGGGAGGCTGTATATCATAATAGTTTTGGAGTCAGAGAGACTTGGGTTTGAATCCTGCCTTCATCATTTACCTGTGTTTTAATCTTTTAAGCCTTGCCTCAGTGTCCTTAGCTAAAATGTGGGTATAATAATACCTATCTCATAGATAGTGAGGATTAAGTGAAGTTATGAATGTATGTGCTTAGTACAGTCCCTGACACATTGTAAGCCTAAGTAGGAGCTGCTATTCTTGTTACTGTTCATCTTTGGCTTATGACCACACTGATATGTTAAGCAGTACTTTGAGCGGGTGTCCTTTGCTTCCCTGACTGTTCTTTCTCCTTCCCTTCATTTATCTACAGTGCAAATTGGGGATAGTGAAATTCATAGAAGCCGAACAGGTGCCTGAACTTGAAGCTGTTCTCCATTTGGTGGTTGCTTCTAGTGATACACGCCACAGTGTGGCAACAGCAGCAGACCTGGAACTGAAAAGCAAACAGAGGTAACCACTTCCCTGTTAAGCTTTTAAGATTGAAAGGGCTAGATTTTTAAAACCTTACTTACCACATATTATTACCTTTTTAAGGATTTTATGTAATGAGGCAATCAACTTAGTGGAGATTACGAAATATACCTAGTTTGTAATAAAGTTTTCTAAAGAGTTGCATTCTGTGTAAGACAGAGAAGAAAATCTGTGTGGAGATGGTGTTTATAGCTGGAATAGGTTAGAAATGTCATCACAATCAAGAGACTTTTGGCTAGGTAGATGAGCTTTAAGACTTGATGTTAAGAAAAGTGTCAATTCCTGGCCGGATGCTGTGGCTCATGCCTGTAATCCTAGCACTTTGGGAGGCTGAGACGGGTGGATCACTTGAGATCAGGAGTTCGAGACCAGCCTGGCCAATGTGGTGAAACCCCATCTCTACTAAAAATACAACAGTTAGTCAAGTGTGGTGGTGGGTGCCTGTGATCCCAGCTACTTGGGAGGCTGAGGTAGGAGAATCACACGAACCTGGGAGGTAGAGGTTGCAGTGAGCCGAGATTGCACCTTTGCACTTCAGCCTGGGCTACGGAGTGAAACCCTGTCTCAAAAAAAAAGTGTTAGTTCTGAGAAGTTACTAATTTTTATTTTTTTCTCTGTCTTAAACCATTTGAGATTACTTTTAACAAAGACTATGTGTTTATTATGGATAATACAGTGAAAATTACATTCATGAAAAGAGTTGCTGAATAGATTCTGATTAACACACCAGGAGATACAGATAGCAAATAGACTTACAGAAAATATTCTTTCTGTGTAAGAAATAAAGTCAATGAAAAGTAAATGAATGGGGTACCAGTAGCAGTTGATAAACCCATTTATGTTTCTATTGACACTGCTATTTTTATTTTTATTTTTTAAGACAGAGTCTCACTCTGTTGCCCAGACAGGAGTGCAGTGGCACGATCTTGGCTCACTGTAACTTCTGCTTCCCGGGTTCAAGTGATTCTTGTGCCTCAGCTGGGACTACAGGTACCCACCACCACACCTGGCTAATTTTTGTATTTTTAGTAGAAACAGGGCTTTAACATGTTGCCCAGGCTGCTCCGAGCTCAGGTGATCTGCCTGCCTTGGCATCCCAAAGAGCTGGGATTACAGGCATGAACCACCACGCCCGGCTAAAACTGCTATTTTTATACCCTGTTGATTGACATTATAAATTGAAGTTTTGGAAAGTGGTTTTAATCTTTTATTAAATAAGTAATGAATCGTACGGATATTTCTATCCTTTTATCTCAGTCTTCTGGGAATTTATCCTGAGGAAATCATTCAAAAACAGAAAGAGATTTAGAAAAATGTTACAGATTTGTTCATTATATCATTTCCTATCATTGTTAAAATGTAAAAAAAAATTCAGTTTTCCATAATGGGGATATAGTTAAGTAAATTACTGTATGTATCTTTTTGGAGTATCATATATCTGCCCAAATATGAATGAAGTTAATTACTACTAAGTTTTTAGTTTGTTTTACTAAAGTGTTTGTTTTGTCTGAAATCTTTAAACCACAAGTATGAAAGAAAAGCAATGGCGGATCTTGAGGAGTAGTTAGTAGCAATCAGCTGAGGAAAGATATAGGTGAATCATACCTGAAATAGAATTGTAAAATGCCTCTGAGGATAGTGGGATTGTGGCTATTCAAAGAAGAAGCATATTGTTAAACTATGAAAGAAAAGATGAATCAGAAGAGCAGTCAAAGCAGCTTCCTAAGTTGTGTTTGCACAAACACAGGTTATCTTGAAAGCAGAACCAATGTCAAAGGGCAGAGAGAATATAGTGTGGTAAACCAGTCAAATGAAAGGAAGGATTGCATTATTGGTAGGTTTATGAAATGATTGGGTGGGATCTGCTGCAGAGGGTGGGAGCGAATCACCAGCCATCTTTTTTTTTCTCCGTCTCACTCCGTCACCCAGGCTGGAGTACAGTGCTCAATCTCAGCTAACTGCAACCTCTGCCTCTTGAGTTCAAGTGATTCTCCTATCTCAGCCTCCACAGTAGTTGGGGTTGGTGGTACATACCACCACTCCTGGCTAATTTTTGTTCTTTTAATAAAGGTGGGGTTTCCCTATGCTGACCAGGCTGGTCTTGAATTCCTGACCTCAGGTGATCTGCCTGCCTCGGCCTCCCTAAGTGCTGGGATTACAGGTGTGAGCCACAGTGCCCAACTTTCACCAGTCATCTTCTGTCTGAATTCACCTTATCGTGGGGCCCAAATAGAATTAAGTCTTAGTGACTAATAGCAGCATAACTACTCTGCAGAATTAAAACTGCAGGTATGTACTGGTAGATAAGAGGGGGATGCTGGAAATCATAGTGACATAACATTAGAGAAATAGAATGGCTTGCAAGTGTCCTAGGTGTGGCTTAATTTCATGGTCACAAATTTTTTTGTCACTTTCCTTATCACTTTTGAATTGCCAAATGGTTAAAAAGATGAATCCTACCCTGCCCCAGTCCTCTTTGAACAAGTGTAGTAAAGCTCTGCTGTGTTGGAGTTGCTCCATGCCAGCGGTCCTGAGTATCCATCTGTATAGGAGCAGTGTCTGGTTTTCTTGTGGCAGTAAATTGTGCCATTGGATACAATAATCTGCTGAGTCAAGGTGGCATAAGTGATTTGTATTTGTTTTGGTTTAAATCCCAGAGCCCAAAGTACAATTAAAAAAAAAACAAAAAACCCTCACTTGTAAGCCACGGAAGAGTTTGGATCTTAAGTGTTAGCTGCCCAATTCTCCTTGCTTGGTGCCATGCAATAAATTCCTTTCTCTCACTGCAAAAAAAAACAAAAACAAAAACAAACAAACTGATAGAAATTAGTACCTTTCTTTTCCTTTCTTTCTACAATGTGAATTGCCCATTTCATTTGGGTGTTTCTAACACTTTTTTTTTTGTTGTTGTTAAGAAATGTTGGGGCTATAATTTTTTGAAATTACTAAAGGAGGAGGAAAAAATAATTTTAACAACCTGTGTTGAAACCTTCCATAGCTTAATTGACTGGAATAATCCTGCCATCATTAATAAGATGTACAAGGTGTACCTTGGAGATATACCACTGAAGACAAAAGAGGTACGTTGTTTTGATTTATTCTCACGTCAGCGTGAAAAGTATTTTGTTTACATGAACTATATATATTTGTATATTTTCTCCTAGCTTGATTTAAGCTGAATCTGTGCTATAACAAAATTGTTGTTAAGTCATGTTAGTTTAGATGAAGTAAAACCTGGTAACTTAGTTTATTGGATCTGGTGTTGTAAATTCATATTCCTAAATAACAATGCAAGCTGTCTAGTGTAGGGATTGACAGATTTTTTCTGCAATTTTTTTAGGCTTTGCAGGCCTTAAGGTCTCTGAGATTGCAGCTACTCAACTCTTGTAACATGAAAGCAGCCATAGGCAATACATAACCGAATGAGCATGGTTGTGTACCAGTAAAACTTGGTGGATACTGATGTTTGAATTTCATGTAGTTTTCATGTATTACAAAATATTATTCCTTTGATATTTTTAACTGTTAAAAAAATGTAAAAATGATGCTTAACTCACAGACCTTATCAAAATAAATGGTGGGCCAGATTTGGACTATGGGCTATAGTTTGCAGACTCCTGGTTTAGAGTCTAGAACAAAAGATGGGTTATTCTAAAGGCTTGGAGTAAGACTTTTGCCTTAATAACATGAGTTCTTTTTAGTTCACTGTGTTTAAAAGTATTCCAAGTCTAAACCCAGACAGACAAGGATTATTTGTTTGCATGTCTTTTGTGAAGGCCTTTTTTTAATGTACTGTGACAATATTTGCACTTATGATACAAAGGCAATGGTGAGTGTACTGGCTAGGTTCCTACCACACATCCAAGCTATGTCATCAGATGACTAACAGTCATTCTGTTCTTCACTGTCATGTAGTCATTAAAAAAAAAAAGAATAAAACTGAGCTTTACTTGAGAACATCCTTGATAAAGCAGTAAAATGAGTTTACTTGAAGAATAGACAGACAAATTGTAGTTACTGAGATGAGTATTTGGCACATATTTTCTCCAAAAGGGAAAAATGAGGACTTCAAGAAAAACAATTAACATGATTTATTTTCGATGATAAAAGTTAGCTTTCAAGCAAAAATTAGAATTTTGAGAAACATGTATTTACCACAGTGATTTGATAGCTTATCAATACTCGGTGGATTTTTCTCATGAGATTAGAGCACAGGTGATATAGAACACAGGCTTTGTAAAAAAAATGTTGTACAAGGAAACATTTGCTTAACTCAGCCAATATTTTGCAAATGAAGAATGACGTTACAAAAGCATATTAAGGGCAAGGGAGCCATTCAGAGTAAGATAACAAGTGGAATATAGTATAAGAGTATACAAAAGTTCATTGATATAGTTTCAACTCAAATTGCAACTAACTTTTTTTTTCATTTTTTAAAAATAAGCAATTAACTGTTAATTATTATTTGTCAAGTTTTGGTGTAGCATCAAAAAAGAATATCCACAATTACCTAAGAAAGCTGAAATCATCTCCACTTTTTCAACCACACATATCTGTGCAAGCTAGGTTTTTGTTACTTCAGCCAAAACAATGTATTATAGCACATTTAATACAGAAGAATATGTAAAAATTAATTTCTCTTGTAGTAACTTGAACATCAAAGAGATTTGTAGACAATGTGAAACAATGCTACTCCCTCAGTACAATTTTTTTTGTTTTGGAAAAGTTATTTTTTATACAAAATATGTTAGTTTTGAAAATAATGAGTTTATTAAGAATTCTGAGTAAACAAATATGTTAAAATTTCTCAGTTTTAATTTTCACTATAATATTGATGGGTTATACAGATGTAAACAAAAGTTCTTTGGAGACTTCAGTAATTTTTAAGAGTGTAAAGGGATCTTGAAACAAAGTTGGAGAGACCACTGATTTAGATGAATTCTCATGACATTTTCATTTCAAAATAATTTTAAATTGCTGAGTTATAATCAAGCATATTTTCAACAGGGTGCAGTTCTGAAGCCAGAGCTTAAAAGGGACCCTGTCAGTACGAGAGTCAAGTTAAAGATTGTCCCTCATCTCCTTCGCTCTAGACAAGCTGCTGAAACGTTCCCAGCCAACATTCAGGTAATTTGTTTTTTCCAGAGAATATTGGCCTATCTGCAACTTTTATGTCTATTTAATTAGAGAAAGAACCGTGTTAATGGATATTCAGGGGTAGGTTGATGTGTATAACAAGGTTAATGAGATTCTTTTTTTTAATCTTAAATTTGCTGCAGTATGATTTTTAAAAAATTATCAGAATATATATATAGGTTTAGCATCTCTAATTAGGAAATCTGAAATTCTAAATGCTCCAACGTCCAAAACTTTTTGAGTACTGACGTGATGCTCCAAGTACAAAATTCCACACCCAGTCTCGTGTGATGGATTGCATTAAAACAGTCAAACTTTTGTTTCATGCACAAAATTATTTAAAATATTGTATAAAATAACCTTCAGGCTATGTGCATAAGGTGTGTAGAAAATGTCAATGAATTTAATCTTTAGATTTGGGTCTCGTCCCTAGGATATTGCATTATGCATGTACACATATTCCAAAATCTGAAAAAATCTGAAATCTTAAAATACTTTTGATCCTACGCATTTCCAGTAAGGAACACTCAACCTATACTATATATGGCTTCCATTTATCTCAAATGTATGGTAATAATCCCTTTCAAACAAGATTTTTGTGTGTGTGTGTGTGTGTGTGTGTGGTTTTTTTCCAAAAATGGTATCATTAGTCACTTAGTCAATTAAATGAAAAAGCTGAGTCATCCTTAACTGAAGCCTCACTTGAAGGCAGTGGCCAAATCCTCTTGATTTCATCTACTTAATGTCTTTACTTCTCTACACCTAATGCTGATATTAATTTAAACTGTTACTTCTTGTTTTGGTTACTGCAGTATTTTTTTAAACATATCTTCCTACCTATAGTCTTGGCCCATATCCAGTCTGTTTTCTTTTTCTTTGCTTGTTTGTTTTTTTTTTTTTGAGACAGGGTGTCACCCTGTTGCTCAGGCTGGAGTGCAGTGGCACAGTCTTGTCTCACTGCGGCCTCTACCTCCCAGGCTCAAGTGATCCTCCCACCTCAGTCTCCTGAGTAGCTAAAAAATAAAGTCTGTTTCAAATAATGTAGCACTTGATTATATTTTGTCCTGTATCTTTTTGTGTTTTTTGGAGACAGAGCCTTCTTGTGCAACCCAGACTGGAGTGCAGTGGCATGATCTCGGCTTATTGCAGCCTCTGCCTCGCATGCTCAAGTGATCCTCTCATCTCATGGCCTCCCAAGTAGCTGGGACTATAGGTGTGTGCCACCACGCCTGGCTAATTTTTGTATTTTTTTGTAGAGATGGAGTTTCGCTATGTTGCTCAGGCTGGTCTAGGACTCTTGGGCTCAAATGATCCTCCTTCCTCAGCCTCCCAAAGTGCTGGGAATTTTTTTTTTTTTTTTTTGAAGTGAGACAGGATCTTGCTATGTTGTCCAGACTGGCCTTGAACTCTTGGGCTCAAGTGATCCTCCTGTCCCAGCCTCTTTAGTAGCTGGGAATATAGGTGTGCGCCACCTTGCCTGGCTCTGTATCATTTTAATATACATACCTCTTAACTCCTTGACAAGATTGAGTGTTTGCTCTTTTTTATATCTCTTAATACCAAGCACAGTGGCAATTATAAAGCAGATACTCAATCCTAGTCTAGAACTCAATGTTGCTGTTAAACAAGATCAGAACACTGCTGGCAGTTTTAGGAACAAGAGTGTAGAGTTTTTTTTTTTTTTTTTTTTTAAGTGTAATCTTTGTCATCAAAGGTAGAAACTTGAGGGATTTAGGTATTTTTATTGTTGATGGTTAATAATGAACTTGCTAGGTGCTGCACAGGGCTCATCCACATGATAGTTTTGCCTTCTAGGTGGTTTCATAATACATGAAGCCCTTTTACCCCAATGGCACACTTGTAGAATATTTCCATTTGTGTATTTTTCCTGAAGCTTTTAGTCGAATTTGTCCTGAATTGTATAATTAAGAAACCTAGGGAATGGCTGAGTGGTGACCCACTGCAGTGTGTACTCTTTGTTTCTTCACCGTGGTAGACCCACAAGCCTTGCAGACTTGTGAAATCAACCATTGTGTTTGTTACTTCACAGACTATTTATGGGAGCTTCTGATTGGCTTTCTAAGTTGGTAAGCTAATAATGTTTATCTGCATTAACGTTGAAGAACGAGATGTAGTATGAAAGGTCTGCTGTTGAATTCTGATTACTATTCAAAAGTATTTAATTCTGATTTTTGTTAGTTGATGTTCTCAACTCCTCCTTTCACATAGGTGGTGTATGATGGACTTTTTGGTACAAATACAAATTCAAAGTTAAGAACATTATCCCTGCAATTCGTTCATCATATTTGTATAACGTAAGTTTTAACTATTTTAACTATGAAGTTTTCAAGCTGCTAGATACTTCAAGTATATTTTTTTATTTATCTTACCTATAAAGAAATCATGTTTGCTCATCTTTAAAAATTTTTGTATTTTAATAGATTATTTAATTTATTTTGGTTATGTCTCTAATTATTTTGTGTAATCATCAGTAAAGATACATAGTTATGAGATTTCTTACCTTGCTTTGTGTATATGTGTTTTATTTAAAGCTGTCCAGAAATTAAGATTAAGCCATTAGGTCCAATGCTTTTGAATGGCCTCACCAAGCTAATCAATGAATACAAAGAGGTAAATGACTTGTCTTTTAAATTTTATCAACGTTTTATGTCTTACAATATTTTCTATAATCTTTCTGGTTTGTTCATTAATGTAGTTAAAGTTTGCTATTTCATTGTTTCTTAACATTTTTACTTGAAGTAGTACAAATTTCAGAAATTACTGCCCTTTTTTGCTTTTTTGGTGGGGAAATAACTGTTAAAAACTGATGAGTCTCAAGAGGTCTTACTGCATCCATTTTTTTTTTTTTTTTTTTTTAAATTTGAGACAGAGTTTTGCTCCTGTTGCCCAGGCTGGAGTGCAATGGCGTGCTCTCAGCTCACTGCAGTCTCCACCTACTGGGTTCAGTGATTGTCCTGCCTCAGCCTCCTGAGTAGCTGGGATTATAGCTGCCCATCATCATGCCCAGCTAATTTTTTGTATTTTTAGTAGAGATGGAGTTTCACCATGTTGGCCAGGCTGGTCCTGAACTCTTGACCTCGTGATCCACCTGCCTTGTCTTCCAAAGTGCTGGGAGTACAGGCATGAGCCACCTACTGTGTCTTTAGGTAGCATTTTTTCAGCCAGTGCCTTTTGTGCTACTTGTAGGCATTGTGCAAAAATGGAATTAAAGAAATTGAAATTTATGTTTATTTCCATATGGGACTGTTTGGATTTGGCTTGTGATGGGAAACAGTGTTAATTCTCAGGGGCTAAGATTTTTTTTTTTCTTTTATATTTTTCTCTGGTAAATAATGGGGCTGAGATTTTAATGATTAAAAATTCTGTCAAAACATGCATTCAGCCGGGCGCGGTGGCTCAAGCCTGTAATCCCAGCATTTGGGAGGCCGAGGCGGGTGGATCACGAGGTCAAGAGATCGAGACCATCCTGGTCAACATGGTGAAACCCCGTCTCTACTAAAAATACAAAAAATTAGCTGGGCATGGTGGTGCGTGCCTGTAATCCCAGCTACTCAGGAGGCTGAGGCAGGAGAATTGCCTGAATCCAGGAGGCGGAGGTTGCGGTGAGCCGAGATCGCGCCATTGCACTCCAGCCTGGGTAACATGAGTGAAACTCCGTCTCAAAAAAAAAAAAAAAAAAACATGCATTCAGTGAATTTTTGATTCCTTAAGCTAAATGGAATGAAGATTCCTTGGATTATAGATTTTTTAATCTCATTTTCCCTTCTGTATTTCTTTTACTATAATATCTCCAGTATTTAAAAGGAGTTTGCTAAAAAAAAGTTAATATTTCAAGAATTCATTAGTATTATTTTCCTCAGTCTAAGCTCAACATGAATGCATGTTTGCAGTACTATATGAGCTCAAGATCTTACCACTGGAAATTAGAAATGAGTTTGAATCCTAGTTTTGTTTTTTGGTGAGTTACTTAGATTCTTTGCACCTTCTTATCAGAAAAATGAAAATAATAATGCCACTTCATTAGATTACTGTGAAGATTAAATGAGTAATCTACCTAAATTGTTCAACATAGTTAAGGCACGTTAGTAGATACTATTAGTGAAAGGCACTTTATTTTCTGTGCAGCTCTGCTTTGGGGGTCAGTAGGCCTGGTTTTCCTAGCTTCTTTCTTCTATTGAGTAACGCTTGTATGGTTAAGATCGAGGGGACTTCTCAGATTATTTTATGGCATAGATAGTGAGATGCTTTGGAGTCATGGATAGAAATAAAAATGCGCCGGGGCTTTTGGGGAGAAGCTGTATATTTAAATATAAGTTAGAGAGGCCAGACAAACCACAGGTGTGAAACCCGTTACCTCCAGGTGACACCTGCATGTCTTCCCAACAGATGAATCCATAAGAATAGCCATTTAGATGTGGAAGGGCAAATCCTAGGATAAACATAAGCTTTGGTGGAAGTTTATTGTATTCTGAGTGATCAGATTATTAGTTTTTGTAAAACCATGTAGAGCTCTATCTGTATCTTGAGGAAAGAACCTCACTAATTCAGCTGATGACTATGACCCTCTTAATTTTTATGGTAGAAAGTATGGTAGGAAGCTGTTTATTACAGTGTGGATTTTTAGAAAATCGCACTACAGTTTACCTGAATTTTGCTGAGAGACGGAAGATCCTAGTCTGTTGGACCAGTGATGTATTGTCTAATGAGTTAATGTTTTTTAGTGTGTTGAAGATCAATTTTGGTGTTTGCAGGTTACATAGTGTTGAAATATCTTGAACTCAGCACCAGCTAAGAGAACACTGCAGTTTCCTTTTGGAACGAGTTGGGGATGCAAGGTTTTGCTATGTTCTTCCTTTTACTAGTGTGGTGCAGTCTCAGTTTGGACATTTTTGTTGCTGTTCAGGTGCTAACACCATGTATTTAGACAGAGTGAGACCTAGGTTTAATAAAGAGTAAAATAATGCATGTAATTGCAGCGAAAAGGTTTTACTGTTTACTGTATTTTTTGTTTTGTCTGTTTTTGTTCGTTCTTTTCTTTTTTTAATTTAAAGGACCCTAAACTACTGTCAATGGCATATTCAGCAATTGGAAAACTCTCCAGGTGAGTAAACTCTTTTTTAGTGAGAGATATGCTGTTGGTAAACTGAGAAAAATTATGTGGCACTTACTAATGGTGGATAATAAATTTGTTGTGATTCTGAAAGGAAATGTATTTAATGGCCATAGGTTGTTTAGAAATGTCTTCTGTGTAGAAGGAAAAAGATGTGAGACATTTTAATTTATATTTGAAGGTATGTTACTGTATTAAATAATGGTCTTGAAATAAGAGTTTGAGCTGAATTGTGTCATAATGGGCTATATTTTTTTGTACCCTAGAGACTTTTGGTTGACCTTATGTGTTTTTGTTGCTACTTGGCACTTATCTTTATAAACCCAGTGATCAAGGTTTTTCTAGTGATTCTCTTTTCTGAGAATAGTGTTTATGATTCTGAGTGGCCCTGACAGATTTTTTTTACTTCTCAGTGTGATTTCCTCATTCCAGTTCCTGCTGGCTTCATCTTCCTTCACAGTATTTCAAAGCAGGGAGAGAGAGGTGAAGCATCCTCAGTGGCAACCATGTGCTGCTTCCACCCCAAGTACAGGTTTTATGTTGGCCTCTGTAGACCAGGTCTGCTCTTCTCTTCAGAGAAAAGGAGCTTTGGGGTTTGCAAGAAAGCCACCCCAGATCAGTGGATACAGTGCACAAGTTGTCAGCCAACCTTGTCCCTTGTGTGTTGGCATGAAGTAACAAAGCCCCTTTCCATGACAGCCATTAGTTTAGATCACAGTTTGGTCTTATCTAATTTCTTCATGTTAAAATCAGAAATGTTAACTGAATGCATGGAATATTACAGAGGGGATATCTAGAAGATGTGTGTATTAATCAAGGGCTATTTGGATTAAAGAATTAAATAATTACTTAGAAAAAATTTTGGCTCATGGGGGAGGTAATATGATGCTGACGTTGTGTTCAGAGAGTTCAGGAAAATTTGTGTTTAGTTTCTTTTTTTCCCTTTTTCATCTCTTGGAAATTTATGATAGTAACAATATTTTTACATTCTTTTGCAGTCGAATGCCACATTTATTCACTAAGGATATAGCGCTTGTGCAGCAGCTTTTTGAAGCCCTTTGTAAGGTAGGAAAGCAGCTGCTAAGTTTATGCTTTCTGTTTGGATGTTCCCCTGGGGACCCAACAGGGAGGGAACATTTTTATTATCTTTATAGGAAGAGCCTGAGACTCGACTTGCTATTCAAGAAGCTTTATCTTTGATGGTTGGAGCATATAGTACTTTGGAAGGGGCACAGCGAACTCTCATGGAGGCACTTGTGGCTTCGTATTTAATAAAGGTAGGTCCGTGTGAGCTACAAAGTCTGGGTAGTATAAAGTTTACATTTTTAAGAACAAAATTTGAATTGCTACTTAAATGTTTTGATAATTAAGAGGAATATTTGCTTTCACTTGGGCTGTGATTTATGATCTATTTTTATTTTTTCATGATGAAAATTTGACTTTAGGGGAGAAGGAGTGGTAGTATTCATAGCGGTGCTTATGTTTAAAGCTTTCCATGTGGGAAAATTATTCTGAATACCAGGTCCTCTGAGTTAGAAGTGTTTTGTCTTCATAACTGGTAGCTGAGCTCTACTGTCCGCTGGGGTCGAGTTTGATAGGTAACGTTTTCAGAGAAAAGCAGAAGGGATGAAAGGCAAATTCCACATGTCAAAGTGATTCTTTAGGAAGTAAACCAGTGCTGTCATACATGCTCATTTTCCTCTGGTCCTCTGTATTTGGTTTTCAGGGGAATTTGTGGGAGGATTTTGAATATCTGTAGATATGTACACACATATGTTTATGTAATATGAAAAATACTGTGTATTTGCTTCAGTCAGTTCCTTGTCCCACATTTTTAGGAGTAGAAAGAGAGGGAGATTGGAAGATGAAATGATACTAAAAAGTGTCAGTGAGATTAACGTAAATTGTGTCCTAATGGAATTAGACTGACATGATTTAATATATTTATTTTGAGGGAATTTTAAATGTTCAGAAAGGTATCTGCTTGCTATGAAAATATGACAGGATTAAAATGTGCTGTTAAATATATTCAGAAAGCTTACTATGGGTGGAGTCCTATTGTCATGTGCTTTTAGTGTGCACTGCACATGGTTCATGTTTGTATATCATGGACAAAGCTGTGTAGGCATATTTGGAAGCTCATTAGAATAGAACACTTAAAACTTTCTCTAGGTAACCTTACAAGGAAGTGTGATGCTTATATTATCCCTTATAGATACTGGTTCTACTCCTTCAGATCAAATAATGTAACACTGTTACCAATACAAAGCTAATTTCTTTTCTTTTCACAGACAACATTTAAAGCAACCAAACTCTAGGTTAATTATGTAATTTAGGCTAGTCTTTTAATATCATCACTCTTTAATGTAGTTAAAGGAATGCTAAATAGCAAGAATGCCAGAATGAATAGGACAATGTATGTATTTTTAATGTCTCTCTTATTTCACTTATGTTTGTGGATGGAGAAGCGACCTAGGGAAGGTACATAAGAATAAAGCTTCAGGATCAGTAGATTCTAAAACTACTTTTCTGGTTGAACTTTATAGTCATAGATTATTAATCTAAGTTAATTCAATATATTTCTGTAGTTGAAACTGCTTTGGAGTCAAGTTTTAACTTCAGAGTGAATCTGAGAACATTGGAGGTATTTTGCTTCAAATTGGTGGGGATTCCAAGTAAGCTCTGTTTGTGATTTCTGCAAAATACCTGAGTTTCACTCATGTGACTGCTGAGAGTTGGGGAGGCAGAGGTGGTGGCCAGAAACTGTCACAGTGACCCTGGTCCCAAGGTTTGGGCTGATGATGTGCAGAGATTCCCTGGTTATGATCTTTGGTGGAGGTCTTCCTGTTTTACCTGGAGTATCCTCGTAAATTGTAAGAGTACTCTTTAAGTACTCTTTACAATTAAGTACTCTTACTCTTTAAGCCACTGTCCAAAAGACTTAACATCATTAAAGATCTTGGACAAATGATTTATTTTATTTATTTAGATACATATTTATTCAAGTGTCACCTTAGAATTTTGAATTGTTTACAATTAGGAAGACTCATCTTGATTGGAATGGATAGCTGGTAATTGATTTTTTTCCCCTTTTTTCTTTTTTTGGGTCGGGGTGGTCTGTGTATGTTTACGTGTCAAATAGCCTGAAGTTCAAGTTCGACAAGTGGCTGTGAAATTTGCCAGCACTGTGTTTCCCTCAGATCATATCCCTTCCAGATATTTGCTGCTACTAGCTGCAGGAGATCCGTAAGTTTCAAAAGGTGTTAATTTGAATTTTGGTTTATTTTGAATTTATTTGAAAATTACTAGGAGTCGTATTGTATGCAATGTTGGTCTATGAAATTTAGAAGCTATTTATTAAAGTATGGCTCTTGATGTGATATAGGCCTGTACTCATATAGTTATATATTTATGTAATAATAATACAAATATTACATGTGTATCTCTATATAATATATATTATGTAGATGTATATATGTAATATATAGCTAATACTTAATGCTTATAGCTAATACTTAATTCATAATGCTTATGAAATGGTGAAGTGTAAATATTGTAAAGCAGATTATATGATTGTGTGTGTAATGTAATTGTATCTCTAAAAACAAGCTCTGTGTAAGGAGAAAAAAGGCTAATGATGGTTTGACATATGTATTAATATTTTATTAAATGTGGAATATCATTTTATATCTAATATACTAATATTTTAAAATGAGGCATAGGTTGCATTTTATATTATACTATGGCATTTTCTAGAGTGTATAATACATTTTAAAAGAATGTTTAAATGGTTTTGAAATTGGAACGTGCCTTTAAAAGTTTTATGCACATATAATGAAGTATATGTGGACATATTAAAACAACTTTTTTCAAATCTGTTACATATCTTATAGCCAATGACATCTTAAAATCCATGCAGCACTATAATGTTTCATAATAAACCATTATTACTACATTTAATATTTAGAGTTTTTGCATCTTTTAAGTGAGATTCTTGTATATTTTTTTCTTTTTTGTTATCAGGGATAGCCTTATTTGGGGGAGGTGAAAAGCCTCATTTATACTGAGGAATAGTTTAAATAAATTATGCATCCTGTGATGATTTGAACACCCTTGCCCATAAACTTTTATGGTCCATTCTTTTTAAAAATGGGTAATTCCTTGATAACTGTTTCATTATTCTAGCTGGCCAACTGTGTGCCCCTCATGCCATTTATTTTCTTTCCTATAAATTGTATATGTTTTGCTGTTATTTATTTGGTTAGTATTTTAATTGGACATCTCAAGTTATTACCAGGCCCTGACATTTGTCTTCTGATCTTGGCTGCTGCTGCTTATAGAGCACATTTTGATTTGGTTAAAGTGGCTTTGGATTGTTAATCTTGGTTCTGGTGCTCTGTTGCTTCTTTTTCTTTCTTTTTTTGCTTGAATTTCTCCCCAGGAAGCTCTGTTGCTTCTTACTTTTTCTGCATTAGTTTCCCAACCACAGGCCAGATATACTGGGGCCTGACAGCCAAGGTGGCAGTTCATGTTAGAGCAAGGATTTAAGTCTAGGGAGTTGGACTTCCACGTAGAGCTCTTAACTGCTGTATCTTATTCTGTAAATGCTGAAAATTATTTTTATTTAAGAAACCAAAACCAGAGCATAACTAATTCAATAGTTTTCCTTCTTTAGTTAAAACTGTTTGGGTCAAATGAAAATCCTCTGACAACTTGAGGCATTATTTATTAATTCTTTCTTTTTGGCCCTTTATCTGTTTGGAAAATGAGACACGATCAGAGGCAGTTGAGGAATTAAAAGGCTTTTATGTGGTGTCTAAGTAAGACTATTGCTGAGATCAATCTCTAGATGGTCTGAAATTGGTTGGGGTTTATATTTTTACACACTAATTTTACTTAGTTATACAGAATTGCAGCTGAATACATAAAGATATAAGAGTTTGGGTGCAATGTATAGACCACTAGATAGTCAACTGAATTTTAAAATATATGTTATAGTTGTTTATGATTTAACTGTACAAGATAAATCATACACATAGAAATTTACATAATGGATTACTTACCGTACCCTATCTTGTTTTTTTCTGTGAGTCAAATTCAAAGGGGTAAGCCAGATGACTCCCTGAACCTCATGTAATTTCTAAAAAGAAGTGATTTCTTATAATGTGTTATATTGACTCTGCTTAGATAGCCAAGAGTGTATTTAAGACATTTTCTGACAACTACAGCTGCCAAGTAGAATTGCTGTTCTTATTCTTCAAATGATCATTCTCCACTTGGTGACATATATTTTTTATTCTTATTTGTCTTTTCTGAAAGACGTGAAGAAGTTCATGGAGAAGCACAACGTGTATTAAGGTGTCTTCCAGGTAGAAACAGAAAGGAAAGTACTTCTGAGCAGATGCCTTCCTTCCCAGAAATGGTGTATTACATCCAAGAAAAGGTATGGCATGCAACTTAAGGTAATTCGTCTAAATCATATAATGGATGATGAAAATAAAAACATCCACCTTTAAATTGAAAAACGTAATCATTAAATGTTGGCTCATAAAATTTCTTTCTTTCTTTCCTTTGTTTTTAATTTTTATGTTTTTTTTTTGAGATGGAGCTTTGCTCTTGTCAAGGCTGGAGTGCAATGGCACGATCTTGGCTCACTGCAACTTCTACCTCCTTGGTTCAAGTGATTCTCCTTCCTCAGCCTCCCTAGTAGCTGGAATTACAGCTGCCTGCCACTATGCCCAGCTAATTTTTTGTTTTTTTAGTAGAGACAGTGTTTCACCATGTTGGCCAGGCTGATCTCGAACTCCTGACCTTAGGTGATCCACCCGCCGTGGCCTCCCGAAGTGCTGGGATTACAGGAGTGAGCCACCGTGCCTGGCCGACTTATAAAGTTTCTAATGTTGATAGTTACAATAGGGGGAGGTACAAAGTGAGGGAAAAAAATTATAATTTTCACTTGTAATTGATCTGTTTTGCCTAAACTTGAATTACTTATAATTCCTTTTATGCTTAGTAACATTTTGGCTGTGTTTAATATTTTTTCCCTTAACATGACATGCTTAAAAATCTATTTTTTTTAATTTTTTGAGATAGGGTCTTGCTCTGTCACCGAGGCTGGAGTACAGTGGTGTAGTCTCAGTTCACTGAAACCTCCACCTCCCAGACTCAAGCAATCCTCCCTCCTCAGCCTCTTGATAGCTGGGACTACAGGCGTGCACCACCAGACCTGGCTAATTTTTGTATTTTTTGTAGAGACAGTTTTGCTATATTGCCCATGCTGGCTCTCCTTTTTATTTTTAAGTGCACCCTTTAGGGTAGTATAAGTTTAAGGATGCTTCAGGGAACAGTTTTCTTCCTACCATATTCATAAGAGAGCATCTTACCTACTTTTTACAAGCCCCTGCGTTTGCATTGTGTTTTCTGCCAGTAGTTCCAGGATATTGGCAGTAATGACCACTCACCCCCTCCAGGCCTTGACTCTATCCGCTTTGCTGGAGGATACCTTCCTACCTTTTACCTCCATGGGTGATCCCAGCTCTTTGCTAGGTGGGCACCTTAAGGGAGTTGAAGGTCATTATGCAGTGGCCAGGATTCTGTTTTCCATATAGCGGCACAGTCATATTTGTGGTCAGAATATTCTCTGTGCTTGTAGTTTCCTCCCACTTTCGTTATTAATGAAAATAACTGGCATGCAGTGACCTCAGATGACCATATTAGTAGATGTCTAGAATAGGTTTATTATTTTTAAACAAGTCAATAAAAACATGGAAAAAGGGCAACACTTGTCATTTAGTGTGTAAGGGACATGCATTATCACCATGATTAATAGGAAAGTGGAAAATGTATTAATCAGAAAAAGAAGCAAACCTAGGACATGTAGCTAGAAATACAGTCGTTTTTGAGTTGAGGAAGGGCAGATATGCTCCATTTTTCACTAATTGTATCTGTTTTGGGACTTTTAAACTTAGGCTTCTCATCGAATGAAAACTCCAGTCAAGTACATGACCGGGACCACTGTCCTTCCATTTAACCCAGCAGCCTTTGGAGAGGTAGGACTTTGATATATTCCTATTTACTTTTTGTAAGTATTCTAAAAAGATCACACCACACTCAAAGAGGTGTCTGTCATTTTGTTTTGTTTTAGGTAAACCCGTATTGTGGTATTATTGTCCTTCATTGGGTTATTTTAAAAAAAATATTGGGAAATTGATATTATTTTAATTCATAGTGGAGTATGTAAATATATTCATCTCGATGAGATTCTTTTTGTGAAAGAACTGGATGTTCTGTAGTGATTACTGTTGGGATTTTGCAGTAAGTTAGATTTGGGTTTTAAAGCCAACATACTGTTGAGGTTGTTAGGATTATTTAATTTTGAAGGTTGGAGAGGATTAATTGATCACACTTATTAAGGGAAATTCTATTTTTTAGATCATTGACTTGCACTAAGTAAATTACAAGAGGTAATCTTGTTCAGAGTAAGAATTTTCACAATGAATTTGCTGCCTATCCTAACCATCAATGAAAAAGCTTCCAGAGGACTTCTTAGTAGTCTGTTTATGTAAGGGTTGTTTTGTTTTTTTGTTTGTTTTGAGAGTGGGTCTCACTCTGTCACCCAGGCTGGAATACAGTGGCGTGATCTTGGCTCATTGCAGCCTCGCTTCCTGGGCTGAGGTGAACCTTTCACCTCAGCCTCTTGGGTAGCGGAGACTACAGGCATGCGCCACCACTCCTGGCTAATTTTGTTATCTTTTTGGTAGACATGGATTTCACCATGTTTCCCAGGCTGGCCTTGAGCTCCTATGCTAAAGCAGTTCTCCTGCCTTAGCCTCCCAAAGTGTTGGGATTACAGGCATGAGCCCCCACGTTTGGTCTATATCAGAGAAAGTTTTTATGGTGTCATATCTATTTTTCTGTAGATGATTTGAACCCATTTTCTCAAATTCTTGTCAGTGGAGATTAAACACAACTGGAATTCTATGGGAATAATAGGCCATTTGCTCCGGATTTCTGCCCTTTCTGCTGACCCTTCCCTCCCTCCCTCCCTCCCTCTCTCCCTCCCTCCCTCCCTCCCTTCCCTCCCTCCCTTCCTTCCCTCCTTCCCTCCTTCTCCCCCGCCCCACACAACTTTTACAAAATAATGATTTTTATTATAATTTTGAACTTTTAGGTTTGGGTTTTCATTACCCGGGTATTAAGCCCAATACCCCATAGTGATCTTTTCTGCTCCCCTCCTTCATCCCACCCTGTCTCCTCAAGTAGACCCCAGTGTCTGTTTCCTTCTTTGTGTTCGGAAGTTCTTACCATCTAACTACCGTTTAAAAAGTGAGAACGGTATTTGATTTTCTGTTCTTGCATTAGTTTGCTAAGGATTACAGCCTCCAGCTCCAATTTCTGACTTTAAAAGTTCAGTTTGTATTTCAACTTCATTAAAAAATGAAGTATTTAATTTTCTGTTCCCGTGTTAGTTTGCTAAGGATAACAGCCTTCAGCTCCAATTTCTGACTTTAAAAGTTGTTTGTATTTTAACTTCATTAAAAAATTATTTGGATTTGCAAACCTTGTGTAGATTTTGCTCCATGATGGAATATTTTCTGCTTTCCATGAGGAGGATTGGAATAGCTTTATGAAGAAGAGTGGGAGAATCAAAACTAGAAATTGTTACTTTGAAGAGTACCTTCCCACATTAATTTTTCAAGAAGCTTATCTAGTCTTCCTCTCTGTTCTGTTTGTAGATAGTTCTGTACTTGCGCATGTGCCTTGCGCACAGTGCGGGGGTGGTGCCCACCTCTCAGAGTTTGGCTGATATGCAGGATCATGCCCCAGCCATTGGACGTTACATACGGACTTTAATGTCAGGCGGGCAGGTGGCACCCTCATCATCTTCTAACAAGAGTGGGGAAACTAACCCTGTGCAGATCTACATTGGCCTGCTTCAGCAGCTGTTAGCAGGTGTTGGAGGTAGGAATTTGTGATACTAAGGAAAGATATTAAAGCACTTAAGGAAAAATCTAATTTTAAACTTAGCTAAATGGCAAAATTATTCTCTCTCTTCACTTCTATAACTGAACGATAGCCTTTATTTCTTTTTAAATGTTATCTGATTCATTCTAGATACTAGTTCTTTTTTCAGAAAGAAATGCTAACAATAGATAATATATTTTTACTTTGGAAGTGGATGTGAAGAACAGGATATCCTTTTAAAGATAGCTAATCTGTAAATTTTCTATAGTGAATCACATACTATATTTAGGTTGTGTAGTTTTTTTTTTTTTTTTTTTTTTTTAATAGAACTAAAAAAATGTGTGTTAAAGCAATAGCCTAATACTTTAAAGGAATTTAGTGGTCCCTGTATGTTCATTACTTTTCTTGAAACTTAAAGTGGTTCTGAATTCTTACTTAGGTTTGCCAGTTATGTACTGTCTTTTGGAAGCTGTGTCAGTGTATCCAGAAAAGTTGGCTACCAAATTTGTAGACAAAACAGAATGGATAAAGGTATGTTCTGCATGTACCTTTTTTTTTTTTTTTTTAAATTCTATTTCCAAAACAGAATTAAATTAATTAATAGAATTAACTTCATGATTTTTTTTTCCCCACCAGCATTCATATGACCTTTTCTGCCTTTATGTCATTTTGAAAACTCTCTCATCATCAGACACTTACTGGGAAGCATGTAGGTCACTATGTCTCATTGACACATCTGGAGGAGAGTGGGAGGTGAATTGAGAAGCATAGGAATAAAAAAAAAATTCCTTTTCTGTTTCAAAAGTTTTGTTTTTTTTTGAAAAAGAAAAGCAATAGATTTGTGTAGTTTAAGTAAGTAAGTAGACTATGTAAAATGTATCCTTTCCTTAACCATCTCCCACCTACCCAAGTCTCCTAATTTTTGCCCTTTCTGCTCCCCTTGGACAAGCATATATCAGTCACTACTTATATATAGCGTATTTTCTAGAGTTTACTTATGTACATACACATAAAAATGTGCATTTAAAATTTTTGTTTCTTTTTACAAAAAGCAGAATGCTATTCACACAGTTTTATACATTCTTTCACTTAATAGTAGAACCTGGAACTATTCCACTGCAACTATGGAGAGAGCATCTTGTTTATTGTAACAGCATCTGTTTTTATTGTATGAATGTATTGTAATATATTCTAGATTTTTATAGATGGCCATTTAGAGTAAGCACTTCCATTCTGCTACAATGAATAATCTATTGTCTTGCATATTGAGGAAGTATATGTTTTAGATGGATTCCCCAGAAATGCAATAGCTGGATCAGAGGACATGTGCTCTTGTAATTTTCCTAGATGATACGACACTGTCCATGTGGATGGTACCAGTGTACACTTCTACCAGCCATTTATGAGGGTGTTCCTGTCCCATGGCCACACGAAAACAAACAAAAATACAAGATACTCAGTTAAATTTGAATTTCAGATAAATAATGAATAATTTTTTTTTAGTGTAGGTATTGGCCCACACAGTTTTCTGTATCTCCATATGCTACATATTGCAGTTCTTTTTTTGGAAAATACAGCTTGAATGATGGTAAAAATGTACAAATTATAACTTTAAGTGTGAAAACATGAATGAAATTTACCAAGAGGTGTTAGTTTTGCACATTTCTGGATAATCTGGTCTCATCAAATTGCTTCTACTTTAAAAAGGAATTTTTATTTTTTACAAATTTATACTGATTTTAAAATGATTTTATAGGTTTTGAGCTTTGATGTTTTAGATCAGAGGTTGTCGTATTATAGTCAAAGGTCCAAATATGGCCTGCCTCTTGTTTTGGTAGGGCTTGCAAGCTAAGAATGGTTTTTACATTTCTAAATGTGGAAAAAAAAAATCAAGAAACTAACATTTCATGACACGAACATTTTCGTGTCCACATTTTACTGGAACACAGACATACTCATTCGTTGGGTATTGTCTGTTGCTGCTTTTGCACTGCAATGGCAGAATGGAGTAGTTGCAACAGAGACCAAATGGCCCATAAATCCTTTTCTTTTTCTTTTTTTTTTTTTTTTGAGATGGAGTCTCAATCTGTTGCCAGGCACCAGGCTGGAGTGCAGTGGCACGATCTCGGCTCATTGCAACCTCTGCATCCCGAGTTCAAGCAATTCTCCTGCCTCAGCCTCACGAGTAGCTGGGACTACAGGTGCACGCCACCACGCCCAGCTAATTTTTTTTTTGTATTTTTAGTAGAGACGGGGTTTCACCATGTTGGCCAGGATGGTCTTGATCTCTTGACTTCGTGATCCACCCACCTCGGCCTCTCAAAGTGCTGGGATTACAGGCGTGAGCCACTGCGCCCGGCCCCTTTTTGGTTTTTTATGGAAGTTGCTGACCCTTGTTTTAGATCATCTGTGAATAAATTTCACCTGTTTTGTACTTGCGTTATCTTTGATGAAAATGCACCGAAGATTTTGTTATATAATTCATTCAGCTTTCATTTTGTTTTCAAATAATATCTTGTTTTTTTCTCATGGATATCAATAGATTGAACATTCTTTTAATTTCAAAAGAAGTTTTCAGCAGGCACATGGTTCTATGTCATGTATACATTTGTTTTTTTATACTGCTCAGAGTCTGATGAATAGCAGTAAAGAAGAAATGCGTGAACTGGCAGCATTGTTTTATTCTGTGGTGGTATCAACAGTGTCGGGGAGTGAGTTGAAATCAATGATAGAACAGCTTATAAAGACTACAAAAGACAATCACGTATGTTATTTTGTCTTCATTCCTTTTTGTGGGAGGTAGAGTTTTGTAAAAGGATCTAACTTTAGTTTCTGTGTTCTCATTTGTAAAATGAACCTCTAAATTCCTTTTATGAATGTAAGGAGTAAATGAGATAGGTAATACATTGGTTCAGTCAGCTCACTTAATGAATATGAGTGCTGTGCCTGATAAGCACTGTTTTAGGTGCTAGGAGTACAGTGATTCATAAATACGTGAGAATCCCTAGTACAACAGGATGCTCACAGCCTACAGCCATACCACCGTGAACACACCTAATCTCATCTGATCTTGGAAACTAAGCAGGGTCAGGCCTGATTAGTACTGGAAGCTAGAAATGTTAGCTCCTTTTCTCTTCCTTATCTATTGCTGCCAGTAAAAAAACAAGTTTTACTTCAAACAGTTTGTTGGTTACCTTGTGTTTAGAGGTTTTAGCAGTTAGAAATAGGATCTGTTCATTGTCTTCTGTTGGCAATAGGGAGACATTATGTGTGAAGAAAGTTACAGCATTGTAGTTACATAAGTGTTATAAGCTAGAAAGTGGCATGGGAGCATGTAGGAGCATGTAGGAAAGTCACCTCACCTGGAATTGGAGTGGGCATGAAATTAAGAGAATGTAAATCTTAAAGTGAATCACGATTGAGCTTCTCAAAATTCTGTTGAAAACTCAAGGTTTCTCTTGTTCCCTAAGCTTGATACAGTAGCATCTAGTGAAACCTTGAGTGTTCACTTTATTCCTTAGCCTTATGTTTTGTTGGAGAGATGATCCTAATAGGCATAAAGATATCGCCATGTATTCTTGCATATATGGGAGAGAGCCAGAGATATGTGATTGTTTCGTTAAATTCAGAGCCCAGAGATACAGCATGGATCCTTGCTTGCGTTGGGATTCACGGTGGGAAGATATTTGGCTAAAAAGAAAATCAGAATGGCAGAGCAACAAGAGAGAAATGCCGACCTCCTCCCTGATCAAGAGGAACTCATTCAGAGTGCCACAGAAACAATAGGTAATTAATGTCTTTATGCTGATTTGGGTGTTGCAATTTTTGAATTATGTTAAATTTTAATATGGCATTTCAGTTTCTTTTTATAGCTTTGTACTTTGAAGACACAAGCTTTTTCACAAAAAACTTACTTGATAAATTCTGTATTTTTAATAGCAATGAAGGCTGAGTGTGGTGGCTCATGCCTGTAATCTCAGTACTTTGGGAGGCCAAGATGGGAGAATCACTTGAGTCCAGGAGTTTGAGACCGGTCTAGGCAACATAGTGAGATCTAGCCTCTACAAAAAATAAAATTAGCTGGATGTGGTAGCATGTTCCTGTAGTCTCAGCTACTGAGGAGACTAAGGTGGGAGGATCACCGGAGCCTGGGAGGTCGAGGCTGCAGTGAACGGTGATCATACCACTGTACTCCAGCCTGGGTAACAGAGCTAGACTCTGTCTCAAAAAGAACAAAACAGAAAAAACCAGAGCATTCTTTTTTTTTCTGTACATTTTTTCCCTACATGTTTTTATAAACAGGGGTGATCCTATTATGGGCAAAAATTTATATATTAAACAAAAAACTACTCTATCCCCTGTTGCCATGTTGTCTTTCCACTGAGTAAATGTTAACAAATTGTCAACTAGAAGATATTGTAGACTTTGATTTTATTTTGCTGTCTTAAAAATAATCTTGAGTACGTCACTGGTTGCTTTGGGTCATAAGGATAATGGTATATATGATTCTCTTTTTGGCTTAATGTGCTTATAGGCTCATTTTTGGACAGTACATCACCCCTCCTGGCAATTGCTGCCTGCACAGCCCTGGGTGAAATTGGCAGAAATGGTCCGCTCCCAATCCCCAGTGAGGGATCTGGCTTTACCAAATTGCATCTTGTAGAAAGCTTACTAAATAGAATACCTTCCAGTAAAGAGACAAATAAGGTAAGTTTCTTATTTCTTCCCTTTCTGGAATTCTTTCTGTTCATAAATGAGCAAAAACAAATTCTAATGAGAATAGTTGGCATTACAGCTGGAGGAAGGGTTTAATGTAAAAATGGGTGATAAAGAAGCAAGCTTGAGTGTTTACTTTTGAGTTAGAGGTGATCTGTGTACAACCTTAGTGTGTACATCTTTTGACCAAGTCATTCCAATTTAGGTCTTTATAACTATTATGATTTGAGTGAAATATTAAATTCATCAGGAAATATCTTTTGTCATGCAGAAGGTGTGTAATAAGATGTTAAGTAGTTTTATGATTTTTGTCATTTTAGACCAAATATAAATCCTAATCTAAAGGCAGTTTTGAGGTATAAGATAATTTAATGAGCAGAAATATCAGTTTACTACTACAAGTTTAATTGATACAATCTTAATCTTGGTCTAGCTACTGTTTAAAACTTTCTGAGAAGATACACAGTACAGTTTTTATTAGCTGTTAACTAATCATTGCCAATCATGGTTAAGCACTTGTAATGTACCAGAGAGTGTGTTAAGGGCTTTGCATATATTGACTGAATCTTTTAAAAGGTCTAGTGAAATAGGCACAGTTATCATCTCTATATGAGATAACATGAGGAAACAGAGTCACAGAGAGTGTAAGTAACTTGCTTAAGGTCACAAACCTGTATAGGCAAAATGGTTGAGATGTGATTTGGTCCTAGGTCCTCCTGGACCAGAACCCACATTTTAAATTGTTATAGTTTGAAAGGTAATAAGCCTAATTAAAGGCTTTCTTCTTTCTTCTTTTATAGCTGTGGGTCCTTAGTGGACTCGGATTTGTGTGTTTCTACCTTCAATGACTTATACACATACTATTGTAAAATTTGATGCTTTTGTAAAAACTTTTATGTTGGTTTGTTAGACTACCCTTCCTGTCATCTCATTTTGGAAATACTGTACTGAGGTAAAGCTTTTATATACTCTGTTTAAAAGAAGAAAATTTGGTGTTCTTCCAGATGAAAGAACGAGCAATCCAAACTCTGGGATATTTTCCAGTTGGGGATGGAGATTTTCCTCACCAGAAACTCCTCTTGCAAGGTCTGATGGATTCTGTGGAGGTATTTATATTGCTACCTGATTGTTAGTTATTCAAGGAAAAAGGAGTGGTTTGTTTTTTTAGGTACAGTTTTGCTTGCTATGAGATTTTTTTTACTCATTTATTCACTAAATACTTAAGTACTAGTTTTGTGCTCATCACTGTGCTAGGTATAGCATTGACTAAATCACCTATGAGGGAAAGATCTTTTCTTATAATTTTTGAGCAAAGCACAGTGCAATGTGGTAGAAGGGAAAACATACATACCCAGTCAGCCAGATGGGTGGAGTGAGCCATTAAAAAAGTTGCTCTTGAGTATTTCAGTTGTTTTCAACTGAATGAAAACAAATGATTTAGCTTCTGTCCTCTAGATGCCTAGTGTAGTGAAGAAGACCTACAAGTAGGCAAATGCCAACAGAGTATACTAAGTGTCTCAGCATGGCCTGATCTGGCCCCTGCTTTCCTTAACCTTGATTCTTGACATTCACTCACTTTCTGTATACCAACCTCTTTGGCCACCTTGCACCGAGCTTTTGAAAGCCTTCTGCTTCCTTCCCAGATTGTTGCTGAGCTCCTTGAAAAGCCTTCTTTGGCCCATCAAACTAGGGTCGATTCTTTAGTTATTTGTGCCACCATGTCTCTCATTCTTTTTCTTCACAGCATTTATCACAGTTTCTAATTGCCCGCTAGGCTACATGCAGACTCTGTTTTGCTGACTGCTATAAAACAAGTGCCTAGCAGTGTGATTGGTAATAGCAGGACCTCAGTAAATATTGACAGACTAAGGGACTGAATGAAGAGACATTTGTATATAAGGCAGTAGAATCACAAAGGAAGGTGTAATTTTATCAGGAGGAGTTAGTGTATGTTTTTGGAGGTGGGGTTTCTGTTAGGCCTTGAAAGATGGGAAGGAGGAGAGAGAATTGAGGCCAAGGACTGAGGCACCCGAGTAAGAGAGCCAATATTAGTCTGGATTCTGAATTCAGTATTTTTAAAGTGAATTTTTTTAGACAACCCCAAGCTCCGGGGATGTCATTCACATTGTAACCACTTGGAGGGAAACTTATGATACTGGCTTTCTTAATTTTTTTTTTTTTTTTTTAAATCCCTGAGCAAGGTGGGTTTCTTCTAGGGTTTTTTCCCCCACCTAGAAAAAAAAATGGAGTTTTGCACTGTCTCCCAGTCTGGACTGAAGTGGCGCAATCTTGGCTCACTGCAGCCTCCACCTCCCAGGTTCAAGCGATTCTCCTGCCTCAGCCTCCCATGTAGCTGGGATTACAGGTGCATTCCACCATGCCTGGCTAATTTTTGTATTTTTAGTAGACACAGGGATTCACCACATTGACCAACCTGGTCTTGAACTCCTGACCTCAGGTGATCTGCCCGCCTCAGCCTCCGAAAGTGCTGGGATTATAGATGTGAGCCGCTGTGCCTAGCTTGTTTTGTTTTTTTTTTTCAAGAAAGGCTTGTCTGAATTCTTAACTTGCTTTTAATGCCATTATTTTAAGAGTTTAGAAATACATGAAAAACTAGAAATATGGAAATAAGGTAGAGAGATTAGATGATGAGAATAATGAAGAACATGAAACAGAAGCAGAATATCTTCACAGTCAAGGAGGACACAGTGCTGAAGGTTGTTTGGTTTCCTTTAACTTTTTATTTATTTTATTTTTACAACAGGATCTTACTCTGTCACCAAGGCTGGAGTATACTGCATCTCCTAGGCTCAAGGCACCCTCCTACGTCAGCCTCCTAAGTAGCTGGGACCACAGTCATGCCCTACTATGCCTGGCTAATATTTTAATTTTTTATAGAGACAGTGTATTTCTGTGTTGCCCAGGGTGGTCTTGAACTCCTGGGCTTAAGTGATCTTCCCACCTAAGTCTCCCAAAATGCTGGGATTATTGGTATAAGCCACTGTGCCTGGCCCATTTTTAATTTTTAAAAATTAATACATAATAATTGTACATATTTATAGGATATATGTGATATTTTGATACAAGCATACAATGTATCATGATCCAATTAGGGTAATTGGGATATCCATCCTTTTAAGTGTTTATCATTTCTTTGTGTTAAGAGAATTTGAGATTTTCTCTTCTAGCTATTTTGAAATATACAATAAATTCTTGTTAATTATAGTAACTCTATTGTGCTGATGAACACTGAAACTTACTTCTTCTAACTGTATTTTTGTTTCCATTGGTCAAGCTCTCTTTTCTTCCTGGCCTCTGGTAATCACCATTTGTTCACTACCTCCGTGAGTTTGATTTTCTGACATATGAGTGAGAACATAGGATATTTGTTCTGTGCCTGGCTTATTTCACTAAATATAATGTCCTCCAGTTCCGTCTATGTTGCTGTCAGCAATAGGGTTTCATTCTTTTTCATGGCTGAATAATACTCCATTGTGTTTATGTACCACTTTTTAAAAATCCATTCATCTGTTGATGAACACTTAAATTGATTTCTTATCTTGGCTATTGTTAATAGGGCTGCAGTAAACATTGGAGCACAATAGCTCTTCAGTATACAGATTTTCTTTTGGATATGTACTTAGGATATATACGGGGATTTCTGGGTCATATGATAGTTCTAGTTTTAGTTTTTTGAGGAACCTTCATACTGTTTTCCCTGATGGCTATACTAATTTACATTGCCACCAACAGTGTATTAATGTTCCCTTTTCTTCACATTCTTATTGTCATCTGCTGGTTTCTGTCTTTTTGATAATAGCTATTCTAACTAGGGTAAGATGAGATCTCATTGTACTTTTTCTTTACATTTCCATCGTCAGACTTTTTCATATACCTGTTGGCATTTATGTACCTTTTTTAGAGAAATAACTATATTCAGATCCTTTGTCCATTTTCAAATCAGATTGTGTATTTGCTGTTGAGTTGAGTTCCTTATTTACTGTGGATTTTAATCCCTTGTCAGTTGAGTAGTTTACAGATATTTTTTTCTGTGCTATAGGTTGTCTCTTTACTCTGTTGGATGTTTCCTTTGCTGTGTGGGAGGTTTTGCACTTGATATAATCCCATTTGTCAATTTTTGCTTTAGGTGTCTGTGCTTTTGTGATCCTACTTAAGAAATCTGTGCCCTGACCAATATCTTGATGTGTTTCTCCATGTTTTTTTATAGTAGTCTTATAATTCATGTCTTAGATTTAAGTTCATTTTGGTTTGATATGGTGAGATAAAGGGGCCTAGTTTCATTTTTCTGCATGTGGATATCTAGTTTTCCTAGCACAATTTATTGAAGAGACTGTTCTTTCCTCAATATATGTTCTTGATGCCTTTGTTGAAAATGAATTGATGTAAATGGATAGATTTATCTTTGGGTTCTCTGTTCTGTTCCATTGGTGTATGTGTCTGTTTTTATGCCAGTTCCATGCTGTTTTGCTTACCATAGCTTTGTAATATATTTTGAAGTCAGGTAATGCAATGCCTCTGGCTTTATTCTTTTTGCTTAGTATTTTTTGCTCATTATTTAGGGTCTTTGTGGTTTTATACAAATTTTAAGATTGTTTTTTCTAGTTCTGTGATGAATGTCCTTGATATTTTGATAGGGATTATATTGAATCTGTAGATTGTTTTTGGTAATATGGAAATTTTAATAATATTTCAATCCATGAACATGGGATATGTTTTCTTTTTTGTGTGTTCTTTTAAATTTTTCATCAGTGTTTTATGGTTTTCATTATAGAGATCTTGTATTTCTTTGGTTATAATTTATCCCTAGGTTTTTTTTTTTTGGTAGCTATTATAAGTGGGGTTACTTTCTTGATTTCTTTTCAGATTGTTTGCTGTTGGCATATTAGTCTGTCCTTGCACTGCTATAACTGGGTAATTTGTAAATAACAGGAGTTTAATTGACTCACAGTTCTGCAGGCTGTTCAGGAAGCATGGCTTGGAAGGCCTCAGGAAACTTACAATCTTGGCAGAAGGCGAAGAGGAAGCAAAACATGTCCTACATGGCATAGGAGCAGTAGAAAAAGAACAAAGTGGGAGATGCTACATACTTTTAAACAACCAGATCTTGTGAGAACTCACTATCAGGAGAAGAGTAAGGGGGGAGCCAGTCACCTCCCACCAGGCTCGTTCTCCAACATTGGTGATTACAATTCAGTCTTGGGATTTGAGCAGGGACACAAATCCAAACCATATCACATATAGAAATGCAACGGTTTGTATGTTTATTTTGTATCCTGTAACTTACTGAATTTATCAGTTCTAATAGTTTATTGTTTATCTTTTAAAGAACCCAATTTTTCATTTCATTGCTCTTCTGTATTTTTTATTAGTCTGAATTTCATTTACTTCTGCTCTGAATTTTATTATTTCTTTCCTCTACTAATTTTGGGTTCACTTTGTTCTGGCTTTTCTAGTTCTTTAAAGTGCATCACTAGGAAGTCTTTCTATTTTTCTGATATAACATTTATTACTGTGAACTTCCCACTTAGCACTGCTTTCATTGTATTCTATAGATTTTGGTATATTGTGTTTTCATTTTCATTAGTATCAATAAATTTTGAATTTTTCTTATTTGATTTTTTTCTTAGACCCATTGGTTGTTCAGGAATGTGTTGTTTAATTTTCATGTATTTCTTTAGTATCCAAAATTCCTCTTGTTATTGATTTCTAGTTTTATTCCATTATGGTTAGAAAAGATACTTGATGGGATTTTGATTTTTTTTGAATTGCTTGAGACTTGCTTTGTGTCTAACATATGGTCTACCCTGGAAAATGTTTCATGTGCTGATAAGAAAGATACATATTCTATAGCAGTTGGATGAAATGTTCTGTAAATGACAGGCCCATTTTGTCTAGAGTGTAGTTTAATTTTGATTTGGGTGGGTTGATTTTCTGTCTGGATGACCTGTGCATTACTGAAAGTGGGGCGTTGAAGTCAGTCTTCAACTATTTCTTTCCCTTTTCCTTTCCCTTTCCCTTTCTTTCCCTTTCCCTTTCTTTTTCCTTCTGCATATTGAATATGTTAATTCCAATCCCTTCTGGCCTGTAAGGTTTCTGCTGACAAGTCTGCCACCAGATATATCAGTGTTCCTTTATATCTTATTTGCTTCTATTCTCCTGCTACTTTTAGCATCCTCTCTTCATCCTTGACCTTTGTGAGTTTATTATATGTCTTGGGGTAGTCTTATTTGGGTTGAATCTTTTTAGTGCTCTTTGAACTTCTTTTACCTGGGTGTTCATCTTTTTCTAGGTTCTGAAAGTTCTCTGTTATTTCTTTGAATAAACTTTCTACCCGTTTCTTTTTCTACCTCCTCTTTAAGGCAAATAACTCTTAGCCCCTTTGAAGCTGTTTTCCAGATCTTCTAAGTGTATCTCATTCTTCTGCATTTTTCTCCTCTGACTGTGTGTTTTCAAACAACCTGTCTTAGAGCTCACTAATTCTTTCTTCTGCTTGATCAGTTCTGTTCTTGAGACACACTGAAGCATTTGTCAGTCATCCATTATATTTTTCAACATTAAGATTTGTTTATTTTCCCCCCATTTTAGTCTCTTTACTAAATCTCTCATAAGTTTCTGAATTCTTTCTCCATGCTTTCTTGAAGTTGTTGGGCTTTCTTAAAACAGCTATTTTGGGTTGAGCACAATGACTCATGCCTGTAATCCCAGCACTTTGGGAGGCCAGGGCAGGCGGATCATGAGGTCAAGAGATCGAGACCATCCTGGCCAGCGTGGTGAATGAAACCCCATCTCTACTAAAAATACAAAAATTAGCTGGGTGTGGTGGCACAGGCCTGTAGTTGCAGCTACTTGGGAGGCTGAAGCAGGAGAATTGCTTGAACCTGGGAGGCGGAGGTTGCAGTGAGCTGAGATTGCGCCACTGCACTCCAGCCTGGCGACAGAGCAAGACTGTCTCAAAAAACAAATGAACAGACAAACAAAAACAGCTATTTTGAATTATCTGAGAGGCCACCTATCTATGCCACTCCAGGATTGGTCACCGGTGCCTTATTTAGTCTGGTTAGGGCAAATGTTTTTTCAAACATTTTTTCTCAGATGTCCTTGATGCTTGTGAACATTCATCAGTGTTTGGGCATTGAAGAGTTAAATATTTATTTCAGTCTTCACAGTCTGGTCTTGTTTGCATCTGCCCTTCAGAGGGCCTTCCTCGAGTTCAAATACGACTCAGTGTTGAGTTCCCTAAGCCTGTGGTCACTGCAGTTGTTTCAGCACTAGAGGGCACCCTAAGCCCAGTTGTGCCACCACTCTTACAGACACCTCGATACCCAGCGTTGATGGACTTGGGTATCTAGGTGTCTGTTAGATATCTAACATTCTCTGTGTTCCTAGGCAAAGTTTCTTGCTCTCTTCCTTCTCTTTCCCCCAGGTAGAGGGAGTGTCTCCACAATGAGCTGCCTGAAGTTAGGGGAAGGGTAATGTGGGCACTCGTGTGGCCACAGCAGCTTAGCACCATGCTGGGTTAAACCCAAAGCCCGTGGCCTCCCAGACCAGCACAGTACCAGGGCTCACCCAAGGCCTATGGCCACCTGACTGCTGCTGATGCTTTTTCAAAGATGAGGCCGCTTTAGTCAGCAGGTGTTGGAGCCACCCAGGACATGGGACTTAGGTTGTTTCTGGCACACCAGCAGATTCCCTTCTTGCCTGTGCTGGGTCTAGAAGTGCTCTTCCACAGCAGCATCCTGGAAGTGGGGCTTTTGGACTCTGCCTGGTGCTTTGCTTTATTGTAGCTGCACTGGTGCCTGGTTGTGAGATAAAGTCTCCTGTACTCTTGGTTTTCCTACCCTCAGGTGTGGCCTGGCTGCTGGTGAAATTTATTTGGGGGCTGAGGTCACTTTAGTCAACTGACTTGGGTTCCTCTTTCCAAGCTGTGCTGCCTGGGACTGGGAGGGGGTGGTATAGGCAGTTGTGTTCTTCCCACCCTATTCAGTGAGTCTCTTCTTGTTATTTATTATGCTGAAGCTGGGTGCTGTGATCTCTCACCTGATTATTTTAGTTTTTATGAAGGTGCTTTTGTGGTGGATAATTTAGTTTGACGTCCCTGCATTAGATAGGAAGGGGATGAGGTTCTGTTGGGCTTTTCTTTTTTTTTTCAGTTTTAAGTTTTTGTAGGTACATGTTGGGTGTTTATATTTATGGTGTACATGAGATGTTTTGATACCGGCATGCAGTGCTTAATAATCACATCATGGAGAATAGGGTATCCATGCCCTCAAGCATTTATCTTTTGAGTTGCAAACAATCCTATTGTATTCTTTTAGTTATTTTAAAATGTACAATTAAATTATCATTGACTATAGCCACACTAGTTGCTACCAAAGAGTATTAGGTCTCATTCATTTTCTTCTTTTGTTTTTTTGTTTTTTTATTTGAGACAGAGTCTTGCTCTGTTGCTTAGGTTGGAGAGCAGTGGTGCAATCTCAGCTCACTGCAACCTCTGCCTCCTGGGCTCAAGCAATTCTCCTGTCTCAGCCTTCTGAATAGCTGGAATTACAAGTGCACACCAGCATGCCTGGCTAATTTTTGTAATTTTAGTAGAGATGGGGTTTCACCATGTTGGCCAGACTGGTCTTAAACCCCTGACCTCAGGTGATCCACCCACCTTGGCCTCCCAAAGTGTTGGGATTATAGACATGAGCGCATGCCTGGCCTGAATTCATTCTTTCTGTTTTTTGTACTTGTTAACCATTTTCACCTCCCCCTCCCTGTTCAGCCATTTTGCCCTGCCTCCTGCTCCCTCTTGTAACTTTCTTTTTGTTTTTAGATGGAGTTTTGCTCTTGTTGCCCAGGCTGTAGTGTAATGGCACGATCTTGGCTCACTGCAACCTCCCCCTCCTGGGTTCAAGCGATTCTCTTGCCTCAGCCTCCCAAGTAGCTAGGATTACAGGCATGCGCCACCATACCCAGCTAATTTTGTATTTTAAGTAGAGACGAGGTTTCTCCATGTTGGTCAGGCTGGTCTCAAATTCCTAACCTCAGGTGATCCACCGGTCTCGGCCTCCCAAAGTGCTGAGATTACAGGTATGAGCCACCATGCCCGGCCCCTCTTGTAACTTATTATGGGAAATTTTATACATATTCAAAAATAGAATGATAATAATGTAATGAATTCCCACGTGTCTGTTCTTATTTTCTCTATTGAACCCCTTTATTTCTGGAATATTTACAGTGAAGTCCAGATATTCATAAATGTTATTCATAAATATAGTTATGGAGTTTTGTTTTTGTTTTTAATGGCAAGTGTATTGTTATTAACTATGGGAAACATGCAAAAACAGGTACATAAAATGAACCTTAATAAGGATTATGTTGAAATAACTTTTTTAGCTCAAAGTTGCCAAGAGAAGCTTTTAACCAGGGAAGCTGTAGGACTAAAGCCTTTAATCCTTTTTCCTCAGTCTCAGAAGCATGTAGCATTAGCACTTGATGCCTCATCACAAATAGAGCGTTTATTGATTAGCATAGGAAAGTCTCAGCTGTTGCCTTAATGCTTGGAAGAGTTAGTGTTTTCATAGCCCTCGCATGCTCTCTGTTCATTCCCTTATTTCTTCTCTTCCTCCTAATTTCTTCTGGTTTACAGTAAAAAGTGGAAAATGCAGGTCTAGGTAGTTACATGTTTGGTCAGTGACTCCTACTTGTGAAGCATGTCAGCATTTCCGAATCAAATTTTAAAATACTTGAGTGTGTACTATATAGAATTTTCAAATGTTTGGCTTTTGAAGCACTTTCAAACTTACAATGAAGCTGTAAGAATACTCTAAAGAACTCGTGTGCCTTTTATCCAGATTTTCCAAATTTTCACATTTTACATTTACTTTGTTCTCTTCTGAGCCATTTAAAAGTAACATCAAGATATCATATAATTTAAGAGTACAAAGAGTTAAATAGTTGTTAAGTAAATGTTAATAAAATATAATGGCTACTATTTATTGTGGAGTAACCACAATCAGGCATACTATCTAGTAGTTTTATGTACATTAACCTCATTTAATTCTTAAAGCTTAATGCTGTGGATGATATTATGCTTCTCATAGAAATGAAGTTTTTGAGGCTCATGGAAGTTTAAATAAGGGTATATAGTTGGTGAGAGGCAGCTAGAATTTATACTGAGACTTATATGGCTTCAAAGTTGGTGGGATTCCCTGTCTTCCTTAGGTGAACCATATTATGCTTCTAGACATCGTAAATCACTGCTTAGTGGTTCTCTACTGAGGTGAGGAGGGCAGCAAAGACTTTGAAAAATATCTTCAAGGCATTCTTAAGTCCTTGCTCCTTTACCCTCCCCTGCCTTTGAGCCATTGAATTAGCTGGAAGCAAACTAGGACAAAATAGAGAAAACAAAACATGCTCAGAAACACACTTTTAAGCAGCTGTTCTGTAGAAATGGATGTTTTGGGGAAATGTGTTTTCTCATTCATGGCTTTTACTTCCTTCATTGCAGGCCAAGCAGATAGAACTTCAGTTCACTATTGGCGAAGCCATTACCAGTGCGGCAATAGGAACTAGTTCTGTGGCTGCCCGAGATGCCTGGCTAGTGACTGAAGAGGAATATACTCCTCCTACTGGTACCAAATATTCAGCTAATCAATTTATAATTATCAAGTAACCTTTTTGTTCTCTTTATCACATTTGAGGAAAAAAAAATTATACATTCCATATTATTTTTCAAATATTTGTATTTGTTTACCAATTTCATTCAGTCAAGAAAAATAGTTGATAGAAGAAGACAGCATGAGGCCAGGCACAGTGGCTGACACCTGTAATCCAAGCACTTTAGGAGGCCAAGGAGGGTGATCACATGAGGTCGGGAGTTTGAGCCCAGCCTGGCCAACATGGTGAAACCCCACCTCTACTAAAAGTATAAAAATCAGCCTGGTGTGGTGGCGCAAGTCTGTAATCCCAGCTATTCTAGGGGCTGAGGCATGAGAATCACTTGAACCTGGAAGGCAGAGGTTGCAGTGAGCCGAGATCGTGCCACTGCACTCTAGCCTGGGCGAAAAAGGGAGACCCTGTCTCAAAAAAAAAAAAAAAAAAAAAAAAAAAGTAGACAGCATGAAATTAGTAACTTTTTTCCCTTTGGCAAGCAAGCAGGGGAGTTAGCTCTGGATTACCTTGAAGCTTGTGCCCTTTTCATGAGGATTTCAGTGTTTAGCCAGTTTCAGAATTCAAGGTATAGGTGTTTCCAGATGAGGTGTCCTCTAATCCTTCATTACATAATGAAGCCTCAGTGCCTTCTGCTAGTGTTCCAGGTACACTGGCTTTTAGTGACAGCATATAGTTGAGGGAACATGTGGTTTCTGACTTTATGTTATATATATCATGATTTCAAATGTGTTATGATTTAATTTGAATTTGGAATTGAAAATATATTTTAGTATTTGAGCTAGAATTAAAAAAAATTTTAAACAGAAGGAAAAGTCACCAAGTTTTTATATTTCATCTTCTTAATTAAGGAAATTAAATGACAATATTCTCATGGTAACAATTTGATTGTGGATTGTGTTCCATCATGATTAATACATTAATTTAGTTATTGCACTTAGTGTTACAGTTAACATTTAACTCCACGGTAATGTGTTCACCTGTTGTTTCATTAGCCACCATAAAGAGGTTTAAAGGAAATAGAAAAACACGCTTTTGCTTGCATTGTAATGAGAATTGTGGATCGACGGAAGCTGAATCAGAGTCAGTTTTTTGAGGTTTTTCTTGAACACACATGAAGCAAGGCAAGAAGTTTGTATAGAAGGATGAAGATAAGGGAGGGAAGTGACATTGTTAACAAGCTTAGACAGCCATACCTGAAGTAGGAATTTTCAGGTTGCATGTGAGAGGTGATAACAGAGACTTGACAGCAGGGAGGGCTCACACTGAGGAGTGGGTTTGCTATGAGAGGCATGTTTCTGACACCATGGTGTTTTTTTGTTGTTGTTGGTTTGTTTTTGAGATGGAGTCTTACCTTGTTGCCCAGGCTGGAGTGCAGTGGTACGATCTTGGCTCACTGCAACCTCCGCCTCCCGGGTTCAAGTGATTCTCCTGCTTCAGCCTCCCAAGTAGTTGGTATTACAGGAGTCTGCCACCACACCTGGCTAATTTTTCATATTTTTGGTAGAGACGGTGTTTCACTATGTTGGCTAGGCTGGTCTTGAATTCCTGACCTCAGGTGATCCACCTGCCTCAGCCTCCCAAAGTGCTGAGATTACAAGCACGGGCCACTGCTCCCAGCCACTCCATGGTTTTTACATAGCAACTTAAGCAAATAAAGGTCAGTAGAAAGGTATCTATGCCAGTCTTCATACTCTGAACTCTTGTATTGCTTCAAACTCTTCTTGGAAGATTGCATTCTGCCTGGCTTTTTACTCATCCAAAGGAATCTCAAATTGTCCATTAAATGTCAAAGTTCTATTTTGTCTGTTTCGGGAAAGGAAAACATAACATACTGTGGAGAGGGGGTGATGATGAATCTTTGATGTGAATTTTGATCATGCGTGTTCTATGTCATTCTCATCTGCATGCTACTCAGCCTTTGGATGTTGTTGGTTACAGTGTACCAGTCTTGCTGTGAATAGAATGAACAGCATTTGAGAAGCCAGTTAGGGTTCAGGTCTTAGCCATCTTAGCATCTCTACATATTATCCTGGGCATGTTGTGGGACTTGAGTAAGGACTTGTTGGTTTGGTAATTGTATTTGACCAGATAGCAGAACTGCTGGCAGCTAGAGTTGTGGTTACGGGTATTAAAAGAAGGGATTCTGACTCTGAGAACTAGAGTAGGGTGATCAGTGAGGAGCTGTGAAGAGATGAGGGGTGGAGGGGAATTGAACATGGCGTATACTGCCAATTGATCAACTAACGTGAAAATTGAGAATCATTGGACTTAGCAACAGGGAAGTCATTTGTGATTACTGTGAATAATATCCATGGAGAAGAGAAGGCAAAAGGCTTATTTGGAGTGGGCTCAAGAAAGGAGAAGGGCAAAGTTTGAACATGAGTTTAGACAACTATTTTGAAGGGTCTTAATGTAAAACTATGCTTGTTACTGGAAGAGTGAGATTTTTGCCCCACTGAGGACATTTGGTAATGTCTGGACACTGGGGATGATGGGTGCTCCTGGTCTCTAGTTAGTGAAGGCAGAGGATGCTGCCAGACATTTTGCAGTGTGTAGCATAGCTCTCTACAATAAAGAATTATCCAGCCAAAATGTCAGTAGTGTTGAGATTCAGAAACCCTGGAGTAATAAAAGAGAAAAACAGTATAGTAGCAGGAGGAGGAAAATAAGTGCAAAAGATATTTGCTAGTTTTTAGATAGAAGTTGAGAAAGATCTAGGAAACAAAGAAAAATTGCTGACACTGAGAGAGTAGGGATAATTTTTCATTCTAGGGAACTAAAAAGTTACTTGAGTGCCTTTGAAATGTAATTTTGTTTACACTAGGTTCTAGAGTGAATAATTATTGATTCCTTCAGCAACTTTAAACACCTTAGTCATTTAGACTTTAGTATGTTACAGGATTGTTATGTTGAGTAAATGTTGATTTAAATTTAATTTTTTTCAGGAAACCATGTTGAATTATTTTAATTCTTTATTATTTTTCTTTGTTCTTCCCCAGAAGCCAAAGTGAATGATGTGGTTCCATGGGTATTGGATGTGATTTTAAATAAACATATAATCAGCCCCAACCCACATGTGAGGCAAGCAGCCTGTATCTGGCTCCTTTCCCTTGTGAGGAAGCTAAATACCCACAAAGAAGTGAAGGTGAGCCATGCTGTATGTGGTCAGCCCTTTTGGAAACCACGGTATTATAAGCAGCAAGGAAAGCATTTAAGGGTGAAGACCATTAACCAATAGTAGATACTTTGAAATACATTGTACATGAAGGAATGAATGATATATATAGGCTGGAAGATGATTCAAAACTTGAAGGTATAAAGTCAGAAGTGCTTGAGATGGGGAGGCTCAGTTGGACCAATGGTCAGCTTGCATGTGTTAGACTACCTGTAAATGGTGCAGCTCCAGGTGATTTGGGCCACCTGTAAAAATGAGAACAAAACAGCGATTGTAACTGGTTTGGATAATAAGACTACAGATTTTGTACATGGTGAGAGCAACCCTCTTATTCTCTCAAAGAGGTAGAGTTTCAGTGTTGTAATGCCTTTTTTCTTCTTTCAGTCTCATCTTAAAGAAATTCAAAGTGCATTTGTTTCAGTTCTATCAGAAAATGATGGTAGGTTGTTGGTAAATATTTGATTTCTAAACTTATTTGAACTTGTATTTTAAATGTTGAAAAACCTGGATTAGTGAATGTAAAAGAAAACTTTTTTGAGCTATGTGATTAAAACAAATGATCAAACCTTATTTATTAGTAGTAAGGGTAAGCATTATGTTAATGGCTTAAAAACTAAAATTTCTAGTTACGAGACAGAAACTTAGGTTCTTATTTATTTATTTATACATTAGAACATGTTCCTTAGTCTGCATTTAAAAATGGAGCTTGAGGCCTTCTTTAACATTAGTGTCTCTCCTAATAGCTTTTTTGTACTTCTGGTTACTTTTCCTCTCCGATTTAAGCTAGGAGACAGTGAATGTATATGTGTTAAACATTTCACTAGTAGCTTTGTTTTATAACTTGATTTAAACATATGGGCTTGTGTTGACATTTAAGTTAGGTGTGAGTGTATTGAAATCCTGTGAGGCTGTTTTATCTCTGATGTGTATGACTTTACAGTTTGTGGATAATCTGTCACTGTCCAGTGACACTGTATAGGTCCATCAGTATTGCCTAGGTTTGTAAACTGGATCTTCTGTGAATGTGGTTCTCATTTATAGTAACTTGGATGGTGCCATGTCCACTGAAATGATTTAGTAGTAATATATATATTTTTAAATAAAATAGGCAGATTGATTCTGTTTTTATATCTTTACTTTGATAACATTTTGGGTCCATGTCAACATAACTTTTTAAAAATTTTGATTTCATAGCAAGTAGACAGTTTTTTTTAAAGTAATACAATCTTGTCTGCTTTTCTTGTAGAACTTAGCCAAGATGTTGCATCAAAGGGCCTTGGATTGGTTTATGAACTAGGCAATGAACAAGATCAACAGGAATTGGTTTCTACACTTGTAGAAACACTTATGACTGGCAAAAGGTATGGTGAACTTGAAAATTTTAGATTCAAACCCATAGAGCAAGTCTATACACATAGAATATGCCAGAGAAGGAAAATTCAGCTTTCCATTTTTGCGTTTATGAAGGCTTTTCTAAATTGCAAGTCCGTAGTTATTGCGCTGCGAATAGCACAGTTATTCCAGTGTATACTGTTAACTTGAGGAGCATGTCACTAGGTCAAGCTTTGAAAGTTTAATGGTCCCAGATAATTAATGTATTGGATTAGAAAAATGCCGTAATTACTGTTGGCTAAATGGAAGTTAAGATGCAGAGAAGAAGCTTGCATATCATTCATAGTCTAATCTGTGAAGAGTTTGAGGGGAAATCATCCGTGTAAGGGGTTGCTGCTTTATGTTGCCTGCCTTGTAGGAATGATAGTTTTCATGTTGTCACCTCATTTAATTCAGTGCAAATTATGTGGAATGTCTTTTTCATCTGTTAATTTGTTCATTCTGGATTCATTTTACAAAATTTGCAGCCTGATGGAAAGAACTTTCATATCTTGTACACAGTAAATGCTTGATAGGAAGTTCAGTTTTATCACTTTGTTAATGAATTGTATTGGCTAGTTGAATGTTGGTATGAAAAGCTTTAAGCTTATTGAAATTCTTCTTGTTTTGATTTAGAGTTAAACATGAAGTTTCTGGAGAGACAGTGGTATTCCAAGGGGGAGCTCTTGGCAAAACACCAGATGGGTAAGTATGCTAAATCCATCAATCAGTTATGGTAATAAACATCTTTAAATATATATATGTATGTATATATATGTATGTATTAGTCTGGTAAATAGAGCAGTCATGAAGTTGATTTCTGCCCTCTTAGGAAATGTTATCTATTGGTGGAAGAAGAAAACTTATATGGAAAAAAAGGCTCATGTCTTAAATTGAGTGTCGTGGGAAATAAACTGAGATGGAGATTTCTAGGTTGGAAATGTATTGGATAGTGCTCTGGGGATCACTCTGGGGTGAAGAGGAAGCAGGACAGGGCCTATGACTGGGGGAGGGGTTGAACTGTTGCCATTGCTTCGGTGGATACCGACCTCTGGAGGAGCTCTGAGCTGGCATGGAGTGGCCTCTTGGAGTTCAGCTTTGAGGCATAGAGCCTGGCCCTTTGTGTCCCCTCAGTGACCAGCTGTTGGTGGTGGGCTGCTGCTAGGGAGCCCATGATGTTGGGCCCTAAGGGCATTTCTGGGAGACTGCCTAGGCCAAGAACTGTCAGCTCTCAGGCAGCTGAGTCCTGGGGGACACCTGGAAGCATACCAGGTGCACCTACTGCCCCTAGTTTTTGGGTGGGTGTAATTCTTTATCTTAGATGCCACTACTTTAGCATTTAAAATAAATTGCTTGAGCTTGACCTCCTTTATTTTATCATGCATTGTTTCTGTGGATCGTTAGGCAAATCTTTGCTGGTTGCAGGGCCTTGCTGTGGCATCACACATAGCCTACTTCAGTGTTGTCTGCAACAGGAGAAAGCTGCAGTGTGTTCTGTCCTTGACTTTCCCCCACAGTGCACTGTTACCATGTCAAAAGTTGTTTTCATTCTACTTATTCTCCTTGTAGACTCCTAAGTTTTTTAAAAAGTGCTTGCATTTTACAAAATAACATAAAATGAATAGATGTTTTAGCCGATTTTATTTGTTCAGAGGAACGTTAATAAGACTCAAGTTGGATTAGGGTGGTCTAGTTTAGAAAAGACTTAGGAAAGACAGATGTTGTCTTCAGATGACTCTCTTATGATCATGTGAGATTATGTGTAACGTAATGAAGAATTATTGGGTTGCATCCCCAGGTGGTGAGGGCACCACTTCCACAGACTTACACGTGCATTTAGGTCATTTATCAGCAGCGATGTAGATGGGCTTAGGAATTGCTGTTAGTTGAATTAGCTGACTTTTTATATTCTTCCCAACCTGGCTTTCTGTGTCCATGGTGATAAGATAACTCAGTATTAGAAATTCAGTGAAAATTTGATTTTAGTATGTCCTAGTAATACTGATGATGTAATTTTTTTAGGCTGGAAAGAGAGACGTATATTACTGCCTACCTCTTTTTCTTTGTTTCCAAGTCAGGGCCTTTCTACTTACAAGGAACTTTGTTCTCTGGCAAGTGATCTTAGCCAGCCAGATCTGGTGTATAAATTTATGAATTTAGCTAACCATCATGCAATGTGGAACTCTAGGAAGGTAAGTTGCCACCACTGGATAATTATTTTTTATTTCCCTGCAAATCAAACATGCTACATTGGCAGACAGTGACAAATGATATACAGTGCATTTTGTGAAAGTCTGTGCTCGATGAGAAAGCTGAACCCCACAAAGCTACTATTGATTGGAAAGCCCAATAAATCAGCCTGTATTTAGGCATAAGTTTGGGAGGGAGAATTTTTTGCTCTGTTAATATTTTACTGTAATGGGTGCATTTGAGTCACTTCATCCTATTATTGTTTTTAGGGTGCTGCTTTTGGTTTTAATGTAATTGCTACCAGAGCTGGAGAGCAGTTGGCTCCTTTTCTGCCTCAGCTAGTTCCTCGACTTTATCGTTATCAGTTTGATCCCAATCTTGGCATTCGACAGGCCATGACAAGTATTTGGAATGCGTTGGTCACTGACAAATCCATGGTAAGTATCTGTGGACCCCTGCGTGTTAGGAAAACAGGTCAAGCATAGGATTTAAACCCAGTGCCCATCTAACTTTCTACTATTTTTATACTTACTTGTTCAAACCAATAAATTGTCTCTCATTCCATGTTTCTTCCTTCTTTCAAGGCATCAAAGACATATATGGCAACATTTATTGAAATCTCCAAAATGGAAACAATATAATTGTCCACTGGGCAGATGGTTAAGAAAATGATTATATATTCACACAAATGGAATAGTAAAATGTGGATAGAGACTATTGATGCAATGGAGAATGGGTCATAATCCCACCTCCAGTGAATTCAGTTAGTTCGGGAGACAGCTAAGGAAGCAGGCAATTGCCACATTATTTTCTCTCTTGGTGTCCTATCATCTGGCTGGTCAGAATGTTCCATTTGGATACTAAGATTTATCAGGGCTTATTTCTGAATATCTTTTGCTCTCTGAGGTTTCTCTATATCGATCAGTTCCAAGGCATATAAATGTCATCTTTATTGTGAAAGTTCCCAGTCTTACACTTTTGGTCCAGATGTCACTTGCACTCTAGACTTGTATATGTAACTGTCTACTTGAAATTTTCATTTCAGTGTTGTTTCAGAATATCATAAGCCCAAAGTGCCCAGAACAGGACTTAAAAAATAACCTTCCTCCTCTGTTTTCACTGTTCACCTATTTGCGCAAGCCGGAAAACTTGGTGTCATACTTTATTTTGGTCTGTGTCTCACCATCACCCCCAACTGAATCTAGGAGCAAATTCTGTTGTTTCTGCTTCCAAAGTATTCCTTGAATCTGCTCTCTTCTTTTCCTAATTATTTCCTGATGAACAGGTCGTCATTGTCTTTTCTCTTTGTCTTTCTTCATTTAATTATCTACGTAGTAGCAAAAAAGATGTTAAAAATGCAAATTAGATTGTGCCATTTTGGGTTAAAATCATTCAGTGGCTTTACAGCTCATTTTAAATAAATTCCGTGATCCTTACTATGTCTTACAAGTCTCTGCCTATAATGTGGCTCCTTCCTGTCTCTCCTATCTGGTACTAGGGTGAGTATGTTCCTATTCATGGTGGTACTTGAGGGTTCAGCTTTGAAGGCTCAGTGTGTTCTGCTTGCTCCAGGAGAACATGTGCTACTTCTGGGTCAGCCAAGATCCAATAGGCCATTGGGCTTCGTAGGTCTGAGCTCAGGACACAGGCCTAGGCCCTTGTGATGTGAGTGCCATCTCTGTGAGTGAAAGGATTAGGCCACAGAGTGGATGAGATCACCCATGGAGAATGCTGAGAGAAGCAGACATAGGAAGACATCAGTTTGTTATTTACCTCTTTATCTTGGTTTTCTTACATGTAAGTAAGGATAACAAAACCTTTCCTACCTATAAAAGTGGAAAAGCCATAAATTTTGAGAGGGTCAGCATTGGTATAAATCTGAGTCTACCATTGTTTTGTCATTATTACCAAGTTGCTAAGTAGAGCAGAGGCTTAAAAAGTAAAACTCATATTTCATTCTGAACAGTCATGAGCTAGGCACTGAGTAATGTACTGGGGTTAAAAAGATGAGTGAGACACTGTCCCTCATTAACTGCACCGATGATGAGTGAGACGCTGTCCCTCAATAACTGCACCAATGACGAGTGAGACACTGTCCCTCAATAACTGCACTGATGTCGAGGGAGACACTGTCCCTCAATAACTGCACCGAGGACGAGTGAGACGCTGTCCCTCAATAACTGCACCAATGACGAGTGAGACACTGTCCCTCAATAACTGCACCAATGACGAGTGAGACACTGTCCCTCAATAACTGCACTGATGTCGAGTGAGACACTGTCCCTCAATAACTACACTGATGTCAAGTGAGACACTGTCCCTCAATAACTACACCAATGACGAGTGAGACACTGTCCCTCAATAACTGCACCAATGACGAGACACTGTCCCTCAATAACTGCACCGATGACGAGTGAGACACTGTCCCTCAATAACTGCACCGATGTCGAGTGAGACACTGTCTCTCAATAACTGCACCGATGACGAGTGAGACGCTGGCCCTCAATAACTGCACCAATGATGAGTGAGACACTGTCCCTCAATCACTGTACCGATGATGACCGAGATGCTATCCCTTGATAACTGCACTGTCCTGAACAATAATTGCATTCGACCCCCTTGAGGGTCTCCATATAGTGGAACAGTGTAGTTACTGTACGATCTTGTGTGATGCACCTTCAGAAGGTGCTATGGGAACAGAGAGGAGGTTACTTAGGCCAGTCTCCTCTGGGAAAGAATGGCTAATACGAACCTTGAGGGACAAGTAGGAGTCAGTCAAGCAAGTAGGACCTGAGAAGGGTATTGTAGGTAGAAGTGGTATGTGCCAAGGAAAGGAAGTGAGACAGAATATGATACTTTTGGGGCTGGACAAGTCATGAAAGGCTTTGTGTGCATGCCCAGGTGATTGGACTTCATTCTTATGCACTGAGGAAAATAAGAGCATCAAATGTACATTTTAGAATGGCCACCTGACAGCTTTTAGCAACCAAAGTGGGGAGCGATTTGTGGGCTGAGTGGCCTAGAGAGACATGGAGGCTGTAAAATACAGAAACGTGGTCAGTGTGGTTGAGTGTGGTTAACCAGTGTGGTTAAGAGTTGAATAATTTGATTGTTGATGGATTTTGCATTTAAAATTTTATCCTTTTGCTTTCATTAGGTGGATAAATATTTGAAAGAAATTCTTCAAGATTTGGTTAAGAACCTTACAAGCAATATGTGGCGAGTTCGAGAATCCAGGTACCATTTTTAGGAATATAAGTTTAGTCAAATAAAACTGAATTTTTTTTCCTTTCAAAATTTCCAGGTTGTATATTTTGTGCAAAAGGACTAAATTAAAACTGCTAAAAAGCTGGCCGAGTGTGGTGGCTCACACCTGTAATCCCAGCACTGTGGGAGGCTGAGGTGGGTGGATCACCTGAGATCAGGAGTTCAGGACCAGCCTGGGCAACATGGTGAATCCCCATCTCTACTAAAAATACAAAAATCAGGTGGGCACAGTGGCATGTGCCTGTATTTCCAGCTACTTGGAAGGCTGAGGCAGGAGAATCACTTGAACCCAGGGGCAGAGATTGCAGTGAACCGAGATCGCACCACTGCATTCCATCCTGGGCAACAGAGTGAGACTCTGACTCAAAACAAAACAAGAAAAAAACAAAGCAACAACAACAAAACTACTAAAAAGCATGATTTCTGGTTGGCTACATTCGATAGTTATTTTTCTTTAACTATTTAAGCTTTGGTCAATTATTTTCCTAAATTGTCATAGTTCATATAAGTATGAAATCAAAGAAGTTGAAGATAGATATATTTTTGTATGGTCATGACTTTATAGTGTAGCATTTCTGTATACAGATTACATTCATTCAGTGCCCACTGTATACTTGGCAAGGTGCTAGGCCCAGGGGGCACACTGTTGAATAAAAACAGATGTGTCATCTCAAAGGGATTATATTATAGTTGTGGGAAACAAAACATTATATCATTGTAAATGCCATATATATATATATATGTATATGGAATACATATATATATATGGAATGAATATATATATATATATGTGTATGGCATATTTGAGGGACCCAGAGAGAAGTCAAGCTGTTTTGGGGTAAGGGGATGAGAACTTGAATCAGAGGCAGAATCTGTATTTTTTTTTTTAGTATAAATGTTTCATAGTAAAATATTGACTTTCTTCATCATATATTGAAATGAAATTTTAATTTTCAGCTGTTTAGCTTTGAATGATTTATTGAGAGGAAGACCCTTAGATGACATCATTGATAAACTTCCAGAAATTTGGGAAACGCTTTTTAGAGTACAAGATGATATCAAGGTATTATAGAAATAAATCAGCATTTATATATACAAAAAGTTAAATTGGAATTATTAAAATATTTGTTGTATATGTCAAAATTCCATCTCCAGATAATTTTAAGAGACCAACATTTTTTCCCAAAGTTTCAGTCTTAATGTGTCTGTGAAGTTGTAAGGTTGGGTATCCTTAGATCTAAATTAAGTAGACTTTGGGAAAAAAAGGTGGTCTATATACCTTCTTTCAATAGAGATCTCATGATTCTGTTGAATTAGGGACAAATAACAGTTTTGAACATAGTAATGGCATTTTGATGAGTTCTGTAAATGGGATTAATTATTCCCAAATAATGGGACCAATTCCCCTGGATTTTTCTTGTGTAATCTTAATTTTAGGTATTTTGATATTTTACCATTAAAATTAGGCACTTCAATTTTACCTTTCTTTTTGCTTTATTTATTGGAGACTTTTAAGTGTTTCAGAATTCTCACATAGATCTTTATATATTTACTTTTAAATTACATTTAGTTTCTGAACTGTTTAATAGCTAATTTTTTTAAGGTCAAAATAGGTTACAATTAATGTTTAAAAATTAATAGTATGGCATGGTAATGTGTTCCTTGATGGGCAAAAAGTCTAATACGATACTTATTTTTTTAACCTGATATGAAATGTAGGATTTTCCACCAGTTTCTATAGGGTCTGAAGCAATTAAACTGCAAATTGTAGAGTAAATGACAGTGAAACTCTCTAACTTGTATTATGTCACACTTTTGTCATTTTTAGGAATCTGTACGAAAAGCAGCAGAACTAGCTCTGAAAACTCTGAGCAAGGTGAAAACTCCTATCTTACATTGGGAATGGAGTGGGGCAGGATTCTGGGTGACCATGACAATAATGATTTATTGATTGTCATAGGAAATGACATTTAGTTGCAGTATAATTGGCTTCATGGTGTAGTTCACTACTCTTACAGTGAATGAGAAAGTGAGTGCTATAAACACTGCATTGCTAGTATGTTGAACAGAGTGTACTTGTGGTCTCTTTAAACGGTGAACTGAAGATAAAACTTTGACTTGACCTTGAAGAGCACGTCACTCCATTAGATCAAGCAACACCTGTCTTTTCTCTTGCTTTTGCTATGTTTATATGTAAATCTACCTTTCATATCTATGAGGTTGGAGAGCTTTTTGAAACTATCTCCGACTTGAACTTGATTTTGTGATAATATCAGGAACTTTTTCATTCTAGTTACACAAACCTTGCCATAGGTCACGTTGTTAATAAGTAGTAAAACCAGGTTTTAAGTACAGGTGGTTTTCTCGTTTAATATATGATCTTGACCACTATATTGTGCCGCCACCCAATGTTATTGATGATGATGGTGATGATGATAACACTTTAAAACCTTCTTTATTTAATTTTTTATTTTCATTATTTTTGAGACAGGGTCTCACTCTGTTACCCAGGCTGGGATGTAGTGGTGTGATCACGACTCACTGCAGTCTTGACCTCCCAGGTTCAGGTGATCTTCCCACTTCAACCTCCTGGAGATCTGGGACCACAGGCATATGACACCATGCCTGGCTAATTTTTTTTTTTTTTTTTTTTTTTGGTAGAGACAGAGTCTCTTCATGTTACCTAGGCTGTTCTCAAACTCCAGGGCTCAAGCGATCCACCGGCCTCGGCCTCCCAAAGTGCTAAGATTATAGACATGAGCCATTGCACCCAGGCCTAAACCTTTTTAAAAGTGTTTTCTTACATTTAGTCTCATTTCATCAACATCTATTTTGTTCTGTATTTCACAAATTGGGGGACTAATGTGTAGAGGGTGAAATGCATTGCCATATTTTCTGTTTAGTTCTTGGCACACCTAGGACTTAATCTCAGATCTTAATCCTCTGTCTCTCTATAGTATCACAGAAAGTAGATTCACTTATTCTTTTCATGGATATATGAAGTGGAAAGTCTTGCCAGATGAATGCTTTATTAGATGAGCAGTCACTTTCACTAACATCCATGCTCTTTGTATGTGAGGTCTGTGTGAAAATGTGTGACCCTGCCAAAGGAGCAGCTGGCCAGAGAACCATCGCTGCCCTTCTGCCTTGCCTTCTGGACAAAGGAATGATGAGTCCCGTGACAGAAGTTCGAGCCCTCAGGTGTGCATCAGTTGATGAAATGGATGTGTTGGATTTGCTCAGTTCCTAGAAATTGTGTTTCTTTCAAGGTTAGATTCTTGAAAATATAGAGAAAGGTTTAGGAGAATGACTCTTGGGTCATTTGTGAAAACTTGTGAGTCAGAATATTTTTGCAGAAACGTTCTCATGAGACCTTGTTTTTGCCCAGCATTCTGAGTCAAGCGTGTTGTTCTATTGTCATCAGCCTCTGCTCCCAACAAACACATCTTCCTGTTATACTGCAGATCCTCAGGAGCTTGCTTGTTCGTTATAATACTTAGTAATATTTCACAGATTATTAGATTTAAGATAAGCTATTTACCACCTGCAAGGATGAAAATTTTTTTTTTTTTTTTTAGACAGAGTTTTGCTCTTGTTACCCAGGCTGGAGTGCAATGGCGCGATCTCGGCTCACCGCAACCTCTGCCTCCTGGGTTCAAGCAATTCTCCTGCCTCAGCCTCCCGAGTAGCTGGGACTACAGGTGTGCACCACCATGCCCAGCTAATTTTTTTTGTATTTTTAGTATAGACGGGGTTTCACCATGTTGACCAGAATGGTCTCGATCTCTTGACCTCGTGATCCACCTGCCTCGGCCTCCCAAAGTGTTGGGATTATAGGCGTGAGCCACCGTGCCTGGCCTGAAATATTTTTAAAAAATGTACTTACACTTTTAGATATAATATATGGCTACTTTAAGTTAAAATCAATAGTATAGGATTCTAGTTTGTGAGTTTTGTTTGTTTTTAAACTACAGTGCTGTCTAAGAACTTCATCTGTTCCTTTTTATTTCACTCTTAAAAGTAGAACAAATTATTAATAATAGTTCCAGCAGTATGTCATGGCAAGTAGGTAGTTGATAAGAGAAAGCTCTTTTTAGAAGGACTCACCTAACAAATGCAAAAGCATGATGCGATTAAGACTATCACTTTTTGCTCTCCTCAGTAAAATAATCTGAGTGGTGATCTTTAGATGCCCCTAAATCCACTGAGTGAAAGGCTGATGAGAACATTTGATTTAGGGCAACCAGACCTGAATCTACCAGTCACTTCTCACAGCACAGAAAGACAACCAGTGCATCATGATGTGATGGAATAGGAGGAATAGGACACATACAGCATTGCCTAGGAAGGATTCTTTTTGTTTGTTGTTCACCAAATTGAACGTGAACTCAATTTAGCCTGTACAGACAGGGGAAAGAGGAACGTGTTTTTTTTTTCCTTTTTTTTTTTTTTTCTATTATACTTCAAGTTCTAGGGTACATGTGCAGATCATGCAGGATTGTTACATAGGTATACACATGCCATGGTGGTTTGCTGCAACCATCCCCCATCATCTACATTAGGTATTTCTCCTAATGTTATCCCTCCCCAGTCCCCTCATTCCCTGTTATCCCTCCCCTAACCCCTTCACCCCCACAATAGGCTCTGGTGTGTGATGAGAGGAACATGTGAAATGACATGATTGGAATACAGTCAGTGAGGAAAAATAAATAAGAACAAAAGAGGAGAGTGGAGACTGTTAAAAAAAAGATTTAAGAAATGCAGTGGATTGCAATGTGTGAGTGAACTTGGATCCTGATTCAAACAAACCATTTTAAGAAGCTGATGAAACAGAGAAATTTGAATATTTGATATGAAAAATCATTCATATTTTTAAACTGTGAAAATGGTATGATTATGATAAACAGCCTTTGTATCTTAGAGAGTCATACTGAAGTTTAGTTATAGGATATGCTTTCAAGTGCAGTCACATGTCACTTAGTGACAAGGATATATTCTGAGAAAGTGTCGTTAGATGATTTCATGGGTGTGCAAACATTACATGAAGTTGGAAAGATGGTGCAGTCAGATTGCTTCATGCAGGGTTGCCACAGGTTTGCCCACTTCATGTCTCTATGTCACATTTTGGCGATTCTCACAGTATTTCATACTTTGCATTATTATTGTATCTGTTGTGGTGATCTGTGATCAGTGATCTTTGATGTTACTTTTGTGATTGTTTTGGAGTTGTATGAACTGCACCCATTTAAGTTGGTGAACTTAATTGATCAGTGTTGTGTGTGTTCTCATTGCTCCACTGAACAGCTGTTCCCCGTCTCTGTCCCTCTTCTCAAGTGTCTTATTCCCTGAGACACAACAATATTGAAATCAGGCTAATTAATAACCCCACAATGCCCTCTGTCTAAGTGAAGAGAACAGTTGCCTGTCTCTCACTTTAAATAGAAAACTAGAAATGATTAAGCTTAGTGAGGAAGGAATGTTGAAAGTTGAGATAGGCTGAAAGCTAGGCCTCTTGTGGCGAGCAACCAAGTTGTGAATGTAAAGGAAATGTTCTTAAAGGAAGTTTAAAGTGCTATACCAGTCAACACACAAATGGTAAGAAAGTAAAACAGCCTTTTGCTAACAGAAAGTTTGAATGTTCTGGATAGAAGATCAGATCAGCCACAAAGTTCCCTTCAGCCAAACCTTTCAGAGCAAGACCCTAACTCTCTTCAATTCTATGAAGGCTAAGAGAAGTAAGGAAGCTGCAGAAGGAAGGTTGGAAACTAGCAGAGGTTAACTCATAAGGTTTAAGGAAAGAAGCTGTCTCAGTAACATAAAGGTGCAAGCAGTTGCTGATACAGAAGCTGCAGCAGGTTATCCAGAAGATCTAGCTCAGATCACTGATAAAGGTGTCTACACTCAACAACAGACTTTCAATGGAGATGAAACAGCCTTCTGTTAGCAAAAGATACCATGTAGGATTTTCATAGCTACAGAGAAGTCAGCACCTGGCTGCAGTGCTTCAAAGGCCAGGCTGACTGCCTTGTTAGGGACTAATGCAGGCGGTGACTTTAAATTGAAGCCAGTGCTTATTTACACTTCTGAAAATCCTGAAGCCTTAAGAATTCTGCTAAGTCAGCTCTGTGCTCTAGAAATGGAATAACAAAGTCTGGATGACAGCCTGTCTGTTACAGCATGATTTATTGAGTATTTTAAGCCCTCTGTTGAGGCCTACTGCTCAAAAACAAACAAACAAACAAACACCAACCAAACAGAAAAACAACAGCAAAGATTCCTTTCAAAAAGTATTACTGCTCATTGACAATATGCCTGGTCACCCAAGAGTTCTGATAGAGAGGTACAAGAAAATGAATGCTGTTTTCATGCCTGTTAACATACAGTATCCATTCTGAAGCCCATGGATCAAGGAGTAATTTCATGCCTGCTGTAAATTCAAGTCTTACTATTCAAGAAGTGTGTTTTGTAAGGCTAGAGCTGCAATTGATAGTGATTCCTTTGATGGATCTGGGCAAAGCAAATTGAAAACATTCTGGAAAGGGTTCACCATTGTAGATGCCATTAGAACATTCATGATTCATGGGAGGTCAAAATGTCATCATTAATAGGAGTTCGAAGAAGTTTATTCCAACTTTTATGGATGACTTTGAGGAGCTCAGGATGTTAGTGGAGGAAGTCACTGCATATGTGGTGGAAATAGCAAGAGAATTAGAAGTGGGGCCTGAAGACATGACTGAATTTTTGCAATCTCATGATAAAACTTGAACAGAAGAGGAGTTGCTTCTTAGCGATGAGCGAAGAAAAGTGGTTTCTTGAGATGGAAGCTACTCCTGGTGAAGATTCTGTGAACATTGTTAAAATGACCACAAAGGATTTAGAATATTTCATAAACTTAGTTGATAAAGCAGCAACAGGATTGGAGAGGATTGACTCCAACTTTGAAAGATGTTCTAATGTGGGTGAAATGCTATCAAGCCACATCTTATGCTACAAAGAAATCTTTTGTGAAAGGAGAAGTTCATTGATGCAGCAAACTTCATTTTTGACTTATTTTAAGAAATTGCTATAGCCACCCCAGTATTCAGCAAACACCACCCTGATCAGTCAGTAGCCATCACCATTGAGGTAAGACCCTCCACCAGCAAAAAAATAATGACTTGCTGAAAGCTGAGATGATCAGTAGCATTAAGATATTTTAAAATTAAGTAGTGTGCTTTATTTTAGACATAATGCTGTTGCATTCTTAATAGATTACAATATAGTGTAAACAAAACATTTATATGCACTGGTAAACCAGAAAATTTATGTGGCTTGCTTCGTTGTGGTGGTCTGGAATAGAACCTGCAGTATCTCTAAGGTATTGCCGTATGATCTTATGGGACCACTGTTGGACATGGTGGTCTGTTGTTATTGACTGAAATGTCTCATGCATCACATGACTAATACAGTAGCAGAGGGAATAGTGGCTGTATATGGAGGAGGAGGTATTAAATGAAACAAAATTGGTCAAATGTTGCTAATTGTTGAACTGGGTGGAGCATATATGGCATTTAATGCCTACTATAAATTCCTACTATAAAATTTCACTAGAAATATAAATTTCTACTATGAATAAATACATGGAATTTTATTCCTACTATTAATGAAGTAGGCTTTTCCTGGTACATTATAGTTCTTTCTACCTCTATACATGCTTGAAAGTTTCTTAAATAAAAGTTAAAAAAAATAATGCCAAGACCAGGCTCTGTAAGCATATGAGAATATGCTTTAATGCAGTAAACTGCACAACATCCCCACAGTTAGATTTGTAGGTGTTCTTACTTTTGTTAAAAGGATTCAGGAGTTGTGTTCCGTATGTTTATAGCATTAACACCCTTGTGAAGATCAGCAAAAGTGCAGGAGCCATGTTGAAACCACATGCACCAAAACTCATTCCAGCTCTGCTAGAGTCCTTAAGTGTATTGGAGCCCCAAGTTCTCAATTATTTGAGCCTCCGGGCAACAGAGCAAGAAAAGGTGAGTTGATAGCACAGGCATGTTGGTAAGTATCATGAGGAAAGAGCCCTGTTGTTGTACTGAGGTTCATTTGAATGATACTTTCACCACTCTATAAGAACTCACCCCCTCCAACCACATGCCGTGCTTTACTATTTCTTGGAGAGAGGTTGTCAGCTCATACACTATTTTGTGAATTGGATGAAAACTGACACTTCCATCTAAAAAATGAATTAAGATTTGTTTAACAGTTTTCTGTACATTCCAATTTTTGTAGAAGTTGGATCTATACCTTCACAGCCCTTCCATGGACTCCCCTGCCCTATAAGCAAAGAGTATTGCATGTAAATTTTGGCATATCTCAAAGTTGTTCTGCTTTTTAGGTATAATGTAGTCACCTAGTCTCTGATGAGAGTCATTTTTTAAAAACTTCAGATGAAACATATTTATTGTGAAAAATTAATGCAGAATGATAGAAAGTATAATCCCATAGAAGGTCTTCCCATCACCGTTGTATCATTCCCTGAGGAGTACCTGCTGTCAAAAGTGTCCTGTGCCTTCTCTAAAATTCCTTTTTAGTCATAGGCTACCAAACCAAACAAACATACAAATTTAAAAATAGTATCAGACTGTGAAGGTTGTTTTGTGATTTGCTTTTTACATTTACAGTATATCATGTCTATATATACACTTATTCGTCGTAATGTATACATAGTATTTTACAGTGAGATGATTTTGAATTTTTGATGGAAAGGTTTTGCAACATCAGAGTTTTTAAGTGTTCTTTTTTCTCCATACCTTTGGCTCTGTTGAATAATGTATATCCGATAACAAGAATCTTATTTTTCTAACTTGCACTTTCTTTTCCTAACATTGTCCTTTGCTTTTTCATATTGTGTTAGTTGTTTGTATTTCTTCTGTGATTGTGTTTATATTCCATGCCTATTTTTCTATTTGACTGTTTTTTTTTCAATTTATATTTTAAAATTAGAACTATTAACCCCCTGTCATATATAACATTTCTTCTCTGTTCAGTTTGATCTTTAACTTGCCTAAACTTCTCTAATAACTTGCTCTTTTTACCCCTTGCCTCTAATATTGCTGTTTCTTCTTCATTCATTATTTTTCCCTCTTTCAACAGTAGACTTGCCCCTTCCTGGGTGCCCATAGGATGTTTACTAAGAGTTGAGAATTTGGAAACAAATTCTAGTCTAAACTTTGCAGCTCTAGGCAAGTCACTTGTGTATGCCTTACTTTTCTCCTTTATCATATCTGGATAGTGTGAACCTCTCCTTCAGCATAGTTGTTGGATTAAAATACCTTTGTAGATACGAAGATTGATTACGAAGTTGAAGAACTACACATAGAACATTTTCTACTGTTTTTCAATTTTAAAAACCTTAGAAATTAGTCAGTTCCTTTATTTAGGGGATGGAGAACCTCAGGCTCAAGAAGGCTGGATGACTTGCCCAGAGCCATACTATGCTAACTTTTTAACTATTATCTGAATTTCTCACCTGTAGTGAGGTGCTGTTTCTCCTGTAAATTGTTGAGTATAGATCAAAAGAAATTAGGGTTAGACTTATGTTTGCCTTTGTTATAGCTACAGATTATTTTTTTAAAGTTCTTTAGTTTGGAAGTGAAAGTCTTTTATGGGTGTTTGTGTGGATTATTCCTGATTAACTGAATGTGCAGAGTGACTTGAATTTCTGTTCTTCAGGCTGCGATGGATAGTGCTCGGCTCAGTGCTGCCAAATCCTCTCCAATGATGGAAACAATCAACATGGTGAGTGTCTAAATAATAACGAGAGGGTCTGTTTGCTTACTTGAAAATGTAATTCTTCAAAGCCTTCAGGCTACATTAAATGTGTAGAGACGTATGGGATGAGTCAAGCAGCTGTTGTGACTCCAGTTTTTTCTTAGTATAGTTCTCTTTTCTCCTCTGTTACTAAGTGGAATAAATAATTTTCCAAATACGAGAATCAGTTAGTTCAAATTTGTGTTACAAGGGACAACAACATATTAAGAGCTCTCTATAAATTTACATCTGTAGTCTTTTGATCTGCCTGTTTAGAAAGGTTCAGAGTTGTGCCTCTGTGTAATAGTTATCTTTGGGAGGAACTAGAAAGGTTATAATCTGGAAGTATTTAATGAGTAGGTAACATAATGGTAGGTGAAGAGATTGGGCAATGCTGATATGTTTTAATCATAGGAAGGAATTTGCAGTAAAGAGCTGGTTGGCACTCTGAGGTTCTGATTTCTTTCTTTCTTTCTTTCTTTCTTTCTTTCTTTCTTTCTTTCTTTCTTT